>NW_027104548.1:0-354886 GCF_902728285.1 Clytia hemisphaerica
AATAAGCATTAAAGGCCGGCGAAACTGGGGGGGGGGCATGGCCCCCCACTTTTTTGCTAAGAAAAAAAAATCTACCAACCATGGTGGTGCCTCCTTAGACACTTACTATTTGGCCCCTCCACTTTCAAAATTGATTCGCCGGCCATGATTAAATAATATTTAGTAGAAGTAAAAACTAAACACCTTCGCCATGAAGCGTCTAATTAAAGTGTCATAATACGCAGTGTCAACTTTAGAAAAGAAACGTAAGAATGTTTTCAAGTTGTAATTACGTGACAAAAAGAAAGCAAAACAAAAGTAGTTAGATTATGAGAGTTTTCACTCAGGAGTAAATTTACTCATGAGTAAATGTGAGTAAGCGAGTTATTTACTCATGAGTAAATATGAGTACGCGAGTTATTTACTCATGAGTTAATGTGAGTAAGTGAGTTATTTACTCATGAGTTAATGTGAGTAAGTGAGTTATTTACTCATGAGCAAAATCACATGAACTTTTCATATAAAAGCTTCATTTTGAAAGAGACATTCATAGAATTAAGTCATTAGGAAGAAAGAAGAAAATTCAAGAAAGAATGGAATCCAAAGGAGAAAAACGTCCAGTCAACCCTGGTTCTTCTAATGTTGATGGAGTCAAGAATAAGAAAATCAAAAAAGAGTCAAAGGAGGCTGTTTCAAGAAAAAAGGAGTTTCTCAAAACTAAAGACTTACAAAATCAGCATGCGAGAAGATCAAGAAGCTGAGGTGATTCAAAGCAAACACTTTTTGGATGAAGAGAAAAAGAAAGCTATTATCACGAGCTTCATTAAATTCGAAGATTCCTCACCACAGATACGACTAACGAATTATCAACTTGGCAATTTCAGAGGGAGCGTATACATGTATGATTTGGAGATACATCGTTGATCTCTTTCATGTTGAAAAGTTTCAAAACTTATTTTCATATTTGTAAAATAATGAAGAAGGAGATAATCTTTTTTGAATTTATTATCGAAATATCTATTCTTAACTCAATGTATATTTAATAGATGATGTACTTAGCTTCATTATAAGGATAAAGAAAAACAATTAAAGGAATGAAAAAGCGATTTAAACCTCTCTCTCTTTTTTTTATCTTACTTTCAAATTTATAAAAATCATAAGGAAAAATATACATCATTACAATTGAAAAAATTTTCATGAATCGCCTTCATCGTTATGTCATCATGATTCAATCCTTTATCTGAGAAAAATAAATAAACACAAAATCATTTAAATCGATCTAAATATTGCTTTGCCTTTCTTAGCTTAAATAAATTTTCTTCTCAATGTCAAGTCACTGTGTAATAACATAAGTATAATACCATCTCAACATTACCCTATCGAGAATATCATATCGAGTATTAGATCGGTGAATCATGCTGTCAGTGTAGTTTGAAAAATTAACTCTTACCGTGCTTTACCTTATTTGTGATAAATCCTTTTGTAAGTGCTAAACCATGTCTGACAGTATGGACATCTATTGAATTCCAACGATTCAGCACATTTAATACAAAAGCCGAGACACCCACACCCATCAAATATGGTATTCGCCTTTCTGGTAAAACAGATTGTAGACGCCCGGTCGCTGTTGCTGTCGATGATTTCGTCTTCACCCTTCAATATGAAAATATAGCAAGAAGGATTTAAATTGTTTTTTTTTTATTATTTGCTCTATATCATCTATTTTTGAAAAGAAAATCAAAAGAATAAAATTTCATCAGATCGGATCTATTACACTTTACATTTCCCAGACTAGTATTAATTAAACCAGTGGAAAAAATAGTTGCATTTAATAAAATTTTGAATAACAATGATGAATAAAAAACAAAACAACCTCAAACAATATTTTTTTTTCTTGTAGTTTATAGGAAAAAAAATTTCTGATAGCTTCTCAAAAGAAATCTTACTTGATACATATTTTGCAGCGACACGTATGGTACAACAGCTTGTCCTCTGCCCATTATCTTACGCCACCTTGTTGTTGTTCTTTTTTCCCGAGCTCGATGAAGCACAATCTTCTTCCTATAATGTCCTCATCGTGGTCTTGTTTTGATGCGAATCTGCCCTCGTAGGAATTGAAATTCCTTAAATGTAACATCAATATCGCATAGCAATTGTTTACTATTGACCAATAAATAAGGTGAGTTAAATGCTCACCCTGAAAAAATATAGTTAATCATTTCTTCGAACAAGTAGCTAAGTTTTTCTTGCTCTTCTTGCTTTGAAGACTCAATGATTTGAATATCTGAATTCATGTATTGATGAAGTCAATCATTCTGACGATGATATAAAATAATCCTAACTTATATGTACTTCATTTTCGTTTTATTCCGCACGATATACAAAATATGGATGGGGACGAGCTGATCGGAATTCTTTTTATTTTCTGCACATTTTATTTGATGTCTTTGAATGATACCACTCCTCATGTAATCGAAACAATATCATTATTTTGTTTCGCTGAGTTGAAATTTCCAAAATCAGAATGAATGGAACAATGGTAATTTTATTTATCATTCTTTTAAAATCATTATTACTAAATGGATTGTATTGAATTTATAAAAAGTTTGAAATTGCAAGTAAATGATATAGTAATACATTTCCTTCACTCCAACTATCAACAAAAAAAATTACCAGCCGTCAAATGTGAAGCCCTATACTTTCTTCATAAACTTTCGCACCAAAGTCTCATTGTGTCTCGTGTCATTATCCCGAAAACAATTCATCACTTTTCGAAAGCTTTGATTGCGCGCGAGATGAAAGGCAACGAATAAGACGAACCCACCACATGTTTGTGTGAAAATATCCTGAAACCGTTGTGCTGAATAATGAAAACTTCGTCTTTTCTGCTTCAGCAAATATGTTATCTTCTTTTGAATAGCGAAAAATTTCGGCGGTCGTCCAAATGAATCGAAAAAAATGATTTTCTTCTGGTCAAAATACAGCAAAACCCAATGATTACCAACAGAACTCGACGGCTCATCGTTAATAACATATACATCATGTTTCTGTTTTAAAATATTCTTATTGCTTTTGAATACATCAATGGCAAAGACTCCATAACCTCTTTTAATCTGTTCATCTAAACTTAGAAAAGTCCGCAATTCTCCCGTGTTCATTATTAAAAGTCTTTAAGAATGTTTCTCGTTTTATTAACAGAACAAGCAAAGACTCTCACAACGAGAGTGACACCCCTCAAATAACATCACATCTACTATGTTTCTCGTTTTATTAACAGTTATTTCATTGTCATATTCTGCATAGAGAATAACAGTGACAGTCTTTTCGAGAGCTTTTGAAAATTCAGATTTTTGCGCTTCTTGATGGCTTCCACACTGTGAAAGCGACAAATCGAAAGCGAAAAGTGTGTAACCAGCGGGATATTCACTTCTTTTAATAGAAAAACCTTCGTCACGGTATAATTTGCCGGTTGTACCAAAAAGACTTCGGTACCCCTCTAAAAAGTCCTTTTGGTCAAAGTTGAATTTCATTGGCTTTCCAGGTAGCGATTCACCGTTAACATAAACACCAATATTTGATACGTTGAAGTGTTGGAAATTGTAAGGGTTTTTCTTATAAGATCCACTAAATGAACCATTCTCAAAAATTCCAATAATCACTCTGTTAGGCATTTGTCCCATGATGCAATTTTCCCAATTCATACTTGCGAGTCCTACGGGTATCGAACGTGTCTTGATGCTCACTCGATTTATTGGGTACACAATGGATTCTTTCTCGAGATTTTGCTGTATTTGACGAAATCTTTGAGGAGAGAGTTCAATTTTTTTGACGCATAGGATAACATCTACAAGCTTGAACTTATAACTTAGATTGTCATCGCTTGATAACAATGAAAACGTATCTTTCTGTCGATGTAGTGTAATTTTAATTGGTAGTCCGTTTACTATTAATTTGCCTTGGTGAGCTAAGTCAATGTGGGGTCGACCATAAATCGTTACAATTTGACTATTTACTGTGTACGCATTTTGCTCATCAAGACCTTTATTCCCATTTCCAGTTTTTACTACCTCCAATTTTGATGCCACATCTTAGAGATGTATTTTTAGCCTCGTCTTCATAATTCAATAAAGTTTCCATGTAGGCTCGATAAGCAATCCAAATGAAGAACACTGGAAAGGTGTTAAACGCGTATTTCGTTACATCCAAGTAACATTGGATTATTGTATTAGTTTATGTTTCGTCGAAATCGAGAAACGTTGAATTATCAGCCTACACCGATGCTGATTGGGCTGGTGATAAGTCATCCAGAAAGTTTATGTTTAGTCACTTCAATCTTTCAGAACATCATATCTTTTATTCTATGAGTAAATCATTCCTCGTTTACCTAAATCACACTCGATGATGAAACCATCTTCTAACTCATCTGAAATTGTGCTAACATCGAATTGCTCAATCTCATCATCCTTTAACCATTGAAAATTTCCTAAGATAAAAACTAAAAGGTAAATAGAAAAATAGATAGAAAAATGAAGTTGAATTGAAATAAACAAACCACATGAAAAGAGAAACTACATTTTTACCTATGGATAATGATTGGGACATTCCCCATCCATAAAGGTTGTTGGCGTCAAGATAAACCAAATGCGTATCTTTTGTTGTCGGGTCGTAGTTCGGAAGATCTTCAAGATTTGCTTTCTCATAACGTTCCGTTAGCATCGATATGCCACCTTTGATCCCTTTCAGGATTGGTCAGGGTCGGTAAGTAGTTGCAAATTGATACCTGTCTTCTTCAAAGCTGCTTCCCATAAAATCCCTGGAGCTGTGAAATAGTGAGCTGGATCTAGTTGGTAATGCTGTAAACAGTTTTTACGGAAGGCTTCGAAGACATCAGCCATGATCAAGTTATGATAGTCCTTTAGGCTTCCCATCTAGATAAATGTTAACAATAAATATAATCACCGTCATAAGGAATCTCATCTCACCTTCTCATTTGTTACGCATAAACAAACAGGAAACTTCATTTGTAAAATCAACTCAGTTTGCACAAGTCCGGGCGGTTTGCACTTTTTCGGAATTGCAATTGTTCGCTCTTTTTTAATTGGCGATAACTTTTCTTATTTTATCAATATCAGAATAATTTTTTTTTTAACTGAAAGATAAAAGACTGAATTTTATTTTATCTGAAAGATTTTACTACAAAAACAAAGAATATCAGTGGTAAATTGACCGAAATCACGAAAAAAACATAATTTTCTTATATATTGCTCCCTCCGTGGGTCAAATATTTTTTCGTTCGTCTCGAAAATTTAACCAAAGCATCCTTTGACTTTGTTCAACATAATATCATCTTAACTGCTTAATTTTTCAAATATGATAAGTGAATTTTACATCCCTTTTTCTTATTACTAAATATTTCCCGTTTTCCAAAAGGGAAATATTTGTTAAAACGGGCTTTCTCCTTCATAATTTCCCGTGTCAAAACGCTTTCCGTACGCCCTGACTGACGCCCGTTTTTAATTTCACAGCGAAAAATGCACCCAGTGAAGTATAAGTAATGTATCATGATTCGAGTCGATTGATAAACTATATATATAATATATGTTACAAGTTCCTTACGGATTCTCAAGCCCGGTTATAATAAAACTATTACATGTTAGTGGCAGACCCGACTGGCAATTGTTATGTAGCATGTTGAAACATGAGTTTTTGCTAGAAAGATGCAGTTTGTTTTCACCAAGTTAAATCTTTAAAATAAATCAAACTGTGTGGGTTTCTTTACTTCCAAACAACCTACCAATAGTTTTGGAACACTCCATAATAAAGGAAGATGGCTGTTCTTGTGGATTGACTTTCTGGTTACCCCATATAAACACGATGTGACATGAAAGTGAAGAGACATGATTTGTTGGTTATTGTTTGATTTCTTGACTTGTATATCTCATGGCAAATGGGATAGCAAATGACTTTTCATGTATTGCTTGGCTCTACATATGATACCTCTAACTTTGAACACCTCCAGAATGTTGAAAAAAGCATTTTATGAGATAAGTTTCGATTGTAATTTTCATGGAAATGTTTAAGCGACAGATTTGACTTGGCGTTGGCGTCAGTTTTGTTTGGTTGATAAATCTTTAGCTTCACCATGACCGTGGGATGATTTTCAATAAACTTTTGTTGTTATACAAAGTCACTCTTACACATGATGACTCCAGCCATGATTGGTATCAGACAGTCAGAATGTTGGAAAAAAAAACATTTTACGAGAAATTGTTGATAGAAATTATATTGACTTATTTTTACAATTTTGGTGGTGTGGGTTTTGTTGGTTGATAATGTTTACACCGTGGGATCCTGTTACGGTATATTGATTGTTGTTTGTTGGAATACACCGTTTAACAGTCTCGCCATCTCCACCGTAGAGGCGGTAGGTAAAAATGCTCACTTTAGTACTGTGGCTGGAAGGTTAGAGAAATGTAAACATTGCCATTTTTTTCCTTCCTTTAAAGAGAATGTTTTAGATGTTTGAACATGATATTAATGACAATTTTATGTATCTCTCCTGAAAATTTTACAAAAATTCATCAAGAGGAAAAGAAGTTATGATTAAAAGGAGTTCTTTACCTACCATTTCTCTGCTGGGTTTTCTTATGAAAACTGGATGTTTACCTAGCATTTTTTACGGGGGAGAGTGAAGTTTCTTGTGGTTGCCAAAATCAAAACAATAGAAAATTGTTCATACGCGTGCGCATCCGACACCTGTTAAACGGTGTATTGATTACCAAAAGAAAGAGAACCTTTTTTTGATAAATACTTTATTTTTTTCATGAACCGTGTGGATGGTTGTTTACAAGCTATTTAAATGCTTTAAAACTGTGAGCCACATTTTTTTCTTTGTTGCTATTAAAGATAGATTTTTACTTTGTCGTAATGTAAATTCATTGTAAAGTTTTAGTTTTTGAGTTTCGTTCATCTGCAGTAGTATTTTTTCAGTAATCCTTAAATCTTGTGAATAAAGTAACATTTAACCAGACTTATTGCCCTCATTATATTCAAATTTGTATTTTTTTTAGGACTGATAAGTACATTTTTAATAGTATATTTTTAAACATCAAAACAAAGCAAACAACATGCCAGTTCTTTCTGGAAAAATATATATGTATACTTTATTATGTGTGTTTTTTTATATATGTCAATAATGACCTTCATTTTTAGGGAAATATTTAGTCGCAATTTTGCGATTCTTGTTTTACTTTGATTCGAAGGATTCTTTTGTACAGTCAAGATGGTTTCATGGAGACAAATCTAATGAGACACAGAATCAAAAAAGACAACTTCAAAAATAAAAAAATTAGACGCACGGAGAGCAGGATTTACATATCTTGGTCGCTTTTTCAAAAAAATATTTTACGATTTTCTCTCTTTCAACGTTTGAAAAGTGAATTTCGTGATATTTTCTACATATCATGCGGTACGTAATAGGATTAAAACAAAAGACTTGTTTAACAAAGTTAGATCTAAACATCTTTAGTAAACAACAATTATACTTTCAATACATAATATCACGAAACAGTCTATTAGAAATTTACTGAGACATGAAAAAATACTCAACAAGCAACATGCTGAATGGACCTACCTAATGATTAACATCAGATGAAAATAAGAAAAAAGTGACAATAATTGTACAAAAATTCAGAATGGAAAAATAAACCTTGTGTGTTGAATAATGTAAAATGGTAAAAAGGAATTTCCCCAAAATACGAAAATCACTTAAACCATTCAGGCCCAATAAACCTTTTAAGCTGTTTTTGACCCAAATTTGCCCAAAAGAATTTTCCTTAAAAATCTGGCTCCTTCACATTTTGGGCATTGCCATTATGCATCATTGTGCAAAAAATCACAAAAAAATAATGAGTCAACATTGAGAAAAGCTATATTTTCTTATTTGGTTAAAGGGAATTTCCCCAAAAATACGAAATTCCGTTTTTTTAAGGCGAATAAGAATTTTCCGGGAAAAACCACCTCAGCCATTCTTTAGAGAATCTTGCCCTCCATCTTTGTACAAAAAATCAGAAAAAAGTAATGACAGGACTTTGCACAAAGTCCAAAAAACCCTATTTTTAGGCAGTTTTTGGTCCACATTTGCCCAAATGTATTTTTTTTCGAAAATCGGGCTCCGACACATTTTAGGCATTGCCATTTTGCATCATTGTGCAAAAAATCACAAAAAAATAATGAGTCAACATTGAGAAAAGCTATATTTTCTTATTTGGTTAAAGGGAATTTCCCCTAAAATACGAAAATCCGTTTTTTTAAGGCGAATAAGAATTTTCCGGGAAAAACCACTTCAGCCATTCTTTAGAGAATCTTGCCCTCCATCTTTGTACAAAAAATCAGAAAAAAGTAATGACAGGATTTTGCACAAAGTCCAAAAAACCCTATTTTTAGGTAGTTTTTGGCCCAAATTTGCCCAAATAATTTTTTTCTCAAAAATCGGGCTTCGTCACGTTCTGGGCATTGCCATTTTGCATCATTGTGCAAAAAATCAGAAAAAACTAATGAGCCAATCCTGAGAAAAGCTGGTAACAGACGGACGGACGAACGGACGAACGGACGAACGAACGGACATGGGTTAATTTATAGAACCTCCACCGGGGTACCCGGAGGTAGGTCCAAAAAGAGGAACATAGTAGAACCGCACTTAGAGAAACTAAGAAAATTTCAAATCAAAAGCCTTTACCTTGAATTTTTTCCCTACATTTTCGTATGATTGTAATCTTCTTCGCTCACATTCTCGTCCGAAAGTGTGCTGTAGAAGGATTCTCTTGGTGGGAGTTAAGTTTCATCAAACCTCGTGATGTCATTGAATTAGTCGTAAGGATATATACCTTTTCTGGTCAAAAGGATGAAACGCTATCGCTTCCAGCCACATTCATACTGTTATCGTCGTTGTTTGAGGTTACTGACTTCAGATATCGAGTGACTTGATGGAACTGATCTTTTGCGAGATTCGAAGCGAGCTTATCCATTGACGAAGGCATGAATTGGAACGAATCGATGAATGTGATGTCTCCGATTGTAAAGCCTAATGTAAAAAGAGTACAGTATTGTATAAGGATGCAAAAGAAAGATGAAAAGAAAACGAGTCGGGGGGGGGGGGGTAGATAATAGAAATAAAACAACTTACCAATGTATTTCTCACTTGATTGTGGGATACAGAATGTCTTTCCATGCTCTGGCTTTATTGTAGATAATATTAAGTGACTATCATAACCTTTAAGATTATGAAAGACGACAGGAATTTTTTTTTGGATTTATTCTTAGCTGTAGGTTGCCCGAATGTGCCGGGCCTCTGTATTTTCCTGAAGGTAAAACAAAGGTTATAAGATTTCTTTCAAAATGTCAGCCTAAGAAGAATGATTATGGGAAAAAAAATGGGTCCTACCTGTGACATGGTTGTGGTCGCGGACTTTGATTTTATTCCGATCGAAGGTCCACCCTTTTGGGAATAGTTTACCACAAATGTAGCAATTTTTGTTTTTTTTTGTGTTTTTCTTCTGACTGCTGCTCAACTCTTCCATTGGAATCTTTCTTGCTAAGATCTTTCTAAGACTAGCCACTTCCTCTATCAATTTGTCCAAAAGCTGTTCTCTTGCGTCTTCTTCGAAGTAAACAAACGATTCTTTGTAGAATCGCGGGTCTGAGCTAAGAATGTGTAAAGCGAATCCGCTCGGTTTGTGGATGTTGCTCTTCTTTGTTTTCTTGTTAGAATCCTCTTCCCCTGTCATCTTCTCAAGGAAGCATTCGAAGTCAGCATAGATTGTGAAAGGTGTTTCAGTTGATGCTTGATTTTATTGAATGAAATTACATCGTTATTACCATTGTTTTTTGGATAAGACACAGCCTGCACGCAATGTTGTTTACAAATCTTTGTGTGTTCTATTTGCACCGAGCTTTTATAAAAACCATGCAATCAATACATACAAAAATACTTTCGGCCGTCGTGGTTTGAAAGTTGGTTAGTTAATAGTTTGGATAAATCTTTAATCCATGCACAGTGAGTTGATCCTTCACCGTTGGAGAATTACAGCAAAATAACGTGTTTCTTTCCATCTTCGATGTTATTGCTCACAAACAGAGGGAAGAAGGTCTCATCTTCATATCCAATCACGTGCACGGAAATTTTGTTCTGGGCTTCAAATTTGGGTACATCTTTGATCAAGACAGGGAAGGGGATTCCCTTGAAGTTCAACTTACTCACATGCTTACGATAATGAGTATGCATCTGACTATTCCTCTCACAGGAGTATAGAGCGGCTAGGATGGCCCACATAAACCATCTTTCATCTGTGTTGTCAACGTTTACACATGCGTTTTTCGATGACACGAATTTTGGTAAGGGGATGTATGAGAGAGCAATTGATCAACAACCCATCCGCTACCATTTCGCTCGTAGGCTTCTTGTCTATTATCCTCTTTAGTGCTGATTCTATTTGTTCTGGTATCATCGTATCATCGTCTAGAAACATGTAGACATTTGAGGTGTGGATGACAGGAGGGTTGGTGATATGGCTTGGATCCTTGGCCTGATGGTAAAGCAGTTTGACGGAAAAATAGAATTTGATGGAATCATTAGAGCGAATAACATCAAGGAATTCTCTAAAATCTGCAATTGTTAGAATGATGTTCCCTCTGTTTGCTTGCATCTTTCTTCGATAGATTTTTACCGTACAGTTCATGGATGTCTGCACCAACCTGATGTTGTTGCTGTTGTCTTCATCACCATCATACACAGTTTTGTTGATAGCTGCAGTCTGGTCCTCGTCATTGATATTACTATTACCCGTACCAGTTTGATCTTCGTTTGAGCATATCCGCATGTGATATGTGCGATTAGCTTTGCTGCCTAGTTTCTTGTTACCTTATTGGTATATATTTTCGCGTGTTACAAATTTTCGCGGGTACTTAATTTCGCGAGTTTTTTGGTCAATTTTCGCGAAATTTAATACCGTTTAAATTTTTCACAATTACAAAATCGCAAAATTAAATACACGCGAAAAATGTTTTAAATAGGCTGAAAAACGCGAAATTTTTAAAAATGAAAGACACTAAAATTTCGTAGGTTTGAATCAATAATTTTTCAATCAATAATGATAGTCATCATGTTGGTCTTCGTCTTGGTTCTGGGTCGCTCTCGCTCTCGCCCCTGTCTCATTTCCATTCGTACTCGTAGGTGGGCGGATTCTATTAAAAAATGTTCTAATGTCTGGAACCCCCACAACCTCTTGATTATCAGTCTTTCTCTTTGAGGGTTTCTTTCTTGTGGCAGGCCGGGGTAATTCAGGTTCGCGAGCGGTAGGTACCATAAATGATCCTACTATCTCCTCGTCTTTTGGTTCAGCGTAGCGTTCTCGTACAACCTTTTCGTATCTCTTTATAAGCAGATGGTTTCTAGCAGAATATCCGTTGAGTTTGACAACAATGATGGAAGGGATTTCGAGCCCTCCATTGAGTATTGGAGATCTGCGATAGTTCACGCTTGTTAACTGAGCAGTAACTTCAGCTCCCCGTTCCAACATATACTTAGTAGCTCTAGAAACCTCCATCGGTAGATGCCCGACTAACTGGTTATTGTGATTGATCCTCAATGTTTTGATTGCATAACGATCAAACAAATTGTCGACTTCATAAAAGCATTGAAGAGATTCTTCCGGTATAGGGTCCCATATGGCTCTATAGTAGTGGACACCTCTTACTGCGCAAGTAAATCTAAATTCTTTATTGTATTGAGACATCTTTCGATCAGCAAATGACAGATGAAATTTCCCCACACACGCCTTTTGTGTGAAATCGAATGTTTACATTTCGACACTGTTGTTTGAAGAATTGGAAACCAATTCGAATGTTTTCAAAGGCCCGTTTACATTACAGAGACAAATTTGACCACCAATATTTTATACAGTTAAGAAGAAAGTCAGAAAGGACCTTATGTAATTTGAAAACATTCGATTGTATTAAAGGCCCATTTACATCGGGGAGACAAATTTGACCACTATTTTTTTTACGATTAGAAGAAAGTCAATATAAATAGGGTCTTAAATAATTTCAAAACATTCGAATGACATGTGATAAAAATGAAAAACATTTCTTTAGTTTCTCTTCTCTAAAATGTCGATCATAAGAGCGCTTGCAAAGAAAGCCCATAAAAACACAGATAATGAACAACAACCATCCACCTCTAAGGAGGATGCTGAAAGAAACCAAGAACATGCAATGACATTGGCCAACCAAGTAAGAAGCAAAGGTGAGAATATTTTTCAGACAGAATTTGTATAAGGGTAACATAACTGAGAGTTCTTCATTTGCCATTTATTCTCACTCAATCCTTTTCAGAAAATTTTCTTTTCGACATTACAGCATGTATATCGATGTTTTATTTATTTTTTCTCTTTAGATGTACCGTCCATCAAAGAATCAGGACTTGGGACACTGGAACACAAATCTGTCGTTGAGGCGATTGATAAGGCAAAAGCCAACACCAATAATCGCTATAAATATCAAAAGTTTACTCCCGACGAACGATTTAAGATCGGAAAATATGCAGCTGAAAATGGAAATAATGCCGCCATCAAACATTTCAAGTCTAAAAGGGTTAAAGAAAGTACTGTAAGAACTTTTAAATCCAAGTATCGAATCGAGGTAATGCGCGCTGGTGTTGCTAAACGCTCCCCTAAGAAGACTATACCAGGTGCGAAAAGGGGAAGACCATTGATGTACGGAAAGGATTTGGATTCTAAGGTCAGCGGGTATTTGAAGATTTTACGACGGAAAGGATGTGTTGTGAACTCTAACATTGCTATTGCTGCTGCAATCGGTTTTTTGAATTGCTTGGATGACGAAAATATCAATAAAATTGTCCCAAAAAGATCATGGGCACAAAGTCTTTTTCGCAGGATGAAATTCGTCAAGCGATTTGCTACGACGGGGAAAGTGGAGATTCCTGATGGTATAAAAATGGAAGCAGAGTTATTGTTCATTCATGACATCGTTGATCACGTCGAAAAGAACAAGATCCCACAATCAATGGTTTTAAATATCGATCAAACACCCATGAAATATGTGCCATGTGGTAAAACGACATTAACTGACAAGAACGCCAAATCAGTCCCTATCAAAGGAGTATCCGACAAGCGTATGATCACTGCCACTTTCATGATTTCATTAGATGGTAATTTTCTACCCATTCAGCTAATCTACGCAGGAAAAACGAAAAGAAGTATCCCTAAAGTAGACTTTCCCTCCAGTTTTTCGTTAAGTGCTAACCCTACTCATTTTAGCAACGAAACAGAGTCCTAGAAGTTATTGAATGAAATCATTATCCCGTATTTCCAGAAAGAACGCAAACGACTTGGTTTATCGCCCGATCATAAAGGTTTAATTATCATGGATGTGTTTAAAGGACAAACTACTACGGCAGTCCAAGATCTCTTGAAAAAGAACAACATTTATTTCACCAAAGTGCCAGCTAATATGACTCACCTTTATCAACCATTGGACCTCACGGTAAATGGTTTCGCAAAAAGCTTTATGAAACGTCATTTTACCGAGTGGTACGCAAAACAAATATCAGATGGCATCAATGCTGGTAAAGATCCCGTAGATATTTAAGTACCTCTACAGCTCTCAGTGCTTAAGCCTCTACATGCAAAATGGATAATTAAATTATTCAACGAAATGACCTCGGCAGCAGGTAAATCAGTTATTCTAAACGGCTGGGAGAAGTCCGGAATTACAGACGGCATCAAATTAGGCAAGTCGAAGCTCCCAACTTTAGATCCTTTCCATGACATAGATCCGCTGATAGGTCATGAAGAGGAGTACGACCTAGCAAAAGCACTCCAAAACAACCAAGATTGCCTATCAGAGGGTCTTACTTGTGTTTCTGTCAGTGACGACGAGGAGAGCGATTACGAAGAAGAAGAAGGAGAGGGACAAGAAACAGAAGAGGAGGAAGGAGAAGAATTCCCCGATCCTAGAAACATTTTTGAAGTTTTAGATGACGAAGAATTCCTCTAGATTTTTACTATTTGATAGATTTGAGTTAGTATTTTGTTAGTATTTTTACATAAAAAACGTTGTGTTCTAAGCAAAATCAATCTTTTTTCTTTATATTCCCACTTTCTGAAAATACTTAATTTAGTGAATCTCGAAATTTAATACACGCGAAAATTTTCCAGAAGTCGGCAATCGCGAAATTTAATACACGCGAATCACGTTTTCTCGAAAAAATTTCGCGATTCGCGAAAATTTGTAACACGCGAAAATATATACCAATAAGGTACAGTAAGGACAGAAGAAACCTTTGTTGTTTTAGTAATGTGATCGGTAATTCTATCATCGGTTGCAGTTGTTGACGATTCTGTTTTTGGAGGAAATAAATAATTTCGGTAGGTTTTTTTTTTGTTTTTTTTTTAGGACCATTTTTGTTACCATGTAGAAACCATGCTAACATATTAGATTCCCTTGAGAGTGGTTTCTACATTATGATAAAAAGGAGTGCAGTTTAAGCGAATGGACTTAAGTAGGCTAAGAGTACTATAAATATAGAACATTTTTCGAAAGCAATATATGAATACCTGCCTACCTTCTGGGGAAATCAATTCTTCTTCAACTTCAGTATTGATAATGGAAGTGTTCATTGGGAGACCAGGCGATGTTGGTGGAAGACCATCCTCTGTTAAAGCATCAGTTTGGATATCGTCTAAATCTGAAAGGTAAAGAGATAAAGTCTCAACTTCTTCTTAAAAGAATAACTCAAGAGATATATGGTATGAAAACAAAAACTAAATATTTACTCACCATTTTGGAGAAAGAATATGTCTTCAATATTAATGTTACTGAAATCATGATTTGATCCAATGCTCTCAGTGTTGGGTATTATATTGCTGAAAGCCATGTCATCATCATTTCTTTCTTGAGCGACTTCGAATCGTGATACTGTTCAGTAATGATAAGAAAAAAAACAAGTGATACTTTTATGGACCTACCTGGTTTTGCATTTAATACATATATAAATGATATCTACGTGAGCGTGACCATTAAACAATCATTCAGAACACAAATAGTGACGATCTATTAAAATTAGTCGTTTGTTTCTTAGAAAAAACGTTTAGAAACCAAAGTTTCATGCTCTTTCATATTATTTCATATTCAAGACTTTCGTGAGCAAAGAAAATTGAGTAATTTGGCTAAGGACATTGATGCATGCTTATTAATAGCGAGGTTAAGCAAGAAGCTATCTATTACGTACGGAATCTATTACGTGAGTTTACTGGATCCAAGGCGTTTTAGCCTGATTCCTAAAGTTTCACGGCATAGAAAAAAAAGTGGTTTCAAGCAAAAAGGCGATCTATGACGTATGACGTAATGTTTATTTTTCCGTATCTCACTTTCGGCCCCAACTTTCTTTTCCAGCTTTCTTGTTGGTGGTTTGGTCTATAAAATCCCCTTACTTTCAATCTTAATCTACTTAATTTTTTCCCGAGACAAATGTTTTCACAAAACTTAAAACTAGACAAGCATAGTCAGAGTTTTCTCTATATTACTTTTACTATTTTTGCGCGCGCAGCGCGTATCTCGTTTGGTAAAATGTGCGCGCGATATAGTAAATTGGTCCCTATATGGCTAAACTTTTTTGAAAATTCAGTGTTTCGAGTATGACTACATGACACCAAAATCTCGTGTTTCCTCAGATCGCTCCGTTTTCGCACTAAATCCTCATATTGCAGCAAAAGAACTCCTATGATTGGTTTGTTTCCCCCGTTTTCCCGCGCGTTTATTTATTTGGACCGGTTGCTATTGCCTACCAACAAAAAACTTTCTCTTCTTGCGTCTTGCCTTGCCAGCACATCAGCTTGCTGTGCCTGTGGATTGGATTGGAATGACATTGATTTGGATCCTCAATTTTCTTCTGCTGGTTTAACAACAAAGAGAGTTATCTACACCTTCTACATGATGATTAAACTGCTGTTGTTGCCAAACTATAGCCTACTAACTAGGAGGGAGGTACCATCTTCGTACAACAACTGTGACTGTTGGTCACCTTCTCAATTTTTCTTTGGTTTTTGACAAGAAATGGTTAATTATGAAGTCTGTTCTGTTTCCCTGTTAGTTGGTTGAAAAAACAGCAGGATGGATACAATATTTGTCAACTTTCAGAACAAACTAACTGCAACAATTTGCCTGTATATTATATTTAAATTGTGGTGACAAGGCAAGTGACTGAATATTTGTGGATAAACCTGAAAAAGAAACACTGACTGTCAGCATCAAAGAAGAATCGTTTTGTTGGTTTGTTTCCAAGTTATCCAAGTAAGTAATTAATTGTAGCAAAATTGAGTGACTTGGTGATTGAATTTTTCTTCAACATGCAATTCAATTAAAACGTGGAAAACTTTTGTCTAAATTATTAACTTTTTTATTTTGCATGCGTTTAAAATGGGGAAAACATTTTTCGTGAACTATGAACTTTTCCTTTGTATGCGTTAAAAATGGGAAAAACTTTTGTCGCAAACTATGAAATTTTCCTTTGCATGCTTTTAAAACGGGGATTAACTTTTGTTATGTCGTGAACTATGAAATTTTCCTTTGCATGCGTTTTAAATTGGAAAAACTTTAGTCGTGAACTATTAACTTATTTTTTGCATGCGTTTAAAATGGGGAAAACTTTGGTCGTGAACTAAATAACTTTTTCTTTGCATGCGTTTAAAATGGGGTCACTTTGGTCGTGAACTATTAACTTTTCCTTCGCATGCGTTTAAAATTGGGAAAACTTTTACCGTGAACTATGAAATTTTCCTTTAAATGCGTTTAAAACGGGGAAAAATTTTGTCGTGAACTATTAACTTTTCCTTCACATGCGTTTAAAATGGGGAAAACTTTTACTGTGAACTATTAACTTTCCCTTTAGATGCGTTTAAAACGTGGAAAACTTTTGTCGTGAACTATGAACTTTTCCTTTGCATGCGTTTAAAATGTGAAAAACTTTTGTCGTGAACTATGAACTTTTCCTTTGCATGCATTTAAAATGGGGAAAACTTTTGTTGTGAACTATGAACTTCTCCTTCGCATGCGTTTAAAACTTGGAAAACTTTTGTCGTGAATTATAAACTTTCCTTTGCATGCGTTTAAAATGTGGTTTAATACTTTTGTCATGAATATTCCTTTTTTGCATTCTTTTGCATTGTTTCTCTGGCTCGAAAGTTTTTTTCTTTTTGGCATTAAGTGAGACCAAATTAATTTGTTGTTCTACAGGCCTGACCGACCCTAATTTTTCAAAAGAGAAAAAATAATAATATTGAATTTGCGACTATTTGTAAATTCATCCCAAACTTAGATCAATTCAGAATATCACAATGGAAATGACACAAATATCATTCATCAATAAAGAGGAAAAAGTTAGGTGCCTCAAAATGTCAATCTTGACCTTCTGACCCTAGATTTTCAGAGATTTGATTTTATTATATGCTGAATTGCTGACCAGGACTGACCCATATTCTTCGGAAGGCCTTCCTGTAGAACAATAGATAAAATTTGTCGTGCCTTATTTAAAAAAAATTATATTTTTGAAATAGACCTTTTGCTATTTGCGATTCATCTTGAATAATTAAAAACTCTAATATTAAAGCAGTAACTCACTTCCTTTTTTTCAGTTTTTTTACGCATGATAGTTTGCAAAAAAAGTCCTTTTCCTTGGTTTATTGTAAAAAATTTTCTATTTTGTAAAGTAAAGGTGTAAGGTGAAGCATGACGCTACAGATCAAATCTGTGTTTTGACTGGACTCACCAACCTTCATGATTATAAAGGTACAGTCTGTTTATTGTGACCTGTAACTCTAAATTCAAGATCCCCCGAGAGTGTTTAGGGTTTTCATCTTACTCTGTATTACTTTGATATACGGCGTTTGTTTGTCATTAAATTTTTGTTTACAACTTACAAATCGAGGAGGCTCTGGATCCGGTCGGTTCAAAACGCAGGAGACAGGACACAGGACGCAGGTCATACAAACTACAGACTGGAAAATTGTAACACACTCGTATGTCGTAACATATAATGTATAAAATGTTTCTAAAAAATATTTCTAAAAACATTATACGCAATGGAAAATTATATATTATACAAAATACGCTATTTAAACGGTTTGTGTAAACCGCAGGTTACAGGTCACAGGTCACAGGTTACAGGTCAGTATGACAGGTTGACTCTAATCAATGTCATTGGAGAGGAAAATGTTTGGAAAACACAAAGAATTATCAAAAATATAATTCTCAAGCAATTTCATCCATATAAAACCATTTCAAACATCAAAATTTAACCATGTGCTTTTATCGATCTTTCGCAGTTTGCGCCGTGTATAACGCAGACCAGAAAATATTTGAAACCATATTATACGTATAACAGGTATATTACATATTGTAATGTTTGTAATGTTATATGATGGTTACATATAATAAAACACATCGCTCTAAAACTACCTTCTCAGAGAACTCACGAGCTTCTGATTGGTGTAATTTTATATCCAGCCATATTGTTATCATCACATTCGGTATGCTAAAATATTTTTGGTGTTTTTCCCTTGTAAGACATGATATTTTGTGATTCTGTCAATATTTTTGTCAAAAATTGTCATTAAGTCATTAAAATAACAATTGAATGATTAATTAGTTTCATCTCTCTAAAACCACTCTCTTAGGGACCTCACAAGCTTCTGATTGGTGCCGTTTTATATCCATTCACACCATCAACATCACATTTTGCATGATAAATATTTTTCGTGCTTTTGTCTTGTTAGGCATCATATTTTATGATTTTGTCATTATTTTTGTAAGTAAGTGTCACTAGGTTGTTATTCTATTCAATTGTCATTTTATAATATCTAAATAACATGTATTACTTTTTTGTAATTTAATGCGTTATGTATTGATGTTATATGTTATGTATATGTTACGATTTTATTATCTTTTTTCCGGTCTGCACTTTGTTGACCTGTAACCTGTGACCTGTAACCTGTGACCTGTAACCTGTAACCTGCGGTTTACACAAACCGCTATTTAAAAGATTTTTAAATGACAAGCCATCAATCCTAAATATTGACAAAATGACATTTAAATTATGTAAATGATGACGCTAGCACAAAATACAAGGTGTGGCAAGCATGTGGATAGATTTTGACCTTTAAAAAGGTTCTAGACCAATAAAATACCTTCAGAATGATATTTCTAACAATTACAAGTGTTTTTCAAACATTTTCTTTGTTTTTTACAGCAATTAAAGCTGACCTGTCAGCACTGACCTGCGTCCTGTGTCCTGCCTCCTCCTGGGTCCTGTGTCTTGCGTTTCGAACCAACCGCTCTGGATCGCTTCGCAACTTATAAACATGACATTTACGGCTTGTTTTTGTCTCTCCTGCCTCCCGCATGTCTTTGCTATGCAAACAGAGTGGAGGGACGGAAGAGTTCTGAAACGCGCGCAACCCCTTTTATATTGATTATTCAACATTTTTATAAACAAAAAATATGTCTATGACTTATCATTTCAATGAATTCTTAACATTGCAATAAAAATATATAATTTTATTCCTAGTTTACATAGGTACCAATCAAAAAGTACTGCTTTATTTATAAACAAAAGAATAATCTGTAAGAGCATAGTGTACAATCTGTCATCCTTAATGCTTCACCATTAGCATTACCAATAAAAACACTCTTATAGAAAAGTGTGCAAACCAGGTCTCAAGTTTTATATCTGGCAGGTGTTCCTTCTTCCGCTTCTTTGCATTCCAAGGTACCGATATCACCTTTTTAGGAAGGGAGATGTCTCTTTACAATCAAACCAAACTTTCTGGAACGTTATAAAGTTATAATGTCGAAGAATTTAAAGGATGACCAGTCAATTAAAATCTCTCAGTAAAGGATTGAGAACTTAAAGCAGTAGCGGTTGCCCAGAAGATAGAGCGGTTTTTGGGAACGGTTTGAAGTTCAGCGGTTGTGTCACATCAGGTTCTTAGCAGGCTGATTTGTACATAAAATATATAGTTGATGACGAAGAGCAGAAATTGAATCTTGTTGCTTAGTTGTAGCAGTTGAAATTGGAAAAATAAATAAAGATTTCTTCTGTTATGCTTCGGGCGGAAGGGTAAATTTATTTGAGCTTGGCAGAGTAGTCTTTTTCGTGTTTGTTGCTTTGGGTGGGTGACATTATAACTTTGGCTTCTCCGCACTTGATGGTGGCACCAAAGAAACACTGAAAAACATGAAAAAGAAATATGGTTACATGCTGTTCATTATTGTAATTGTTACTTTGGATGTATTTGGACATTGAGAGCATATAAAAAGCAAGATAAAAAAGAGAACAAAAACAAAAGAACCAGAAAGAAACTTCTGTTTGTTTTGGTTTGATAAAAAAGCCAGCAAAGATTATTTTATTACACTTACTTCGTGACCTTTTTTTGTGCAAAAAATCCTTTCACTTTGTTTGTTTGCATCATAGTTTCGGCAGATGGGATTCAAAAAATTTCTTCTGTTAGTTTTCTCAGCTCAAACTTCTCAGAAATCAAAAAAAATTACCAAAGTTTCTTTTCTGTTTTCATTTTTTTCGGGTGATTTTTTATCCTAAACGATTCAGGCCAATCTCCGTAAGGTAAATTTCCCGTGGATCATGCTTATATCCTAATCGATATCTATTACGTGAGATTGGAGAATTTCGCGCAATAGATCCACTCCCCAAGCTATGACGTACAGGTCAAATTTCACGGGACAGAGTTAGCCTTGAGATTCGGGCTCTAGCCCGCGAAAAACTCGTAATAGATTCCGTACGTAATAGATAGCTTTTTGCTTAACCTCGCTACTGCTTATTAATAGTGATTCTTATGTGATTCTTATAGATAAAGATGCATTTTTTGAGCTGAAAAATTTGTTTTTTACAAAGATCTGCTTGAGCAATCTTTACCTACTTTCATGCAAAATGATCAGAAAAAAACAATGATCTAATATTTCACATAGTCCAAAAATAACGTTTTTAGCCGTTTTTTTGCCCAAAAACATTTTTTTTTCAAAAATCGGGCTCGTTCACATTCGAGAGTTTACAGTTATGCATCTTTGTGCGAAAAATCATAAAGATTGAAAGGGCCAATCTCGAGAAAAGCTAATACCTAAGTAATTGATAACATGCTTATAAAGAAATATCGAATTTGACTAGTTTTTCTATAAAAACACGCCAAGCAACCAAAGTTTCATGTCTAAACACACATTTTCTTTAAAAGTAAGACTTCTTGTGCAAAAAAACATCTATCTAATAAAAAAATTGAGTAATTTGACTATAAGAACATTGAAGTATGCTTATCAATAGTGATTCTTATAGATAAACATGCGTTTTTGAGCCAACAAATTTTTATGGGCTAATTAGTTTTTGGGACGTGATGTGTTTGACCTCTACAGTTTTAACGGCTATGTATTCATTTTCTATTTAAGGAGACACTTGCTACAGAGCCAAGTTGAAAGAACGGCTGAAAAATGAATTCGGTGATAGGATATCTTTCTTAACATCTGAAGAAAATAAACCAAAAATAGTTGTTGCAACCGAGTCGCTGACATCAACAAGCTTCCACCAAGACCCTGAGCGCATTGTTTTGAAAGCAGGGAGAATTATTTAAGATGCAATCCAACAGAAATTCAAGGATATAACAGAGCCTGCCTGGCCTTCTAGCCCTGATGTGATAGATAGCGAGGTATTCAAACCACCGAAAATCCTATTAAAGCTCATCGAAACAATTTTAAACACAGCAAAAAACAGAGCGTCGAGATCTACTTCGATAGGTCGGTTTTTAACCAACTCGATTGCAGAGGACATCGTCTTTAGTTGCATGAAAGGAACAGTATTTCAAACAAAGCACTTGCTTCTTGGTCTCGACATTCATAATTTGACTGGATCACGTTTGGTGATTGATTTGCTTCATCGACTTGGGCATTGTATAAATTACAATAGTGTTTGCAACATAGAAACTGCACAAGCTGAAGCGGCTCAAGAGGCAGCAAAATCAACCTCTGTGTTGCCATACCGACCAAATACCATCGCAGCACTGTTTGCTCATTATTGGATCGACAATTTCGATATCAAGACAGGCAAAGAAGTAGGAGAACGATCGATCCATACAACTCACATGGTCGCTTTTCAAAACATTAAACCGTCAGATAATGTAAAAAAGACAAAGTCTAAAAATCGCAAGATTTTCATCGATGATGTAAATGTTGAAAGTATCACTATTGACAGGAAGAAAAATCCATCAGCCAGTTTCCAACAACAGGTCGACTTGTGTGACAGTTCATCTTTTGATAAGAAATACCTCATTTGGATCGTATTGAGACACCAATCAAGTATGGACCAGCAGATACCAGTTTACAAAGGGTGGAATCTCAAGCAGAATATGACAAATGCGAAAGGAAATCCCATTAAGACCACTGAGACATACCTTCCACCAATCAATGCCAAAGTTATTGAACTGAGTTCAGAACAATCTTTCGATACCTCCAGTACCTTCAAAATCTAACCGTGACGATGAATATGAAATATGTCCATGCTACGATGGATGTTGGAGCTGCTATCAATTGTTTTACCATGTTATGGAACAATCCTGTTTTATTCAAAAACGTCATTGTTCATCTTGGAAGCCTCCATTTCTTGAAAGAAAACTTCCAGGTATAGCATTTTATTTTTACAGAATATCTGTATTTATAATACAACGTCTCCGAACCTTTTATCAGTCCATTGCTTTCTTTTCTTTTTAGGTTCTTGGTGACTTGGTGAGAGCCACTGGCTTCAGAGATATCATCTTTGAGTCGGACTTGTGTCTTGAGGGGGTCTTAGCCGGATCGCATTATAACCGTGCTTGGGTGATACATGAAGCCTTCTCAGAGTCATTGGAAAGATTGCTACTAAGACGCTTCTTATTTGACAAAAACCCTCGTCTTCCTTTTGCTTTGAGAGGAGTCAACGAATTGTCCAAGCTGGATGACCGATCTTGCGTAGCATTGAACAGATTCATTGACAAATACGTACACTACAGAAAAGTAGTTTCAACTGGAAAGATCGGCAAGACCGCCCAGTTTTGGATGATCTACGTTGATTTGATTAAAGCTCAAACGATGGCGCACACTGCCATCCAGGAAAATGACTGGAAATCTCTTATGTATTGTTAGAAGGAATTTCTGTCCATGTATTTCATATTGAACAAACGAAATTATGCGAGGTACATGGTTTTCTGTTGTTTATTTTTCTGGAAGCTAACTTGTCTTGGAAGGCAATGAAATATCTTAAAGGTTTTACTTTTACATAAGTGTTCGCTTTTCATAGACACGTGTTTCATTTCAGGACAGTGTCTGCCTATTGTTATATTGTGTTGATATACCATTATTGTTCTACATTCGTGTCAATTTTTAATATCAAAAAGCTTGTAAATAAAACTGATAAGTAAGCAAACGATATCAATTTTATTTAAAAGCAAAACATTCAAAGTTTTCCCATTCGTTACACTTATTTCATGTTTGCATTAACTTTCTTCTCAGGTACTCAGCTTACTACTATGGTTAACCTTGAAGAAAACTATCCTGGAGCAGAAGACGATATGAAAGAAAATGGCCTATCAGTGGAAGCTCAAAGTTTCTATCCAGTCATGACTGCTGCTGACAAAGAGGAGAACAGACTATCAATAGAGACGCTAAAACTACAGGTAATTGTCCATATGGTGCTCAGGCATCTAATCAAAACTTAATTCATTTATAACATATTTTAAGTCTAACCGTGTAGGGCTCGAAACGCTCAAGAGATACACTTAATTTAAAATAAAATCCAACAATCAATGTTACTAAATTGTATTTTAGGTGAAATCAAGGGATATGCATCCGATCCGATGAATGTGCGCAAATGGTGCCTTAATCGCCCAAAGCAAGCAGAAATTATTCAAAGACTAAAAGATCTTTGTGGTTTCGGCGAAAATACTGTACAGTACAAGCCTCTTCGAAATTCCCAAGTCATCAAATCAGAGAAGTATGTCCAGAAGCTCACCAGTGTTTTGGCTGATAGATTCCTGAATCCTTTTGGCGCTGAGGTTGACAAGGAAGAATCTGTGTACAATCTAAGCTCTGGTTTACCTTTCAAGGGAGATACAGAAAACCTACTCAACATTAAAGTGAACGGAGAGAAGCTGTATAAGGATTTCAAAAAACAGCGGTTACATTCAAATGAGAAATCTATTAACGCCAGAATCCCAAAGGAAAAACCAACTCTCTTCAGTCAAGCGATACAAAAGCGTAAGTCGAAGAAAAACAAATCCTCAGAGGTTATCAAGGCAAACCAAAATATCTTGGGAAAATTACTAACTTTGTCAGCTAAAGCTCGAAAACCAATTGATTTTGAAATGGCACTTTCATATCCTCTTTATGATGTAGCTCTCAGTCTTGCATTTCCTGATGGCACGAAGCGATCGAACCAGAAAAGTATGCTACTGGATATCATCAAGTCAACAAGGGAAAAAACGGGGCACTTATGACACGCTACAACGACAACAAGAAACGTCTTATCAACGATACGATTGCACATTACCGTACAATATCGCGAAACCTTCCCGAAACATTCAAAGGTTGGATCAAGAAATTCCTGAGAACCATCCATAATGGTGAGAAATATGACCGTATTGACATCGTGGCCGACACGTATAGAGACTTCAGTATTAAGTCAGGTGAACGTGTAAAGAGGGGCTCATCAGACAGAATCCTAATCAAGACTACGAATATGCAATCTCGAAATCGTAAGAACCGCGTTCGTCTAAAAGGACTAGGAATGACAACAAAGTTGCGTGATTTTGTTTATAAATAGGGCACCGTATCAGTTTTTAACTTTCCGGCGCACAACAAGATTCTTGTTGTAGAATTTTCCGAGGGAGGACTATTTTCCTCAGATGTATAATTTTCAAGCGCGTTCAGAGGTTTACCGTGCGCGTAAGAAAATTACGAACATCTGTTATCAGGTTAGCTCTGTGAAGTTCTTTAAAAATATGCTTTTCTTTCCAAAAAAATTTTTTTTGTTAGCATGCAGAAAGTACTCGATAATTTCTTCACATTTTTTTGTATGATTAGTTCTTTTTCACAATAACGTCAAAGGGCATACTGAAAAAGTAGGACCTTTAAGTCGGACTGCGCCGGAAAAATAAAAACTGATACGGTGCCCTATTCAAAAACACAATCACGCAACTTTGTTGTCATTTCTAGTCCTTTTAGACGAACGCGGTTCTTACGATTTTGAGATTGCATATTCGTCAGATTGTTATGTTTTCACCCATCCCTTTAGAGCTTCAACGTGGTGGGCAGAAAACAACCACAATCTGATCTCAGGTTACACAGAGCCTATTTGGATTTTTGTTTTGTGACCAGGTCTGTGATCTAGTGTCTGTATTTAATGAATTAAACCCAATGTTCAACATTTTTTGATAAATCTACTAGATGGAAGTAATAATTGATCAAGTAAAACTAATTTATATTTTCGCAGGTTGCTTTTGTATCCAAAAGGTAGAGAATAGTTATTCTAGAATCTTTTGAAAATCTCATTAAAAAAGGTTTATTGTTTGAAAGAATAACGCAATTGAGAGAAAGCATGTACCTGTGAGAGAAGTGAATACCTTTAGAAAAAAACAGAAAAAGAATTTTCGTCTAAAATATAATTTGCTAAAATGACTACAAGATAGATAACATGGCAGTTGCAGGTGGCTTACAAACATATTCCAAAAATGCATTTCTTTCGTTCTTTTATTGAGGGATTGATAATAAAGATCGAAAACAGTGTTTTTGAGCTGCATGGGGATCGAAAACTCTTTCCTGATGAAGCAGTGATGAAAATTTTAGACCAACTGTGCGTGTGCTGCTGTAGATAAAATCTCAAAATTTGTACTCATAATTGTAAAACCCGGTCTTGAACTTGGTGTGAATTTTGCGTTCGCTGATAAAAATCAGAAAATACTTTATGTTCTACAATCTCGCTGTTCCTCATTTAGAGGATTAAACTCGGGACACAAAAGGTTATATACGCTACATAAAATTCACAAGAATATGATATTAATTACTTGTATATAATTTACATCGTCATTGGTTTAAGACTTTCGATTCGGCACTCTAAAAAGATGTGCCCCTGATGGCTCATTAGTAAATGGAAGGAAGGAAGAATTTCCAGATTCAAAAACATTATTTTTAAGTAACCATTTTCAGAAATATTTCTTAACAATTCCTAACTCTTTCATTTCCTTTACGATTTTCGCAACTGATTTCTTGCATAGCTTTGCGATTAAGAAATATATTTCTTTGAAACTCACAATCCTTATCCACTACAAGTCGACGAAAAAACGCATTGTTGACCTCGTATGGAAATATTTGATGGTAATTTTGCTGTGGTCCAATGCACGGGAAAGTTTTTAGGCTATGGTAAGAATAATTTACTTAGTACACTGGCGTTTTTCACCGAGAGCTGACTTAATTTCGCATATTTATGTGAAAAGAACGATCCTAAACAAAGACTCGAAGGCTACTATTACCCAGACCAAGTGTGGCCCATAAAAACAAATTAACACACCCTATTCTCTGGAAAAAGAATGAACACACCCAGTAATATTAAGTTCCCGCTAAATTTATTTTTTTTCCGCTATCCGTCAATTAAACTTTTTTGGTCATCTGCCATATTGAATGCCCTCCAAAATTAGTTCCCTTAAGGTACTCTCTGAGGGTTTGAGGGTTGTAAAAAAATTTTTCAACACTGATTTTATTGGAAAATTACAAAAACATATCTAATATTTTGTGAATTTATTTACGGTTCCCTAAGACATCGCTAAGTTTGAACCGTTCTGCAAATTACTAATTAGATAAAAAGTTTCCGCGTGCAAATAAAAATGGTAGATTTTTAGAGATGAGCACACATCGTTCAAACTCTCTAACATAGTGGGAGAGATGGATCAGCTTTCTAGTTTAATTTTTGGTGAAAAGAAGAAGAAAAGATCTAATGGATCAGCCACAATCACATCAAATTCCATCACGTCAAGACTTAGACCGAGAAAGTTTAGCAAGCAGAAGTCTGTTGGTGGCAGTGAAAAAATTGATTTGGAGGTTGATGTAAGTGACAGAATGCCCTTGATTTCGATCCCTAGGCCTTCAACTCAAGAGATCTCAGAGGTTGATGTCAGTGAAAATATTATGTTATTTCAAGAAGAAGAACAACGAACTATCCGTCATGAAAACCTTCCCAATGTACAGATACCAACCAACAACTCTAATGTCATGCCGATGGCTCAGCCTATTGGACAAGAGGCACTCCAGGCTACACTGTCTCAAATACCCCAAAAATTAGATTCTATGGAAAACATGAGGAAGAGGGACAAAAAGGAATTGGAAGGTAAATTATATTCATCAAAACAAAATAAACATTTAAACAAAAAACAGTACGAATTTAAATACAAATCCAATAAAATTCAGAACCAATGGTTGGACGAGCTTGACGATTTCAACGAAGAGGCTAAGGAATATCTTGAGTCGGGTTAGAGGATGTTAGTGAAACCATCAAGAAACGTCGAAAGATATTGATCCTTGCTGATAGATCAACTGCTGGATGGGACACAGTAGTTGAATATTTGACTGATGAGTGGGCCAGTGATTCAGATGACTTTAAGAAGATGCGGCAGGAAGAGACTCGTGCGCTGTCCGAAAAAGCAAAGGATGTAAGAAAAATGCAGAACCAAGGTCAAGGTACTCGTTTCATTAAATTCAATCAACAGCTTCCTGCCAACTAAAATTTTCCATTATCTCAGCAGAAACAGAATTTCGGAAACTACGGCATCTCATTTCAACCAAGATATCAAACACCATCTCCGTTGGCCACGCAATCTACCCAGATTCCAGCACCGCAGGCTGTTTCAGATGTGGCGGTATCGACCACTGGAAGTACAGTTGCCCTGCAAGAACGAATTGGTGTGAAAAATTTAATTTTCTTTTTGAGTCTGAGAAATCTAAGAATGAGATATTAGCACCTTCCAGGGAATCTTATAATCCAAGTCGAGATAGGGTAAGGGGAAATTTAAGAAGGCATGTAGGATTCTGGGAAAGCGAATTTAAGGCTAATGATTTTATGATTTTATTCTGAATGTCATAAAAAGCGGATACAAAATCCCCTTGAGATATATACCAGCATCTGCCGAGTTTAAGAATAATATATCATCTGAAAAGGAAACTAATTTTGTTGAAGAATCTATTACCAATCTCCTAGAGAAAAACTTTATTGTGGAGGTGAAAGATCCCCCTTACATGACAATTCCTCTATCAGTAGCAAAGAGTTCAATGGGCAAAAAGCGTCTGGTTTTGGACCTGAGTTATCTCAATAAATTTGTTTGGAAAGAAAAGATAAAATTTGATGATGGCTGTGAAGTGTGGGGAAAAATTTGGGAGGACTATTGAATGCACCAAAGTGTATTATACAAAATTAGATGGTAAACCAGCAGTGGTTGAAGTGTTTTTAGAGGGGAACTTTGTTAAATTCATCAACAATGATGGAGAACTGATTGGAAAATCTGACGATGACATCAAGCTGAAGGCAGAAGCTTTTGTTCATTACTCATACATAAAAACAAAAAAAACTGACTGACCAAGAGATTTCTACTAGGCTACAAAAAAATACGAATGAGAAAAGGAATTTCTGTATAGGAAATATGATACTCTTAGCAATGAATAGATTTTTGGAACTTCACGATTGTAATGATAATAAATTCTGCTGTATGCTAAAGCTACATCAAAGTTAATTTGCTTTATAAGTTTTAGAAGGATGATTGGAACAGCTACTTTTTTCTTTTTTTCTTTTTCGATTTTTTCAGATAGTTTTTTTACCTGGTTTTAATGTATTCATTTCTTCTTGATTTTATGTCATAATTTGAAGCCATTATTCAAAGTTTAAAATTTTTTGAAAACATTCAAGCAATATATTTCGGTGGTATCACCATTCTCAAGCTTATAAAAATACAAAGTGTTCTATCAGATTACACACATTTTTATCTACATCTAAAAACTTCAGTTTTTTCGAGAGTAATTAAAAATTGATTAAAAACATTCTAAAAACAAAGAAAATGCATAAAATATCTACGTGACTCCATTTCTAAAAAGCAGTAATTTTGATGAATCTAATTGGCCATTAAGTCCAGGTTTCTTGAGAACAATAAAAAATGCTTCAAGATTTTTACGAGTTCTTCAATTCTTTGGGGCATTGAGGACAATTTTCCATTGGAATTTGTGATTTGGGTAGGAATTTAAATGTTTTGCAGACTCTGATTTTAAAGTGACATTTTCGTGCTCTCCCCATCTTGTAGCAACGTTTTGTTTAGTTTCACCAATGTAAATTTGACCACAAGAACGATCACCTTGGTAACTTTTGCAGGCTGGATACGGGTTCTTGTCTTTTATAGGGAATAAAGATTTCACCTTTTGCGTTGACCATTTGATAATAAAATCAAAATTATCATTCGTAAAAAGTTTTAATTTGTCTAATAAGCGTTTCACTAGTATTTCGTTTTTCTCGCAAAACGGTATTTCAATCAAAATTTTTCTCTTTGGGACCTCAAAAAGAAAATCAAGAATAAGAGGATACTCATCAGAAGAATTAACTTTTTCTTCAAATTGATTAATTACACTATCAATAAAACGTGTAGGAAAAGCTGCTTTTTGGAACTTGGAGCGAACAGCTTGTTTTTCTGCTTCAAAGTCCATGGATATTTTGTGGGAGCGATACAAATATCCATTTATGGCATTGCGTTTGTAGCGTTTTGGCACTTTAGACGTTTTGATTTATTTAAAGTTATTATAGAGAGAGATATTTTTATCACCTCTGTATTTTTTCTTTATTTAGTTTATATTAGCCATTTATTTTGAAGCAGGATTTTTAGATTATATTATGTATATAGTAAAACAAAAACTCCTGTCAAGCCTACCTTTTAAATGATAACCAAAATCTTTGGGAAACTTTTACTTTGTAAGGGGTGTAAAGATTCTTANAAAACCAACCGGACAAGTCGTGAAAACGTTGGAAGAAAGCTATCAACACGTCAAAAAATGTTTTGAAGATGCGCGGGAAAGATGGTACCGAGAATACCTCACAGAGTTGAGAGTACATCACAAGCAAGTCAAGAAATTCGACACCCCAAAAGTTGGGTCTTTAGTTTTGGTTAAGGATGAAAACAAAAAGAGACAACTATGGAATGTGGGTAAGATTGAAAATTTAATTTTTGGAAGGAAAAATGTTGTTCGAGGAGCCTTGATTAGTTTGGCATTGAAGGCAAACATAACGTCAAACGTCCCCTTGAACTGCTGTACCCCCGTTCCTGTCGTCTCTGGTCTATCAGTTCCTGTCGTCTCTGGTCCGTCAGTTCCTATCGTCTCTGGTCTGTCAGTTACTGTCGTTTCTGGTCCGTCAGTTCCTGTCGTCTCTGGTCCGTCAGTTCCTGTCGTTTCTGGTCCGTCAGTTCCTGTCGTCTCTGGTCTATCAGTTCTTGTCGTTTCTGGTCCGTCAGTTCCTGTCGTTTCTGGTCCGTCAGTTCCTGTCGTTTCTGGTCCATCAGTTCCTGTCGTCTCTGGTCTATCAGTTCCTGTCGTCTCTGGTCTATCAGTTCCTGTCGTCTCTGGTCCGTCAGTTCCTGTCGTCTCTGGTCCGTCAGTTCCTGTCGTCTCTGGTCTATCAGTTCCTGTCGTCTCTGGTCTATCAGTTCCTGTCGTCTCTGGTCTATCAGTTCCTGTCGTCTCTGGTGCGTCAGTTCCTGTCGTCTCTGGTCCGTCAGTTCCTGTCGTCTCTGGTCCGTCAGTTCCTGTCGTCTCTGGCCTATCAGTTCCTGTCGTCTCTAATCCGCTCATTCCTGTCGTCTCTGGTTTATCAGATTGTTATCAATATAATCAAGATGAATTGATTGCACTTCCACGCACTCCAAAAATAGATTTACGAACAATTTCTACTGGTCCATCTACATGTAAAACAGTACATACAACAAGAACAACGTCCAATGAACAACAATTGTCAAACAGTAAAACAAAATTGAATCCATTAGCAAAGACTTATAACTTGAGATCGTTGCGATCCAAAACTTCTTCTTCGGGAGTGTAAAGATTCTTACATCTGTTACATAATCTGCGTGCTTTTCGCGCGCTTACAGTTTCACGATAATCGGAATGAGCCGTCGTACGGATGAGGCGGAATAGATTATATCGACTTTGTTTTCTATTGTTATTTTATATTTTACGGGGAGATCGAGATTGGCTCGATCATTCTCTCACTGAACACTTTAGATATCAGATGTCTTAGATTTTATATCATGTAAAGAATCATAAACTACTATATCAATCGTTTCACTTTAATCCAACCCAACAAATTGTACAAATTTCGAATGGGGATAAAATCAAGGTCATTTCCAAGTGGGACAAAATTCAAGGGTATATTCCCACTGGGGACGAAACTTTTGCAAATTTTTCAGTGGATCTGGGGTCCCAACGGGTCTGTGACACAGGGGTGTCAAAATATTGCTAAGGTGATTGATTCCCAGAGGAGTTCATAAAAAGTTCACTCTATTTAAGAAGTAGCACTTGAAGTCTCAAGAGATTAATATTCGCGAGAACTTATTTTCGCAAGAAAAATTTTTTCGGAAATAATTAAATTTTCGAGGGAATTATTTTTGCGGGATGATGCCTTTTTCTACTATCTGATCTGATTTCAATTTCCTAAGGGTTTTTGAGATTTCTAGAGAAAAACCTGGAAAAACTGTGGATGATTAATTTTAGCGAGGATTAAATTTCGCGATTTTTCGAAAAATATCGCAAAACTCGCGAAATATAATCCTCGCGGAAATTAAACCACGGTAATGGTTTAAAAACGAGGCAGTCGTTGTAGTCACAAAATAATTTATGAAAAGGCCTATTGACGGGAAGTATGTAAGTTGTGAAACGTCAAACATACAGTAATAAGATGGCTGAACTTTTGAAATAAGAAATGATCAACATTTTTGTTGCAGCAAATAAATAAATTGCATTGTTTTTACAAGATCAGCAATCAGCTTGATAAATGTATCTAGAATGTCTTTAACTTTTTGGCTTCAATTTTTATTTAAATATTATGTTACCTTCAACTCTTCGTAAGTTACACTTGCATCTATCGCTTGCTCGTTCAGATTGGCTGAAAATAAAGAAAAAATGAAATATAAAAACAGTAGAGAACTATAGAAACAATGCAACCCTTTCAACAGAGTTCTGAAACATCAAGGAAAAGAATGGAAACCCGACAGTTACGTGGAAAATAGTGTGTCACAAGAGAGCTTATACCCCAGAAACAAACAACTGTTTATCATATTTACAGGAGAAATTTGAGATTGCCACCTATCCGGGTCGGAACTTGTTAAACAAGCGAACTGAAAACATCGCCAAATGCCGTCACAGACGGAAATTTCTCTTCGAGACTTTCGAATGATTTTTATTTTGAATTGGAGTCAGAAAAAGTTTTGAAGACATTAAATTGTAGATTTTTATAGAACGTTTATTTTACTGAAGATTGATGGCATGAAGCTTTGAGTATGAAATTAACTTAAATCGTTTTCTTTACTCGAACTAGATAAAATGAAATAAGCAATCTTAAGAAAATGGAGTCTCCATAACTCGAATATATACGGGGAACGCAAATTTGTTTGAGTTATGCATGAAGTAAGGTTTTAAGGTTGTTAACTGAAGGGACGAGATTAGATTAGAGTAGGAGCTAATAAGAACATATTTAAAAACCCTGCGCCTCAGAAAATAGTAGGAAAAAACTGATTGAAACTGCTTCTTAGCATACCTAGTCTATCAAAAGTAAGCTTAATGAAGCTAAATGTTAGACTTACAAAGGGAAGTATTGAATCTGCCAGAACCTTCTAAAGAAGGCGATACGATATCAACATGTTCTTTTGATCCTTCCAATAACTAAATGTCATAGAGAAAAGGATTTTTAACTTATTTTATTAAGATTTGTAAAAAAACATTTCTCAAAATATTTAAAAGGGCGAGCCCCCCTGCCACGCCCCGTAGCTACGGCACTTCTTAACGAATCATAAGCTGGAAAACCCACCGGCCTTTTAATCAATACCATTATTCAAATTAACAATCAGACAAATAGTTTAGCAAAATAATGACCTTTTTAAGTTCATTTTTCAAGGACAATGCAGAGCTCGGAGCTGAAAATAAAGACCGCTTGTATTGGTCGATCGTCCGGCGTGTTGCATCAATCTTCATGGGTGGTGGTAGCTAAAAGAAGAAGAAACAAAAAATCATGGTCAAAACTATAAATGTCGCGCATCTCGTAGATGCCAAGATACATAAACACTAATGAAATTGAGATGAAGAAGTGTAAAAGAGATCAGTCATCCAAGGCTCAAACCTACTAAACTAGTATCTCTACATCAAGTTATCGGGACCTGCTTTCAAAACAGACACCCTGGTATTTCTACATGTCAACAACTTTCAGGGAATTTATCACATACTTGAGTGATATAAATGATTTTATGAAGTTGCGTCAACATTTGAAGTACGGGATCGTCAATGACTCGAACGCGTCGTGGTGATATCGTTAAAGTCGTCTGTGCTGATGCTGTTAGAAAAAAATGCCCAAAAAATTCATACAGTGTCATATAGTACACCTTTTCGACCGTAGTTGCACGCTCAGGCGCGTGTCACTTTATCATTCAATGACCCCCCCCCTAAACTCGATCCAATCCTTTCTTTATACCTTTTTCTATTGTCTCTAAGTGCGAAAAAAAGGTTTTAGGGTGGTAAAACGGACAGAAATGCCCGCGCGGAAATTGGTGCCTACGGTCGAAAAGTTGTATTTATAGAGAGTATAGTTTATATGAAATAGACTGAAGCTTGTTCACTTTCCTTTTCCATTTTCCCTCATTTTTTATGCATTAAGTCGTTTTCAATTGAGCAAATTTAACTAAAAGACAAAATCGCTAAAGCTTTCCATTAACCCTATTTTTATCAGGGGGGGGGGGGTGTTTTCCACCAGGCTGGCACTCTTTTGCTAATAGCTCACTGAAAAAAATTTTTAACACTCTGAAAGTTTTCGACTTTTAATATACAGTATATGGCCCCCAAAACGGAGACGGCCCCCAAAACGGAGGTCGTCATTAAAATGAAGATTCTGACTTGTAGATTTATCAGAATTAAACGATTTTTGTTTATTTTGAAAGAAAGATGGTTATACTTAAAAATGAGCATGTTTTTGCTGGTTTGAGACAGATTCAAAATAACATATTTGCGTCTAAAGGAAATATTTTAACACCAAAATTAGATAAAAAATGCATATAAGTATAACTCACTCTAGCTCCTTGGATAGTGAAAATAAGTTATGAAAACGGGGTATAGGAACCTTTCTACACCTAATGCCGTTCAGAAAATGCAGATACATCTGTGACTTTAGAGGCTGGGTAAAAGATATAGTATCTTGAAGGTCAACCAGTATTTTGGGACCCTAGAATCAGCATTGATAAAACCGAAAGTTCTAAATATGAGAAACAGCAAAAAATATTGGAATTCCATTCCTATCACCTTGAGTTAATAGTTTATAACAAAAAATTAACATTATATATATTTTTTTTCGCTGAATCAGCAAAAACGGCAAATTCTCTCATTTTTTTGCAAAATATAGGAGAAAAATATCTTTAAAGCTTAATATTTTCAGTTTCAGTAAAGCTTTTTTTCTAAAATTTTTACAGCTTATTCCATACATGAATGGAACTATTTTCAAAAGAGATTTGTTTTCAGAAACTTGATTAAGACGTTGTTAAATCAAAATGGTCATTTTGAAAATTTCTAAATTTTCAGTTTGGACTTTGCAATATCGAAAATCTTGAAATATTTCATTAAAATCATAAATTTTACATCAATCGGGTCGTAAATTTAAGGGGAAACACAAATATGTTCACAGTTTTTCCCCCTATTACCACTGGGCTTAATAATTTGATTTTAACTACACCTCCGTTTTGGGGGCCCCAAACCTGTATTTTGACAACCAGGGGTATACTGTAAAAATTTTATCAAATAAATTTATGCCCAAAACCCTTTAAATCAAATTTCCAAACAATGGTCAAAGTTTTGTATTCATATCTTAAAGATATCTCGAGAAATCGCTAAAATTGCAAACCTCCGTTTTGGGGGCCATTAGAAAAAAGCTACCTATCTTTAAGCGATTGAAAAATATTGTTAAAATTGAAAATTTTGAAAAAGAACTTCTGGGAAATGAAGTAGAGATGTTAAAGTTTTTCATGCAGCAAAAATCTTTGTAAAACCTTTTTTCCTCTAGATTTGAGAGAAATTTTAAATTTGATCGCCGTTTTGGGGGCCACATACTGTAATCCTATTAGCAGCATGTATACCAAATTTTACAATTTTACACCGACCAGATCAGGTTTTATGACTTTTTTGTGCAAGCATGTCATAAAATCAAGCTAAAACCCTGTAAAATCCCAAAATCTTAAATTTAGCATAACTTTTGATCTAGGCATCCAACTGACTTCAAATTTTGACAGGTTTTAGGTATCAATAACAAATTTTAAAAAATATTTTAACAATTTTCAAAAACTGCTGACGTCATCAAAAATGACGTCATTGTTTTTTGAAAAAACTTACTCATTTTCTGCATGGATTTCAAACGTCAATTTTATTAGTATGTCAAAAACCAGCAAATATATTAAAGAAATTCTTTTTGGCTTTTAGAAATTCAAAACAGAATTGAAAAATCTCCATTCGTTCAACTTTAATTGCTATTTTATTGAATGGTACTTTTTCATTGGTCAGCGATAATTTTGAAACTTTGTGATGACGTCATCACCTTTATGATGACGTCATCAACCCAAATTTTTTTCTATGAACTCCTTTTATGATAGAGAACACTTCTGCCAAATTTCATGTCCACAGCTTTTCTAGATCAAAAGTTATGCAAGGCTGGTGGAAAACACCCCCCCCTTGAGAATACAAAATCCGAAAAAGCCTGATAATAATAGGGTTAAGGCCTGAATAAGAACCTAATTATTGAACTAAATTATTTCAAGACAACAATGGCGGGAATGTAATGATAAAGACGTCTTACTTGGTCGATGTTTTGTTGGCGTCTTTTCCAAAGCATTTAGATTGTCAATGTATGAGCTAAAAATAACAGAAAAATAATAAAAGGTGAGAGGCTTGTTTTTTTATCTGATAATTCTATTTTGAATTTTTGGCCGCCCATGCTAAAGCTCTAAAAGTAAGGAGCGGGGTGAGAGAGTTGTGATGTTCAGCATTCGATGTGCCGCTTTCTCAGTTGGGTAGTATAGTAGAAATAAAGCAAAAAGTAATCGGGGGAACAATTTTAGTCTATACAATTTTAGTTTTATACAAATTAAATCCCGTAACAATAATCGTATTATCATATAATACGATATACTACTGTATTACACGCATTATAAACGACTCCAGACTATCAGCTGGGTTAAATTATCTTTAGTTGTAAACTATTGCAGTTGGACCTAAAACAAGGACTTGGGTTCAGACCTCTCGCAGAAAATCCACTGTGCGGCCTTGCGAATTACATGTTGAATATTTTCCCAAAGTTAAGCAGGTCAAAAGAAAATTTCTTAATCGTGTGCTGGTTGTTTCCTTACTTACTCAGCTCTGGTGGTTACAGGCTCAACATTTTTGAATGTAGAGCTTCCGTATCTCATCATATAAAATCAAAATATAGCGGAGGAATGGTAATTCATGGTATATTTAACCATAATTTACGAGGCTGAAGAGAGAAGAATTAAAGTTTGGAAAACGAGACAAGATGGCATCTGATATCGATTCCAGACTAGACTAGCATATGGAAAAGTGTGTAAAAATGAATAATTCAAATTAGTATTCTTTATCTAATCATAATTTTTAATAAAATAAATTAAAGTAAATTATTTCCCTTTTGAAAGACAATAAAGTTACATTAAACGATAAAAATCATAACCTTACGCGTATTATGTACAGTAGTTTCTAATTTCAAAAATACAGTAACCGTATATTCGGTCTGCTTACACAACTTAAAGGCAAATACTCCCCTCCCCTCCCCTCCAAAGTTCACTTTACTTACTTTTACAAAAAATGTACAAAGAATAAGTCTCGTTATAATGTTATTGTTATTATGTTGTTAAAGCTCTTTTTGATGTTGTTGATGTGTTAATTCGCTCACTCTCTGCTTCATTTCATTCATCCTTTGTTCCTGGAAATACCTTTTCGTGTTTCGGTGCAGGTAGGCTATTATACAGAACGCTTTTTGTCCGTACAATGCGACGAATATAACAAACGTGTTTATAACAATGGTTGCTTCTTGGTAAAGCTCTTTCTCGATCTGCTTTTGGAATGGCGTAATAATAAACATTACTGTAGACATTAGTATTGTTGCGAATGAAGCATACACCAATGACATTCCATCGTTCATAACACTTGGTAAATGTCTACAACGGAATGCTTGCATGAAACAACCGAGTTGTACAACCATTGCAAAGTCGATCAAAATACTTGCAATAAAAGAGATATCACAAAAATGGATTCTCTCAAAAGTGTTCTTGTTTATAAAAGTAGAGAACGAACTTTTGGTTTGGTGTAAAATCACATTCAAAATTGCCGAGACAAGAAGTAAAATGACGACAACGAAAATTTGAAGAGATACCGTCTGTTTAGCCTCGTCCTGTGTTAATTTGACATTACTCGAAAATGCTCGTAAGATTTTTTGCGATTTGACAAACGTAATACTAATATTCAAAGTGTAAACCAAAGTGATGGCAACTGAGACTCTGGCGATGCAAATCTCAATGGAAGGTTTAACCAACTGTAAGATTGGTACCAAAACGAAAGTTACAATAATAGTCATTAAATGGATTGTTGAAATTTTGAAATCAGCAACTGAAATAATGGGTGTATTTCTTCTAACAATAAATATCCACAGCGTTGAAAAGCCTGCTGAAATCCCGATTACCGACAATGCTAGGATGATCTGGAACAAAAGCATATGGAGAGCGTTTGGATACGTGTCTTTGTAAGGGTCAATGCATCGTGTACGCTACTCGTTATCTATATCGAACTTCCCACGACATGGTACATATCCATCATCACCAACAATCGACTTGTAATGATTGACCGGACATAAATCACATCTCCATCCATAACCTCCGGGTATTTCACCGTATACTTTATATCTCCCTGGTCCACACATAATATCCAAACATGTAGTTTTCCTTCCTAGATGACTATAGTTCCTAACGTGTTCCTTTTTTTAAGTTCCACATATCCATAAGGTTAACATGGCAATAATATTGATCACAAGTTAAATGGCTTGTGTTAACCATATAGATATAGGCTTCAAAATCTGTACCATGAGTTGGTTTCATCGACCTAAGAAAATCATTGATTGATAGCCGATAATGCGCGATGGTTGATAGATTCTGTGCTATTTCTTTATTAATGACAAGGGAATTCCGGAAAATAACTCCAAACTCAAACCTTAGATGGAGACTTAATTTATGAAAAGTTTCGTAATCTTTGTTGGTGACATTTGGAAATTGATCAAAATTGAAATCTTTAAATTCGATTCTATTCAAGTGAACAAGACTGAGAATCATTTCAGGGAAAACTTCAATTTCTTTTAAGGTGTATTTTGAAAAAAATATATCGTGAGTCAAAATCTGTAAGCCTTTATTATAAAGACTCTTCAGTTTGGCGAATAATTTTGCAATGTGATTGTATCTTCCATATAGAATAACTGCTGGATTTGAATGACCTCTTAACCAAATTTCATCAAAAGATTAATTCATAGTTGAAACTTGAGCTGGAGTTAAATGTAAAGTTTGAATGCATTTTCGAGCTTTGCTCAATTCTTGGATACTGAAGTTGTAATAAATATGATATGGGAATAAATCATTCTCTATTGATATTGATACTAAAAAAATGTCCTGCCATTCAAATTTATTGACGACTTTTAAAAGTTCTGACGTATATCGTTGGAATCTTGAAGACTGTAATGTTCCATCACGTAATTGAACCATTTCAAAATAATGAACATAAGCATTGGTCAACGAAAAGGTTTTAAGCACGAGTGATGTCATTTCTACTGGTAGATAGGTGAAAACAAAAGCTATGATTGGCTGCTTATTATTCACGTTTGGCCAATCTATAGCATACTGTGTATCCAGCAAAATAGTAGACATGACGGCTGTTAGTTCTGTCATATTGTCACAAACATCAAAAGCGAAATACTTTAATTTGTTAGGATAGTAGCTTGCAGGGGAGAAGGACTTTATATCCTTTTCGAAGACTCGGTCGAGAATATTCTTGTACAATTGGGCTTCTGATTGAAAAGAAGTCTGATTCGATGTCGAAGAATTGCCACCGCAAATGGAGAACAAACCAAAATTATAGAAAGTTATTGTTCTGTTTCGAGTGCAATTAAGTATGGATAGGATGATCAGTATGTGATAAAACCAATGTACCATTTTACCGAGTGTGTCCAGCTACTAAACAGTCCTCCTTTATATATACTCAATTTATACCGTCCTTTTTATATCTAGTTAAAAAAATTAGCGCTTTTCTTCTATTTTCAATTTTAACAATACCACATTAAAACACATATACTTTTGTAGAAGAACATCAATGAAAATCAATCGGTAAAATTTAATCTTGAAATACGACCATACTTCACAATGGTGTGTTTGAATTTTAAAATAAAGAACTATTGGTTCTATGAATGGCGATTTTCGCCACTCCGAGGACTCGAAAAAAAAGTTTGCGGGCCTCAAAAGTGACTCCTTTCGACGAAGAAAAATGAAACTTTGCTCTGATTTATATGAAGCCTCGGAAAAGTTAGAATAGGTAACCTTGAAATATGTTCTAAATTAGGAGTTTGAAAAAAGTATTCTGTGGTGTTACATTCCAACCAGTATAGAGGAGCTTTCTATTTAGAATTTCACAAGATGTTTCTTCTCCAACAAATTTCAACTAGATTCAAAATAAAAAGTTACTTGGTCAATTGACTTAAATTATAAGAGTGGAGTCATCAGATTTTTATCCGAGTCTGTGTTCCGGGCATTTTCTTAAAAGTGCACGGAATAAGAGAAACGACTGACGCCAGTTAGGAAATATCCCATGACTTTATGACAAAAGAAAATTTAAAATCTTCACTGTCGAGCCGAAATGAAATATAATAGCGCTCCTCAACACATATGTCATAATTATTATTTTTGACTTTTTTTGACATTTGTACGAGTTGCAATCCCACAATTCAATGCGGCTGAATTAATGATACGTGCAAGTTGTTATTATCTTTTGTCAAATGATGCAATTAACGTGCAAAAGAGATTAACGCAAAGGTTGATGGGATTGGAACTCGTACAAACACATCGAGAGTAATGATTATGTCAAAAATAAAATCTATTTTTAGATTCAGCGCGGTGCGCTATTCTTTGAATTTGACCAAATATGTAACTCTCGAATTATAATTGGGCATTACAGGAGGGTTGCTTTTTAACACCACATATCGGATAAATTCGTCATCGTATTCTTGAAAGGGTTAAAAAATACACGAGGTAAAATTTTTTTTTGAATAAAAAAAGCATTATCTAATAAATTTAATCTACTAAAGATATTTGAACTGATTCCAAAAATAGTGCTAAAAATCAAAATTGTTAGAAGTAAAAAGTTTGTTAATCTACATGTTTTTTTTTTTTATAAGCAAGTGTATGCCCCTTGGTCAGGCTCGTGTATGCTTAAGTTCTCAAAGCATCCAGGCATAGTTTATGCTTATTATATGCTTAAGAATCATGCTTATGATTCACCCCCGAGCCAAGTTTTTAATGAAATTTCAGAAATTTTGTAAAAATTTGTTCAGATTTTGGGAGCAGTGGAATGTAGCTAGCCGTGGAATGTCTTATTTTTAACTTGACCTCTAACAAAACTTTTTTAAAGAGATAAAAATGACCACTTGAAAAATATTTTAGGCTGACATATATGCTCATGTTATGCTTAGGAATTCTGCAAATCTGAGCCTTCATATGCTTATAAGCGTTATGCTTATAAAAAAAACATGTAATTCAAGAATTTTTAAGTTCTGAAGATGTTTTTTGCATGATATCAAAATTCTCATCACAATATTGTGCAGCAATCACGTCGTGGTGGTTGTCTGATTTCAATATGAGCACCATGTCCTTCGTCACGAACTTTACGTCGTTGTCCTCTACCTGCGTTCGACCGTAACTCGTTATCCATTTGAGATTTCGTAGGTGCTTGATTATTAATTTCAATTTGACTGTCCACGAAGCTCTGGACGTATGATCGCGAAGGATCATTATAAGGTGATGGTGACTGATGGGCGTTATCTGTTGGTTGACCTAATGCACTTTGGAAAGGATCGATTTCGTCAATATTGCGACCGTCATCAGTTCTGCCATCACTACTACTACTACTACAGCCAGCATCTGATCTGTTTATTTTCTGTCGAAATCTACCACCATCATCAGATAAATCATCACTGTCACTATTTTCACCAGAATCGGATCCGTAAGGATTTGGTACTCGTTGATTTTCATCTAGCAATCCATGCTGATCAAAGTTTCGATGAAAGATGTGCGGAAATGGAAACATTTCAGCAAAGATGCCTCTGATACCATCATTTGGCGCAGCCAATATAACCAAAGCTACATTCAAAGCCGGATAAAACAAACTAAATATCATTGCCACAGCTGAATTTCTCCTTAATAGATCATTGGTCCCATTAATGAAATCTGAGTCCTTGTAAAAAGAGCTACAACTTCCATTGGTGAAGTTAGATTCGGTGAAACAACTGCATGGTAATCTCAGTAACGGATTCATCTCATAAATGACAGCAGTTACTGGAAGGTAAATCATCAATACAAGACCAAAAAGTGCTGTCTTCAAGTCGACACCATTGTGGCGGTACCACGAAATAAACTCGAATAGCATTGCAGCTAATATACAGACACCAAATAGAATGATATCCAATAAGAAGATGTTTACAAAGAAAGCAAAACAACATACGCCACCAGCCAAGATGAATGAAAGGCATTTAGGAAAACATGTAATTTGACAACCCATATCCATTCTGTTTACATTGTAAGCTTTGAAGGCGTTGAATAACAGAAGAGAAATAGCAGACCCAACAAAGATTAAAAACGATAGTCTCCCAAATTTGTGAAGCCTTGAACACCATTCGTTTACGTTCGTGTAAAGGTCTGTGAAATGACATAAGAAAACGAGTACACAGGTTCCAAACAAAAAAACATTAAAAATCAGCATTTGTTGTAGTAAGAAGAATTTACTTTCACGCATTCTATCAAGAATGTATATTAAGACTAGATTAAGAATCAATGTCCAAAAAATAAAGATTCCAAGCGCAGCATAATTCAAATCTTGGGAATCGTCATCAATGTGAATTTGATAATACTGTGATGGTGCTGCAGACGTTGTGGTGATATTCAAAGAAACATTTCCATCGGATGAAGTCATTGGTGCCTTTGATGAGATGATACTGACGCTTGTCAAAGAATACAGCCATAACCAAAGGTAAACGATGGAAGCCAATACAAATAGTAGCAAAAGGACACCTCTCATTCTTTAAATCTTTCTCCGCAAGCTGTTTTACATTATACTTTCACTTCAGCTTTAAAAATATTTATCATGTGTGTTTTTCATGACACTGTGACTGTATACTGTAATGGTAGATGCAATTGACTTTGTTATTAATCTGTCTTTGTAAATAGAGAGAGCGGAAAGATATGAACTTAACGTCGTAGAGATCATGTGAATGCGGTTTCATATTTTTACGTGCAGTACTTAACTGTCTAGTAACAAAAGGAGGATAAATATGTACGAGCAAGCAAAATTCAATTAATGCAAACTTTTATTATAGTATATATTTCCAAGAAAAAATCTAAAAGTTGCTTAAACAAGCATCCGCGAGAACTTTATATCTAAGCTCAATAAATGGTTGAAACAAAAAGTGACCTCATGTAATTCTAATCAATTCTGTTCTTTTTTCAACAGTCGTAGGGAAGGAAAACTATGTAATACAGTTGACGCTCATCGAATAAGAGAGCTTATCGAATAAGGGAGCGTCGTTTATGAGAGTTTCTTGTTGACAAGGACTTTAAATTTCATCGAACAAGGGAGCCTATCGAATTGTAAAACGCCGAACGATTAGAGAACGTCAACTATGTTTAACTCGGACCTCTGTTTTTATAGACTTTTGTAATCACACGTTTGGGTATCTATATTCTCCTTTTGCTTTGTTAACTGGTGGTATTATTCTCGTTCCAAACAAGGTCTATTGAGCTTCCAACTATAGGGGTAGCATTTTTGATACATAATTTTAGAATTAGCAAGCGTCTTGCTTGGAAAGCTTGCAATAAGTTAAACAAAATTTGGCACTCTAATTTTTAATACCCTCAAACCTTAAAAATTCTAAAAGTCTCGACTAAATAGGTTGATAATAAAGTCATAAAAACCGACCTGGCAGGTATTTGGTACACCTTTGTAGCATAAGTTTTAGTTTTTGTGTGTCCTAACAAATTCTATGAAGAGTTCTAACCAAAATAGTGCCAAGGTGGTATAGAATAACCCCCTTGGTAAAAAATAAGGCTTAAAGATATTTCATTGAACTCAAAATTACAAGATCTTTTTTCCAGAGCAATCTTATAAGAATAAAGGGAAAACCTGTATATATGAGAACATTCAAGCCTCAGATTTTATAACTACTAAGATATAACACAACTGGTTTTAAAACAGTTTTTTGGTAAATAGCTCAGTATAATAATAGCGATTTAAAAACATTTTAGACATAAAAATCTCAAAAATAAAAGATTACTGAAAATTGCTTCTATAGTAAAAAGCTACTGAAATATTTAATCATTTCGAGGGGTATGAGCGCTGCATTCTGGATCAACTTGACCGGTTTGCGTGAAAAGTGCTGGTAAAATCTGGTTCCGACCCTCTGGCCCGTGCGCATTGCATTCTGGATACACGTGGTTGTTTTCAGGTTCGATTTGCATGTACCGTTCACCGTGTGGATCATTATACATGTTTCTGGAGATATCAGAATCCTCATCAGGAGTATAATATCCTTCCTCGACATCTCCAACATCACTGGAAATATTACTATCTGGTCCTGCCACATTGTCAATATTTCTTCTCCCCTCCTCGTTTAGTAATGGCTCGTGTAGTCCTTCTCGATCCGCAATTTCTCTTCGAAAGATTTTGGGAATTTTGAAAATTTCACTGAATCTCTCCCTTGCTCCTGGCATAAATATAATAACTAAGGCTGCATTCAACGAGGGATAAAACAAACTAAAAATGGTCGCAAATGCTGAATATTCTGACAAGATATTGTTAAGGGTTCCAATTGACTCATATCCACAAGATTCATCGATGATTTCATTAAAACAATCACATTGTACTTGTAACAGTGAATCAAACTGGAGTACCGCAGTCTTTATGCTTAGTAGAATAGACATCAATAATCCAGTAATCAATGTTCCACAATCACAACAAAAGACGTTTATTGATAGTAGTACAATCAGAATAGCAATTGAGAAAATGACAATGTTCAATATGATGCCAACAGTAAAAATATAACTCATGAAACATATAAGACATACAACCAAAAAGCATCCCATTCGAGCAAAGTCTGTGACCTCCAGGTTTTCACGATTTCTGACATATATCTTGAATATGTAATAAAATGCTAAAGAAAATGCTGATCCTATAGCAATGGAAAATGATAAGTCACCATAAATTTTGAGCTTTTGACACCAGGTATAAGCATCTTTATAAATGTCTGAGAAGTTACACAAAAATAATATTGTTGAGCTTGCACTGAATAAAATTAAATTTATGAACAGCATTTGTTGTAAGAGAAATGAAGCAGGATCTTGGTTGGTATTTAATATATAAATCAAGATAACAGTGAGCGCCAATGTCCAAAAAGATAAAACACCAAGTGCTCCAAAATTTAATTTCTTTTGATGGTCATTAATTTGAACGGTGTAGGAAATTTTTGGTATGGTTGATGTAGTCATTGGAGTTGTAGTCAATGGTGCTGCGATTGTTTTATTGTGTGATGTATTATTTACTATGCTGTTTGAATTCAATATCAATTGAGCTTGACTTGGAAATGAGTAAAACCATATCCATAAATATATAAAAGAGGCTATAAAGCCTATGATTAAGAAAAAAGCAAATTCTTCAGCGTTTTCATTATTCCTTTGAGGATTTTCTTGCTCCATGATAGACATACAGATTATATAAAATATATACAAAATTCACACAAACAAACAGAAAGACTCTACAAGTGGCAAGAAAGAGTCGTTTTTTTTTTACTAAAAGGTTTCATATTACTCCAAATAAAAGAACATGTTTCGTCAGATAACCTTTCAATACTTTAAAATTGGGTTCCGCAAGTTTGTTATGGTACTTACATTTAAAAGAATTCGTGGTTCTTTTTTTATGTTTGTCTACGATGGATCAGCAAAATGCACGCAGAAACATTCGACACATATATTTAATCGTAGCATTATTAGCCTCTTTCATATATTTATGGATATGGTTTTACTCACTGACAAGTGTAAAATTGAATTCGAACAGCACATCAAACGATACATCACACAATAAAACAATCGCAGTACCATTGACTACAACTCCAATGACTACATCAACCATATCAAAAATTTCCTACACTGTTCAAATTCATGACCATCAAAAGAAATTAAATTTTGGAGCACTTGGTGTTTTATCCTTTTGGACATTGGCGCTCACTGTTATCTTGATTTATATATTAAATACCAACCAAGATCCTGCTTCATTTCTCTTACAACAAATGCTGTTCATAAATTTAATTTTATTCAGTGCAAGCTCAACAATGTTGTTCTTGTGTAACTTCTCAGACATTTATAAAGATGCTTATACCTGGTGTCAAAAGCTCAAAATCTATGGTGACTTATCATTCTCCATTGCTTTAGGGTCAGCAGTGTCACTTTCTTTTTACAATGTATTCAAAGTACTTATCAAAGAACAAGATGACATTGACATATCAAATTTCGCGAAATTTATTTGCTTTGTTGCAGTTTTGATTTTATCCAACATGAGCTACGTATACTCTTCAGGTCGAAAAGGAGACATCGCCATTTTTAGCATCGCAATCGTAATTGCTTTCGTTAGCTTGGGATGTAGTTGGATTAATGGAAGAACATTTGTGACAAGATTTATTTTGGCTACATTTCTTTCAACTGAAACCATCCTTCTTCAACTAAATTCAGTCATACGTTTGCCGTGTGAGTGTTTTCAAAGAAAAAACGAGACTAACTGTACAACATTTAACACTCAAAGTCTCAGCCAGCAGGGAGTGGATTTCATAGACTCAACTAACAATTTACTATCAAACTATTCAGCAATTGCAACCATTTCCAGTTTATTTTATCCCTCGTTGAATGCAGCCTTAGTTATCATATTTATGCCAGGAGCAGGGGAGAGATTCAGTGAAATTTTCAAAATTCCCAAAATCTTTCGAAGAGAAATTGCGGATCAAGGAGGACTACACGAGCCATTACCAAACGAGAAGGGGAGAAGAAATATTGACAATGTGGCAGGATCTGATAGTAATGTTTCCAGCGATGTTGGAGATGTCGAGGAAGGATATTATACTCCTGATGAGGATTCTGATATCTCCAGAAACATGTATAATGATCCACACGGTGAACGGTACATGCAAATCGAACCTGAAAACAACCACGTGTATCCAGAATGCAATGCGCACCAGTCAAATGAATAGGGCAATAAAGATAAACAATAGTTATCAAATTCAAGTCGATCAGTTACACCAAATAATTGATGGATCGCATGACAGAGATTCAAAAACTTTATGTTGAGAATAAAATCAACAGAATGGCAACAGAATGTTTTTTTGCTTTAATTTAGGTTTTATTTCATGTATTGTTATGTTATTTTATGTCTTTAGTCTAATGATGAATACACCGTTTAGGAGTGTCGACTGCGCACGCGTCAATCCAATTTTCCATTGTTTTGATTTTAGCGACCACGGAAAATTCACTCTCCTCCGTAAAAAAACGGTAGGTAAACATTGGTTCTCATAAGGAAACATAGCAGAAAAACGGTAGGTAAAGAACTCCTTTTAATCATAACTTCTTTTCCTCTTGATGAATTTTTGTGAAATTTTCAGGAGAGACTTATAAAATTATCATTGATATCATGTTCAAATATCTAAATCATTCTCTTTAAAGGAGAGAAAAAAATTCACAATGTTTACATTCCTCTAACCTTTCACAGTACTAAAGTGCGCATTTTTACCTACCATTTTTACCGGCCTCTGCAATGGAGTACCGTGAAGATAGCGAGACTCCTAAACGGTGTATTGAATAAATTTCATTTTGTTTATTCAAAAATTTCATACTGAATTTGTTCAATCCATATTTGATTGAAATTCAAACAATGAAATATTTAAGTATCAAAACACTCTGAAAAAAGAAAGATGTGTACCAAATTTGGACCCATTCTATCATAACCTTTATCAGTCACACCAGGTTTTCTGGTAATGTTTGACCAAGACTAGAGTCTACTTCTGACTGAACTTTGCTTCTTGATGATTGTGACGGCGCTGAGTCCAGTGAAGTAAACTAGAGGATATCGCCATCGTGAATTTTTTCACTTTCGTTTTCAAAAATTATATCGAAACAACAAACAATAAAATATATTCTAAAACCCCATCAAAATTTACGAGATTATAATAAAAACATGAAAATACCTCAAAGATTTGCTTATTTTTCTCCTAAAGAGACTGGATCTATTTGCATGGATTTGGTACCACCTCAAGCAAAGCCAAAATATAGAGTCTGTAAAATTACGCCGGGCCACTTATCAGCGCAACTTAGCTTATCAAAAAGCAAGAAGTGGCCCCTGGGCTATGTTTGACCTAGCTTCGATCAAAAATTCAAGCAAGGCTTTCCCAAAGCGGTGATTAAATTCAGGACACGTTAGTAAGATTTTGACTCGATTAAAAGAGGGACAAACAGTCACCAGAGAGCCGAGAATTAGAAAATACCTCATTTTCTATCTACAATCAGTGCCATAATATATTGGCACTTTTGGCTAATTTACCATTTTTCGAAAATTGAAGTTCGAGCGAGAATGTCAATTGTTAGGCCTTCAACTTGATTTCATCGATTATTTCGATCTGGGAGAGATTTATTGGTTTCTAGGCTATATTTCAAGCCCTACTGGACTATTTTTGAACTTTTGGATCCTGAGATCCTAAGGTCCTAAGTATTAAGTCTAGCGTTAAAACTCAGAGTTAAAACTCTACCCTTCGAACCTACTTTAGAGCACTTACAAATCGATTGTGGTTTCAAAACACCCCTGTGAATTTCCCTTTTGTGCCAAGTATTTTGTCACTGATTGTAGTGCACTTTAGAATGTGAAAAACTGCTCAAAAGCAACTATATGTCCCAAATTCCGGGCTAAACCAAAAAGGACAACAACAAAAATCTAATTCTTTCTTACCAGCTCTGAGTTCTTTTGACATGATTCATCATTTTATCAACGACGGCTTCCGTACGAATATCATTTTGTGAGAACTTTCTACGGTTGTTGTTGTTTTGGTGCGGATCCAAACGCCTTGGTAGATTTGATGGTTTCTTAAATAGGTCATCCTCCTCAGTATCTTCTTCAAAGGAGCCAGAACTTGAAACTATCTCACGTCTCTGGTCAGAACGTTGTTGTATTTTGATCGGTTTTGATTTAAATTGTCTACAGCCACCACCATCATCATCTGTTGCCGGAGTTAAGCTTTCTTCATACTTAATGTTGTTGCTCGGTAATGATTTTTGTCTACTTCTAGCGCTAGAGGGTAGTGAAGAGTCTGTTTGATTGTCACTGGTGGCTCCGCTCTCTTGTTCGGAAAAGCTTTCATCATATTTCTGTTTTCCGCTGCCACTGTTATACGACATGTGATAATTTTTCATGTCGTCTGTATGCCGCTGTAAGCGTTTCTTTTCTTTCTCCAGCCGGCGCTCCAAATCAAACGTTTGCATACGAAGCTTCTCCATGTGACTGATTAGAAGGTCAGTAATCAAAGATGCAACCTAAGAGATTAAAGGAATACTTGAAAAGGGAAATAAATAAAACGACGAACAAAATCTAGTTTAAAACACTCTTTTCGAGATGCAAAAGCATTTCTGGCCTCGTCTATAAGCAGAATAATCAAAATATTCAACTTTCAGCATCAAATTTATTTATTTTATACACCTTCTTTGCTTTTCCGAATTATTCAATCGTGATTTTGTGAGGCGAAAGAAGGAAGGACTATGGAAACCAGTAATTCTAGAATTGCAGTTTCTTACCTCAATGATGTCAGGTCTCTCTTCAGCTTTCACAGTCAAACACCTAAAAGTAAGTAAAGTAAAAATTAAAAAATCAATAATTTTTAAAGTCAGTGAAAAAAAACAGATTTCATAACTTTACTCTGCTGACGTCTTTGAACGAAAGGCCTTTATATACCATGGACCAAGCTTTACCACTTTTTTGATCGGATTTTTTTTTGGTAGTGGTGCCCTAATGGTAGCACTACTTGACAGGGTTATCCATTCGGGTACCATTTTCATAATACTCTAAATAAAGATTTTGCGTTGCCGGAATCGAGAAACTTTATCCAGCCAGGGTATATAAAGGTCAGTGCTTTGAACCCTTAAAGATGAAATAAGCTGAAACAAGTCGCTCCTTAGAAGGTGAACGCGATATGACGTATTCCAAAAGATCATATATACCTTTGTATGACAGTGGAGACAAGGGGGTCATACAAACCATCTGGCAGTTCCTCATATTCGCCCTCAACTATCTGAAAAAAAAAACACGAGAGTGTTTAGCACAAGAGTTTTCGGTGTGCAAATATGTCGAATCAAAATTACTGGGGGTAGGTTTCCAGTAGCCTGGATTCCACTTGAGCCTTTTTGATAGACTGGATGGCGCGATTAAGTGGCCTGGTAGTATATAACTTTTAGCTTTTGCTTAAGTGAAACAGTCCGCCGGATTATAGTTGTTTGTGGAAGGTCAAAAAACGATTTAGCGATATGTTTTTATTTGAGAATAAGGGATTTCGAATCTGTGATTCATGTTGATTTTCCATTTTTAATTATATTTTTCAGATTTAAACAGTTTTTTTGTTATTTGGAATTTTCTTTAAAAAGGCTACCTCACTAAGTGCTCCTAATCTCCTTCACTTGGTCTTTGCAAAAATCATCAAAAAGCAAAGTTCAGCCAGAAGTAGACTCTTAGTTTAACGTACATAATGATTTTTAAAACATAATGATACCTTAGTAGCGAGTGAAAGCATATTGGAAGAGAAAAAGGGTGGCTCGAGACAGGCCATTTGATAAAGGATACATCCGATAGCCCATATGTCCGCTTTTTCGCCGTATTCTATACCACGCACAACTTCAGGGCTAAAGAGACAAAGGAGAAAATGTTAATTATGACACTACACACTAGATGAGCAGCAACAATACACTTAACTCTCGCTAATTCGAAATCGAACTCTAACTTGTTTGAATTACGGAGAGATTCGAAATAAAGAGAGTATTTTATTAGGGTTTCGCTTTGCACTGAGAATCAATAAGTTCGAAATTATAGAAAGATTCGAATAAAAGAAGCTCGAATTAGAGAGATTCCACTGTAAAAACTGGAATTAATTTCCTTCCATTAAAGAAGTGACGCAAACATGTGACCAAGGATGGTAACCGGGGCTGTGGAGAAGGCCGGCTTCACAAAATATTATGCAAATTTCTAATCTAGTCTTTTTCATTTAAAATTCAGAACGACGTATGGAACAATAAAACTATAAATTAGAAGCTTATTTTCGTTAATTGAGTCTATGCCCACGTATGACAATAATGAGGTTTGGTATACAACATGGTAGCCATTTGCTCTTTTAATAAAAAGAAAGTATGTCTGTTTATAAACAAAAGCAATGCTGGTACAATCATGGTGAAAACATATTGAGAATTTAGCTTTTCCTCGTTTTTCGAAATTTAGAGTTCGGGCGAGAAAGTCACTTTTCGGCTAATTGATTGGAGTATTTCAATTCGGGAGGGGTTTATAGACTTCCAGGCTATATTTTGAGCCCTATTGGAGCATTTTTGAACTTTTGGATCCTCAGATCCTAAGTCTAGCGTTAAAACTCAGAGTTAAAACTCTACCCTTCCAACCTAACCTAAAGAGCGCTTTCAAATCGTTTGTGGTTATAAGATTTCGTAGGAATTCCCTTTTTTCTCAAATATTACGACCATGATTGTAGCATGTTACCACCGGTTGCTTACCAAGAATAAACAATAGTTCCAACCATTGATGTTAATTTGCTTGCATCTGAATTCTTTTGCCTTGCTAAACCGAAATCCGCTACGAGTAAGAAAAAAGACGATTAATTTTCGGAAAAATAGTTAAGATGTATGATTTTTTTATCAAGACTGTTTACTGTTTTTGGAGAAACTATTCCTGTTTGTGAAACGAGACCATTATTTCTAATATTAAAGAATTAACCATGACAATCAAGCCATCTTCAAAAACTCTGATGTTGGCCGGGGTTGAAAAAGTGCCTCTAGGAGAATATGGAGAATATTTGTGAAAAGTAGTTACACACGGGGAAGTGTCGAGAAAAAAACAGTGACCGACAGAGGGGGGGGGTAGATTCGATAAAACTTTTGACGTTCTCACTTAAGCGGACTTACTGATAGTGACTTTGTAATCTTCTCCCAGCATGATATTATTAGGAGTCAAATCACGATGAACAATTGACTTCTCTTTATGAATGTATCGCAGCGCGAGAACAATCTGTCAGCAAAAGAAAATATTCAAATTCATGAGAAAACTTATCGTAGAAAAGCTGCCTTACGTTAGCTAAAATTAAAATGCACAGCAATAATAACAAAACAGTTTTAGCCTTTTCATAGACTAGTCTCAGAACCATCAAAGTTTTCAGGAAACAAAGTTCATTTAGAAGTATACTCGAGTCTATTCTACAAACCAACAGGATGGTCAGAATAAAAGGAGGTAATCATACACTGCAGTCTACTTAACTCAGCACAAAGTTGGGAAATTGGGGGAGTCTCAATCGAAACGAATCGAACTTCGATTGGCAATCGAATCAATCGAATATAGTAGAGGGCCAAACCTTAGGATCCGCAACAACTTTTTTCGAATACATCCAACTTTCGAATAGAATTCATGTGGTTGCGCCCTAAGAAAGTACTTCTACTAATAACAGAATTATTGATTCCATCAATACCTATTACAAAATCCAGCACAAGTTGAATATAAAAGCATAAAAATAAATGTACTTGAATGAAAATATTCCAGAGTCGATCCTCACTGAACATTTGTTGTTTCTCTTTGAGTGCGTTGAAATGTTCACCAAGTGGCGCACCATCTATCAGATCCATAATGATGTACAGCTTGTCTCCTACAATCATGGATCAAATATTTGACGAAAAGGTGAATTCCCTGCCAAATCTTAAACATAACAAATGATTTTTAAGTGCTCTAAGTCACTTCTGGAATGTAGAGTATTATAAAACTCTGAGTTTTAATATGGGACCTTAGGATATCTCAAGATGCAGTGGTCGAAATCGTTTCAATAAGGCCGAGAATTCTGAAAAATGTTATAAATACAAAAAATTCTCAATATATTTCGACCATGACTGTAGTGATGAAGAAAGTTTGTTAATTCAAGTCAAAAGGTTTCGTTTATTTTATCGGACCTCACTGTTTAGAAGATTGGTACAAGCTTAATTTCAGCCTACAGTTTTAATCCAGAACGCTTGGGTTAATATCTGCCACAGCACAATTCGAAATTAACGCAGCAGAGCTTCATATAATGCCACCATTTTCTTTCTCATTAAACCAGGTCTTTCTTAAATCAGCTGAGACTTTATCGAAGAAAAATTGTCAGCGCAAAAAAGTGAAAAAAAATACAGTGATAGATCAATAAACACGGCACCTTCAACGAAAGCTTTGTGATACTTCACGATATTGACATGGTTGATCTAGAAGAAAAAAAAAAGAAGAAAAGCTAAATAAATGAATTCGAAACAAAGTTCCTTCAGTTGTTATATGTATGTCATTGAGAATGGCTAAAAGTGCCCAGTTCCCAGTGTTCAGGCAATGTAGCCTGTTAGTATCTCCCTTATTCGTTTAAATTAAAACATCTCGCCGTTGACAAATTAAAAGGTCCAATCTCAAAATTATTGCCTTAGAAAACAAACGAAGAATTTTCTGTTTGTCTGAGCATAAATTTTGAGATTGACCCTGTTTCATGCCGATGGGATCCTCTTCACTATGCAAAAAAGGCCAATCTCAAACTTAAGGCTAGCTAGACCAAAACTCTTAGCTTTCTCAGACACTAATTTTGTGATTAGCACTTTTGATTTGTTAACGGCGACCTAAACCACATGCAAATTTTTACGACTTTCATCACATATTTTTATTCAGTGTAATACCCTGTCATAACACTGAGAGCTTCGCAACTCGCTCCCCAACTCTTAGCCTTCTTATCAGATTCAACACTTGAAAGCTGGTAGTCATTCCAAGAGGGATGTTTACCCTCATTTCCCGGACTGAGATTCCACCGAACCTTCCCAGAAAATTTCCACAGGTTAGGGATAGCTGGTATAAGATAAGAAGGGTTTTTTTTACAAAGGTACAGTCAATTGTGTTTAAGAAACTCTCAAACCTTCCGAAGCTCATTTTTCAACTACCCGAAGTATTGGTCTTTTTCTGCTAGAAAAGTGAAAGTGGGATTTTAGTCCAAAAACTGGAACCTTACCCAAAACGACGGTTATTGTTGAAATAATAGATAAGATATTTCAAACGTTTCTGTAATGACAAACAAGTGAGTGAAGTTTGAAACGTCCTCAAAATTATAGGAGGGTGATCGAGTTTGGAATGACTATCGAATACCTGTTTCTTGACAAATATACATTCATTAATGATGCCGTTAGCATTCGTATTACGTTCTCGTGCACTTTTACCAAATTCAGTGTTATGTGTAGAAATCTAGTGGTAGAAAAGGTTATGTGGATGAAATCACAATCATAAACATTTTTCATTTTTCATTTCATTTCAATGATTTATTTGCCTGTATATGTAATAGATTTAACAATGGTAAGTAGAAAAACTAAAAAGGAAAGCAGGTCAAAGAATAACCATCCACCTAAAACATCTAATCAAAGCATTGAATTTCGAGAAGAAGACACCGAGATAGCCATGAAGCTCTACTGATGTAGCTTCGGCAGGATGAGGGGGGGTCAGGTTCTGGAATATCCAACCAATGGCCCAAAACCTGTCTTTTTGAGATTTCAAAGTAATCCCATAGTAATTTTCATAGCTCAGAATCTGGTTAACTTCTAGTCAGGCACCAATTTTATTCTAATTTTCAAAGTGGGACCCATCCCCTCAGTATGGCATTGACACCACTCCAGATCCTGGGTTTGGTCAGACCTCCCATGGTGGCATTCAATTTCGAACAGTAACAAACGATATTCATAAAATTCCATTTGAAGGGAAAGATCTATGCATCTTGACCTCGATATTTCTCCCTTAGATGAAGGAACAGTAATATGATACCTCTTTCATTGCCAGGAATGTTTGACCACCTTTCTTTTTCACCTGGGATGATAAAATAAAGAAACTACTTTCAGCATAAAAACTCTCGCGAGCAGAAAAAATTATTTTTCGCGAATTTTAGCCCTTTTTGCGAAATTAAATGTCATTGAAAAAAGGCAATTCGCGAAAGTTTATGCTCGCAAAAAATTCTTGATAGCATAGAGAAAATCTGTAAGACTTCTAAACTCCGTTTGAATGCGTAAAAATTGCAACTATGATTCTTAGAGACTAGGCCGAGTCCGTGATATTAAAAGTATTATGATAAAGGTTCACATACTTTAAAGATTGTGATACAACACATTGAGTTTCAAGCCCGAAGGGCTAGAGGCGAAACTTTAACCCTTCTCAGGCAAGAGAAATTAAAGCTACTTATTTCCAATTCAAAACGCGCATAGAGCGCGCCGTAATCATGACGACAGATTGTATCTAGCAGTTCCTTTGTTTTGGAGGACTACATTTTTTTAAATCTAGCGATAGAATTTAGTTTCAATTCGGCGTTTGTGTAAAGAATACACGCGGGCGATGGGATGGGAAATAAGTGGTTTCATTCCCCATCCAGGAGTCTCGCCTCAATGATACAACAACATATTCCAAAAAATGAGAACGCTACCTTGTAAACGGAGCCGAAAGCACCAGAACCTAAATGTTCATACACTGCATATTGTTGTATATGATATATAGGTTCTTTATTATGATTGACCGCTTGTACATTCTCTTTGATTATGTCGATTTCTTCATCCTGAAAATGATTCAAAAATTTATAGACTGAACGAAACGACCGTTTTGCCTTGCCCGTGAAAAATCGAAAAAGGGTGTGTCCCGTTATAAAAATTTCGATTGATGGGAGAGGATTTTTCAACAAAACTAGAGTTAAAATTAATAAAGGATTGGGAGTGATCACAAGGTAATAAAAAGCCACCCATGAAAGGAGAAGGAAAGGCTAGAAAAAAAGCTGCATTTTATTCAAACTATGGGTAAAACCAGAAAAAAAATAGGGTATTAAACCGAAGATTAATTCAGACCAGTATCTCTTTTAGGTTTAAAATACCAAAAAATTAAGAACAGCCTCATTAAAATTTTGCTTCTTCTTATGAAAAAAAAAAGAGTATATTTACTTACGGGCAGTTGGTTGAAAATTTGAACCAATTTATCATAAGCATCAAGTTCTTGTTGATAATGACCCACATCGATGAAAATTTCAAACAAGTCTGGTGGAAATATCCTGAAAGGAGGTCAGTAAAAAGTAATATTCATTGTCTTTAATGAAAATCGATGCATGGTCTCGGGAAAAACTGGTATCTATGAAAATTTGAAATTTGGAAATTTGATCACTAGGGTCACTCCTTTTACATCAGCTACTATCCCTTGAAAATTTTTGAGAATTTTTAGTCGCCCCAGTAAAAAAGGGAAAGGACATTAGGTTATTGTAATTATTTATTCATAGAAATAAAAAGGATCATCAACGATTACTTAGGGCATGAAAAGTAGCTTTCGTATTCCCATCTAGCTCGATGCACACTGGATTTGGGGATTAAATCTTTCTTACCTACAGTTGACTCTCTCTAATTCGATCTACAACAGACTTAAAATTTTTCTTCGAATTAGAGAAAGATTCGAATTGCAGAGAGTAAACCACTTTTTAGATGAGGGACCCAATATTCTAGTTCGAATAACAGAAAGATCCGAATAATAGAGTTTCGAATTAGAGAGAGAGCGAGATGAGAGCTATATGTATCAGTATTTACCTATGGTTTACAAAAGCTACAACAAACCTTTTGAATAACTGTCGATTACGTTCCATGCTAAACATAAACCTCAACGTCCGAAATGCATTCTTCTGCAAAGATACAGAAAGAAATAATACGATTTTTATAATGAAGTGAATACAGTCGCAATGAAATTCATGATATTGATGGCGTAATGTTTTAAACGTAAGAACCCAGAATAGCCCGGGCGTTTTCCATTAAGTTTATTGAATAATTTCAAAACTAGACCGGATTTTTGGGTGTTTCCGTAAAAAAACATTGCATCACGAATATCACAAATTGTCTTCTGCCCAGTCAACAGAACCGTTGGAAAACAAACAGACCCAGCGAAATACACCTTTTCGAACGTAGTCGCACGGTCAGGCGCGTGCCACTTAATTATTTAATTATTCCCCTAAACTCGATCCGATCCTTTTTTGACACATTTTTCTATTGTCTATAAGGTGCGAAAAAAGGACTGGGACAGTTTTAGTGGGATAAAGCGGACAAAAAATGCCCGCGCAGCAATTGGCAGCTACTGTTGAAAAGGTGTATTCTTGTCTACTGACTGAACAGAGAGAGTTGATAATAAGAAGACAACATTAGAGCGACTGTTTTCACTTTATTGTAAGATGCGAAGGGCAAAAGTTCAGACAAGATCAAAAACAGTTGTGTAAAGGCTTGGCCAATATATTCTATAACTATACTCCATTAAAAATCGAATGTGGAGGGGAGTTAGTTGTCGAGTTGTAGATAATGGATAATTCTCCAGAGAGACCAGTAAAATACTCCAGTTACGGATTCGAACTCGACTGTACCAAAGAGACAAAAGCTAACAAGTCGAACAGCAAGAAAGCTTGAAAACATACGAAAACTTTTGCTCATTTATTGCCTGAAACAAATATTCAGCCCCGTTGGAAGTAACAGTGAGAACATCATTGAGTTCTTACTGAGTGGTCCCTTATGATTTCATTTACCCTTCATAAATTTTTTTCACCCACCTGTAGTTGTAGTTCGTTAGATTTTAAATGGTTTCGTTCTTCTTTGGACTTCTTGGTGAATATTTGAAGTGCAACAAAATATATTCCATTTGCCTGGAAAAAAGGTGGATACGTTACAGTTGGTCCGACAGAAGCTACAGTTAAGTTCCGCTGAAAACACAGTAAAACTAATTTGCTCTGATTTGCTTTTAAGTAGGAAGGACCTTAAAAATATGACTTTACCTGTAGTAGATGTCTTGCGTTCGTATCATTGAGTATCAATTGTGTAAGTGCGGCACAAACAGCTGAAATAACAAGAACATAATTTTAAAACAATTTGATAGAATTGGTACTAACATTCTCAGCCCGAAAAAAAGATAATCTAAAACATTACATTAATGATGAAACTTCAAAATTTGATTTCATTCCGAATTTAAGATGTAGGTTAGGTTGTATAAGAAAGTTTTTTTTCAACAAATTTTACGAAAAAGAAGCAAATCATCGGTTACCTGATTTCAAATTGGTGACGTCATTATTCTAGAGGAGAATTGTAAAAATATTCAAGGTTAGGTGAATATCAAATAAACAAAAATGTCAAATATCTCACATCTCGTTTTGCAAGAAACCCTTCATCGAATATTGGTTCATAGCAGCTTAACGAAACCTAAACACTATCCATTATAGCGGATACGATGTATAAAGCGAACTTACATGTGTCCGAGAATAAATCAATAATTGTCTCACCTTGAATCGGACAGAGGAAGATCCATCAAAGACTTCATCATCGTATGAGTATTGACGATTCCTGGTAAAAGAAGAAGAAATGCAATTTAGAGAGAGTCTGCAGAAAAGGGGAAATATCCCTTCACAGTCCTTAAAAACAGAGACAGCACCCCGCCCGTCATTGTCAGTACACAGACCCATTATCTACGGCTAATTTCAAAATTCATTGCTGTAGAGGATCTGTTGTCATTGTCTTTTCTCATTTGAGATTCTTCAAACCGACCGCTGCGATGGAGTGTTGGTGAGAGAAGGGAGACGACGAAAGAAGTGTTGCTATTTATAAATCATACTTCATCGCAGAAGTCTCCGTACAGGAATTTTCTTATCAAACAGACAATGCGCACAGAGTGTCATAGGAAGCGATAAACGTGAGATACACTCTGGTACAGAGTACGTCCGTCATAGAATTGGAATTTTAGTGCAGTGGAACAATAAAGAGAACATAAAAGAACTGTTTATTTATGACGCTTTCAGAACATGAATAGCAAGAGACAGATGAGACGGGTTTCAAAACTTTTTTGAAATTTTTACTTTGAAACAACTTTGAAAAAAGATCATTGTGTCAAAAGCAAGTTCCCAAAAGAAAACCACTTAAAACCTCTACGAGCTTCATCTTTCTTTTATCCCTCGTAGCTACGCAGGGTGGCCAGCGATTTTAGTCATTGAAAATCAAGTATATTCAAGTACTTTTTGGAGCATTTTTGATAATTTTCAAGTATATCTTTGCTATTTTCAAGTATATGAAGGTGCAAAATTCAAGTATATTTTGAACTTTACGTATGGTGCTTCGTTAGAATAGGGATATCCAGATCCTCAATTTGCCAGAAATTTTATGGGCTTCCCTTTCTTAAAAATATTATGACAAAATTGTGTGCACAAGATAATGTCACTGATGCCAGAATTATTTTGACATTTTCTCAAATTAAACAACAGATCAAAATGTGCTCTAGAAACTAGTGGATTTATGACACCATGGCGTACTACAGCGGTTGTCTAATTTCTAGAATTTTATTACTAACAGCTTACGCAGCAAGGTTGTCAAATCAGAAGATTTGGTTGCGAGCGAAGTGGGTAGAATTTCTTTTATTGCAATTCTAAGTAGTAGGAAGAAATTTTCCGATATTTCCAGAATGTTTTCTAGAGACTATCTGAAATATTTTCTTCAAATATCAGACTTCAAGACTTTTAAGACATTTCCAGTTCGAGCAGACGAAGAAACTGTGTAATTAAGAGTTTAGTCAATTCAGTCAAATCAAAAACTTTGCTGAAAAATTGACATTTTCCCAATTTTCAACTTCCTATTTCTAGAATCATTTCCCTATGGCTCACTGCTCCCAGAAGGTTTATTTTCTAGCGAGAGTTTTTAACATAGAAAATTGGCGAGCACTTTTCATGTAGCACTTTTCATGTCACTACCTTTCAAACTTTTCAAAAATACCACCATCAACTTTAGATAGGTCAAGTGTCCTGATATTAGTGGGTTTCATGATTACTTGGAGGACCCACCATGGTTGGGTCCGACAAAGAAAATTTTGAAAAATAGGGATTCAAAGATTGGCTAAAACCATCAATTTCAAGGGACTCTAGAAAGAAATTTCCTGACTTTTCCCTGACTTTTGAAGAATTTTACAAAAATTCCCTGCTTTTCCATGTTTTCCCTGACTTTTTCTAAAAATAGCCCTTTTTCCAGGTTTTCCAGGTTTTCCCTGACCGCTTTAGCATTAGCCTGCACAATTCATTTACCATGGGCTCCATTTTTCAGCAGTAGCTTGATTTGCAAATATCAGATATCCATTTGGCAGAGAAAGAGTGGAAATGTGCACATTGGATATATTCTTTCAATACATGCTCCAAAGGCTAGATTTTTGAAATTCTCAATGAGGGTTATCTTGCAGTAAATAACTTGAGCTGAAGAATATCTAAGATTCTGCTTTTACTTTTTTCATTTTTTGCATGCTCCAAAGGCTAGATTTTTGAAATGCTCAATGAGGATTATCTTGCAGTAAATAACTTGAGCTGAAGAATATCTAAGATTCTGCTTTTACTTTTTTTCATTTTTAATATGCCCATTAAAGTTCATCTTTTTTAAAAAAGCCATATCAAATAGGTTAAGTGAATAAGACCAACCAAGAATGTCTAACCTTACAAATAGGGTACAATACATTGTTATCAGGAGGACCCACCATGGTTGGGTCCGAATAGAAAATTTTGGAAAATTTATACTTCAAAACAGCCTGTAAGAGCCCTGGAAATAGAAGATTTGATTGAAAAAAGAAATTCAAGTATTTTCAAGTATTCCAATTTATCATTTTCAAGTATATACTGGAAAAATGGGCATTTTTTCAAAAACTCCAGTATAATCAAGTACCAATATTTTTTTCCAGTATATTCAAGTATTTTCAAGTATTTCCAGTATCGCTGGCCACCCTGCTACGTCACTGAGTTCAGGTCTGAACATGACATATTACTGCATGCTAAATTTGCCCATGGTTGGAAGATTTGTAACAATATCCCGCCCTTCTTCTAGTAGCAGTGGGCGAGAGGCGGTAAAGTGGAATTACGAGAATATTGTGATATTGATACAATTCAAACCTCGAGGATAGTTATTTTTAACATCTATACTGAATAAGTCAATGATTTTTGAAATCGGATTGTATGGTCCAGTATAGAATCAGGTTACACCACCTCCATTTGAAACGCCATCCGTTGCTAAGAGATCATTCAATGGAAAATCATTTATAAATATATTTTTTTCATAAAATATTGAAATTTCAAAATGGTGTAAATAAAGTAGACTTTTTTTAACAGAAAAATAGACCAAATTTTCAACAAGTTCCAACTCGACTTGAGAAAGGGACAAAAACGTTTCGAAAATGAACCGTAATTTGGGAGTTTGGCTGCTGATCAGTTCAGCATTATTTTGCTCCATTGAAGGAGGTGTTCTGAGGTATAACAGTGGCGGACAATCTTCGGATGGTTCCGCCCTTTGGTTGGCAAATTTCGTCAAAACAGAAAAAGTCTGGCTCAAAGGTAAAGAATCAGATTCATATTACTTTATTGATAATTCTTTATTTTATCGAAAATTCACCAAAATTGAAATTTGCTTAAATTCTACTAACACCGTGCTTCAATTGGACCTAGACTTTTCCAATCGTGGTTTATAATTTCTCGGAATGGCTCCATAAGTTTTATCCATGGCGTTCTTAGATTTAGAACGCCATGGTTTTATCGCTTTAAATTTTATTTTCGAGTTCACAAGGGACAAAATGTTTGGGCAGTATCCAATAGTCACTCACTAACACCGCCATATTTAACCCTTGAAAAAGACTTAAATCCAATAACTTATGCAAAATCTAAGTTTCATCAATTCAACAATTATATCGACTCTATTCAAACAATAGATCCAGTAAACACTGCGTCAGCAGATTCAAAAGTCATCTCTTCAGATGTGATCCAACACGATCAAGGTGACGACAAGTGTCGCCACAAATGTATTGTCCACCCAGAATGCCGTTCGTACAACATTGCATTGTTGGGCGTCGGAGAATTTTATTGTGAATTGACCAAATATCATTACAAAGACACCGTCGTGGACAAAGTTGCACAGGGCGAAGATGGCAAAGATAACTGGAGCGTTGTGGTAAAGTTCATTTTTCTCATCAATAGACATAACTAAGCACAGTTTATAGTATAGACTACACTAAAAACAGACCCCTTAAGAGACTACATTTTGAGCAAATAAATCAGGCCTGGCGGAAGCGGGGAGACTGGGGAGACTTCAGCCTTCATACTTTTGAGCAAATGAGATTTTTTTTCTCAAATTTCTAGCGGTTTTTGTCTCATTTTGAGCCTTCATCCTCCCCATTTTTTCGGTTGTTCCGCAAGGCTTGTAAGTGACCCTCATTGATGCGAATTAAACAAAAAAATGTTCTCGCTATAGAGATACTTTGTATGGTAAAATTTTGGATACACGAGACTTAATTATTTTGATCTTTGGTCGGTAGTTAAGACCTTTTATTTTGTAAAGCGACTTCACAAGGTCAACAACTAACTCTTTACAGTCCTCGCATACCAAGTACCCATTTTTGGTTCTTGTTCTTAAAATTTAGATTGTATAAAATAGAGACAGACAGACAGACAGATAGTTAATTATAGACGATGGTGATCTAGTAACTTCCTTTAAAATTGTATTTTTTCAGGAACCATAATGGAGCGAAGAAGAATATCTGTTTTTGAAAATGTCATCGTGCATCAATTCACCACGCAACGAATACACTGGTTAAAGATTGCTCTTTTGTTTTGATTGTATTGTATTATTTCAAGGAAAAATATCAAGTTGAATTCGGATTGGCTCTATCCAATCAAAATGTTGTTTATTTAATATTTTAGCGGAACCCGTGTATATGTAATCAATTTTGTTCAAAAATGTTGTGATTGGATGTTCTTTTTAGTACTTTTTTTGTAAATAGGTTGATTTGTTTATTTACGTGCACTGTGAATTCTATATGAATATTTTCTTTAGTAGCACCTGAAACAATAATTGCATTATTATTAAGTTAATGAAGACCTTTATTACAACGCATTACTATTCTTGATCTTAATCAACGATAGACGCATGTCTAGAATACAATCTTTTTTATAAGAACCAGTGAGGTTCAGTGAAGATTGTTTATTTGCAACTCCAAACTCAGCTTTCATCTTAAACTGTTTTAACAATTTATTATAATTTCTTTTTTTTTGTTGAATTTTTTAGCCTCGTTGTTCTTACAAAAACTTATTAGTTAGAATTATCTCAACATGTGGTACTCTTTTTTCGTTATTAGCCTCGACTAAACGAATAGAATAAAAAGATACAGCCATTGGAAATTAACTATTGAATGCTTATATGTTTGTAAATAAATAAATTAATTAATAACACCGTAATATATAATAAAAAAAAAAAAAAATTAACTTCATGTTTCTTTTTCTGTGGACAACAAGATGTAATCTATGATTTCCAAGTTGAAAAGTTTCAATACAATCCAATCGATGATCGGGCCGCCAAAGTAACCAACGAACGGCCCGCGGATCTTGGCTTGTTCACGTATAGTTTCCATCGTGAGATTGAATTTAGTATACTGAGGAAACACGCGATGACCAACTTTATCTAGCTCGGTATCACCAAATCCAAGATTCTTCAGTATCTGTTGGTAGCCTTCTAAACCGTAGTTGCAATTTTCCTTACGCGACACCCAAATTTTCAACGCAGCTTGCATAAAGAGTCTCTTGTATAGTGATAGGTCTTGGATAGGATGTAATGATACAATATCTCCCAATAACAGCTTACCACCAGGTTTTAAAACACGATAAGCCTCTCGAAAGAAATCTTCACGTGTATTGAAATGAGGCATACCTTCCACACACAGAACGAAATCAAAGCTTGCATCAGGATGTGGGATATCTGTAGCACTACCATGGATAACACTCAATCCTGCATCTTGTAACCTCCTTTTGGAGATCTCTACATTACCAATACTGATATCTAACCCAGTTATATCACATCCATATTTCTTATGGATTTTCAACATTCCAGAACCTTGACCGCATGCTACTTCTAAAACACGATGATGTTTTAGAATCTGGTTTCCAGCTAAAATTTCATCATAAATTTCCTCATAACATCGTGGTGGTTCGATCGAATCCCCATCCTTAGTTTCCCAAAGACCAAACGTTAAAAATCCTTTATTGTAATCATGACTCATATCAGCAATGCGTGAATAAAAATTCGACACGTCTTGCTCGTGAGCTCCAAATTGCGCCATTTTGAATAGTGGGAAAATGTGATCCTTGAGAACCCGGCAAGTATGAAGACAAAAAGTGAGGGAAATTGATGAGCCTCTGCCAACCAACAAAGATAGTCCAGTAATTTGCCTTATTGATTGCCCGAGTTCGATGACTACCAAAATATCAAACTAAAGTTCTGATTTCTTTATTGATATATGTTTACAATCTATTTATAGTTTTAATGCTTTTCATCCAAATCAAAATATCTCAAAAATCTGTTACAAATTCTGTTAAAACAAATCAGGTGTTCATATGATGATTACAGCAACGACAACAACTTCAACCTTCTCCTTAATTGACCACAAGATTTTCTTTCTGGCGTACAGAATCTTCCTGTTAGTGTAGTGAATAATCACTGCTTTCGAAATGGAAGGAAGTTGAAATGATTTGCAGCAAATGCTTCCTTTACGGGGAGAAAAACTGCTGCCGTTATATTACAATAATATGATCATATCAACATTTGAGAGAATTTAACAAAAACCTCTAGAAGCAGAGTCAAGTGACAACGCAACAATAAGAATGTTAACAAGAAAAAAGTTACCATGGGAACCGAATTTATTAATGATACCGCTTTTTTATATTCATGACAGTTAGATTTCAAATCAAAGACCACGACACGCGATGTCTTTTATAATCTCTAAAGAATCGATAATTTACTCGCAAGGTATGGATATACTTGATCGAGAACGAGATTAGCCAAAATAATCGCGCTACGGGGCCCCTAGCGCCGGACTGGGGAGGTCTCACGACAAGAAGCCGAAGTAATACATGTACTCTATAAGCATAACGTTTATAAACATATGCAGGCTCGGTTTTTGGTATCTAAACAATGGCTATTTTGTTTAAGAACAAAAGAATGCTAAAAATAATACAAGCCTGATAAAGGGGCAGACACTTATAAAACAAGTGATACTTTTATGGACCTACCTGGTTATGCATTTAACACATATATATTTGATATCTACGTGAGCATATGAACGTTAAACAATCATTCAGAACACAAACAGTGACGATTTATTAAACTTAGTCGTTTGTTTCTTATAAAAAAAACGTTTAGAAACCAAAATTTCATGCTCTTGAAATATTCTTTCATATTCAAGACTTAGTTAGCAAAAAACATCTATCTCATCAAAAAATTGAGTAATTTGGCTAAGAACATTGATGTATTCTTATTAATGGTGATTCTTATAAATAAAGATGCGGTTTTTTTTTACAAAAATCTGCTTGACGCATCTTGAAAAAAATCAGTAAAAAACAACGATCCAATATTTCACAAAGTCCAAAAAAACCTTTTTTTAGCCGTTTTTTGGCCCATATTTGCCTAAAAACATTTTTTTTCGAAAATCGGGCTCCGTCACATTTGAGGGTTTATAGTTATGCATCTTTGTACAAAAAATCATAAAGAATATAAGAGCCAATCTCGAGAAAAGCTAATACCTAAGTAATTGATAATGTGCTTATAAAAAATATCGAATTTGGTCAGTTTTTCTATAAAAACACGCCAAGCAACCAAAATTTTATGTCTAAACACACAATTGCTTCAAAAGTAAGCCCTCATGAGAAAAAAAAACATATATCTCATAAAAAAAATTGAGTAATTTGACTAAGAACATTAATGTATGCTTATTAATAGTGATTCTTATAGATAAACATGCGTTTTTTGAGCCAACAAAATTATTTTGCAAAAATCTGCTTGAACCATCTTTTACCTATGATGGTACCCTACTTTCATGCAAAAAATCAGAAAAAATTAATGATCCAATTTTTCACAAAGTACAAAAACCTGTTTTTTAGCCGTTTTTTTGTCCCAAATTTGCCCAAAAAAGTTTTTTTCAAAAATTGGGCTCCGTCACATTCGAGGGTTTATAGTTATGCATCTTTGTGCAAAAAATCATAAAGAATGAAAGAGCTAATCTCGAGAAAAGCTAATACCTAAAAAATTGATAATGTGATTATAAAAAAATATCGAATTTGGCCAGTTTTTCTGTAAAAACACGCCAAGCAACCAAAATTTCTTGTTTAAACACACATATTTTTCAAAAGTAAGCCCTCGTGAGCAAAAAAAACACATCTATCTCATAAAAAAATTGAGTAATTTGACTAAGAACATCGATGTGTGCTTTATTAATAGTGAATCTTATAGATAAACATGCGCTTTTTGAGCCAACAAAATTTTTTTGCATAAATCTGCTTGAGCCATCTTTTACCTATGATGGTACCCTACTTTCATGTAAAAAAATCAGAAAAAATTAATGATCCAATTTTTCACAAAGTCCAAAAAACCCGTTTTTTAGCCGTTTTTTGGCCCAAATTTGCCCTAAAAATTTTATTTTCGAAAATCGGGCTCCGTCACATTTTGGCCACTACCATTTTGCACCTTTGTACAAAAAATCAAAAGATTCCTATTATTCAATCCTGAGAAAAGTTGGTAACAGACGAACAGACTAACGAACGACCGGACGAACAAACATTGGTTAATTTATAGGACCTCCACCGGGGTAGGTCCAAAAAACATGTCGTCTTTACGAAGCCCCGTTTCTTCCAAGATAAATTTGAATTGACGAAGCACTTCTTTTTCTAAAACTGAAAGACAGCACCACGAACAGCGACATACTTATGAAAGGTGTTGTTTTGTTTTAATAACATTATCTTTTATCTGGACACAAGACAGAAAGCCGAACGTTTATCACTAAATACACCGTACTTGCAACTACCTCTTAAAAAATTGGGTAAACTTTCAAAACACTTTGCTAACACTGATTGGTTGATTAGTCTGTATTTTATCATTTGAAAGATTTGACCGATCCTATCGATTTGAAAGTTTAAATTAGAAACTTTTTGAGAGCGAGCCGTAGTACAGATCTGAGAAGAGGAACTTCCAAGGTTTACGGGCGCTGTGATAAGTAAAACCAATCGCGCAAATTTCACTCCAGGGGCTTTTTTGTAGACAACATGACACTCATTTGTTTTTGTCTTTCCTCGAAAAAGTTGTTTGATCATCATATACATCGCCGCATTCAAGTGAACAGAACATTGGTGCTGGCGAGATGCTCTTTTATGGGCTTTGTAGTAAAATGGTCAATTGGATTATAAATCGATAGTCAGAACCGAACCAACTTTTACGGACTGCTTCCGTATAAGTTTTTATCAGTTATTTTTAATAAAAAGTATTTATTTCTGACTTAGATAAGATTCAAGATAAATCAGTAACACTCGTGGCATGCTTTTTTCTGTGTTAATGAAAAGCCTCCTTTCGTGTCCAATATCTTTCGACTGAATTGTTTTTTTCGAGAAAAAAATTTCACAGCTGACATGGGCAAAGATTGACGTTCCTCAAGTCCAAAAATGGTGGTTATAGCATTGCTAGATAATAAAAAGCTGATTTTTTTCTTTTTCGTTTTTCATCTTCGTGTTTGAAAATTATAGAAAAATTTTATACACATAATATTCCACTCCAGATTGCATTTCCAAAAAGTATAAAATCGCTGTCTAATTCGAAATCTATCAAAAGTACTAGTAATACGCAATTGAAAATTTACTGCCAGCTAATTTGAAATGAAGTTAAAAAAAAAATCTAGGGTCGGAAGGTCAAGGTTTAAAAAAATTGAGATGTTGTGAAGCAGTAGACCTCTTTATCGATGAGCGACTTTCGTTCAATTTCCATTGTAATGTTTAAAATTTAAGTTTTCGAATAAATTTTTCCTTTTTAAACCCGGTTAATATCCAAACGGAAAGCTCCAACTGTGACTTCCTTTTCGAGGGAAAGGGGCAGAGGTCAACTTGGAAGTATGTGTATTGATTAAGGTGCGACCAGCAAGGGAGCTTTTCTATTCCCTACAGATATCTACTAGGGCTTAAAAATCTAACTCTCTCTATGAAATGCTTCAAAAGTCTCAAAAATTTCCTTTCTCACTAAGATTGTCGATTGTTTCCGAATAACCTGGCCAAAATTTTGAGAGAAAGGTCTCCCCCCTCAGGGTGAATTTTTCAGTTTCAGCTCGGACGTACCCTCGCAACCCATCCTTAGGTTCCGTTGTATCGTGGCTCTAGGAATAGCTTTCAGCTACAATGAAACGGTTTAAACATTTGATAGAAAGATTTCATGGTCGTTGAAAACATATTCGTGATTGAGATAATTCATGTACTCTCGGGTACCTAATAGCCGGGGGGGATTGGAATAAGCGGGAGGGGGGGGGGGGTTGGAAAAATCTCAAAACTTAATAAGCGGGGGGGGGGGTTGGAATAAGAATGTCCTGGGTGGAAAATTTTCGAAAAATTAATTAGCGGGGGGACGGCTACTAGGTACCCGAGAGTAAACAAAACAGCTTTTTATTTCTCCATTGATACCCCTGCCGAGTACTGAAAACTCATGTTGGGCACCCTTTAACCCCCTGCCAAGTCGCTTCTTTTTCATTTTTTCCGATGATTTGACCTTTTCAACAAAAAAGAAAGGAAAAAAAGAAAAAAAAATTCTGAAGATGAATCATAAATTACATTAAGGAAATTAGAAAACACTTATGGTAACTATCACGAATCCTTACCTAGGTAACAGCATAACATTAACATTTTGAGAATAAACACAACTGAATAGAAATCGACTTAAATAATTAAATAGAAGAAATGAAAACTTTTTCCTGACGTTACGAAATTTATTGTTCATTGTTTAGTCCAAGGCAGCTTTTTATGCCCAATGAATCGACAATAGACATCAAATCCGTTGATTCAAAAAAAGGAGAGCTTTATAGAGTGTTCCTTATAAAGTAAAAGAAGCGGGCGAACGAGATCTTCCTCGCAGTGTATTTATCACAATGAAAAAGAGGTTCTAGGTCATAAAAACACCAATTACAATCATTAAACCGCAAGAAGAATACCCTATTCATTAACTTCTCCCATCAAAAAGAAAAATTCGAACCAACTGGTAGGTCAAAGAGGTCACCGCACAAGGTAAAGATCATTTCAACACAAACATTCTTACAGTAAGGTCGGAAGGTTTGAAAGATTCAATTTTCAAAATTTCGAATTGGAAAGGATCCGCTCAAGATTTCAATACATTTCAAGATGGCATCTTCAGTATATTACAACCTCGTTTTGGTATTATCAACACTGACAGCCGTGTGTATGGCTGGTAAAACCTATCAAGCTTTCGAAACCCCAACACCATTTATCGTGGCAGCTCTGGTCAAACATGAAAAGACATTCTTTACAGGTTTGTAAATATAATGACATTTTAGGAAAATCCCTTTAGCTAAAGGCTACACAATAATAAAAGTCTAATGTGAGTTAGCTGTGAGGGGGCCATTTTGGATTCTTTTCCGAGTCTCCTTTTAAATCGAGCTCCGAGCGGGAAAAAGCTGATATTTTCTTTGGTAGCTGCAAGGCAATTCTTGCCGCTGGAAGATATATGCAGTGAATCTACCTAAAACAAAAAGTCTGAAACTACACAAGCAATAAAACTAATTCGATGAACTAGTTCGATGGAAAAACGAATTACAAGCACAAAATTAGTTTGAAACAGTTTTTATTGCATTGCAGAGTTATTGCAGACTAATTTGGTTTGCTAGATTATGCAATTTCTCATCTCAAGCGCTTGCAATGCTACGTTAGTTATACTGCAACCACCTGTAAAATCATATCGGTTAAGCCTTAACTTTACCCTACAGTAAGGGATGTACTCATTGAAATAACCTCTCACGTCACATACCAGGCGTCAACCTGAATCAAAACCGAATCACTAAATTAGAGGTTTTGTTTCTAAATAAGAGTGATATCGTTTGCTTACTCGTCAATTTTAATTTGAAGTTCTTCACATTGAATTGACACGGATGTGGAGCAAGATCGATCAAAAAGAGGACAAGAAAAAATATTTTTTGTTTATTCAGCATAAAATAACAATAGGGAGACGCTGTCCTGATATAAAATATGTCTGATATGAAAAAGGAACACTTATGTAAAAATAAAACCTTTAACATAACAATTTCTCAAAATTTGTGCCCGCACGGCGTGAGAGGGAGAAAAGCTACTTTTTTTTTTGTTTAAAAATACTGTGTAAGCAAATAGCAGGAGATAGATAATTTAATTAATATATTTTTTAATTCGCCACGCAGGAGACGGAGTCATAGACAAACGTTTGATTTACGTAGAAAATGGTTTGGCCGATTGTATGGATGCGTGCAATTCATATCCGACCTGTAAATCATTCAATTTGGCATTATCAAAGCCGGGCGAATGGTATTGCGAATCTACGATATATGGACCTGATCATACGTCTTTTATTGTACCTCAAGATAAAGATGGCTTTGATAATTATGCTTTCACGGTAAGAATTATTTTGTGTTTTTGCTTTTAATTAGGTGTATTTTCCTATCCGACAAACAGTAGAGTCTCTATAATTCGAACCTCTACAAATCGATTTTTTCCTAACTCGCAAGTAACAAACCTTTGTAAATCGATTTTCCCCTAACTCACAAGTAATAAACCTCTGTAAATGAGTCAAACTTTCCATCACTCGGACAAATTTCGATTCCCCGTACGTTTTTGAATTACTAAGACTCCACCGTAGTAACTTTGGCTCGACCTACAAGCCAAGGAAGAACGTTTTTTTTATTAGCTAATTGTATCTCCTAAAAGCCGATTATATTCAAATATACGGTGTATAAAATTTAAGTATCGTAGGAAGCGTTTTAAAACTATACTTTGCATACACCTAAGAAGAATTACCGACAGCTCAAATACTTATCGATCTAATTGTTTTTTTTTCTCAACAGGCCCAAACATAACAAACTCCAAACGCGAAGACAAACAATGGAAAAAGACTATTTAAAGAAATTGTAAAAAAATATTCTAGAAATATAATCATTATATTCAATAACCTATTTCATTCTGTAATGATATTTGAAGCTTGGAAGGAGTGAGAAATACCGCATAACTTCGAATAAACGTCCCCTACTTTTAAACATCTCCCTCGAATAAATGCCCCCCCCTCAAACAGGCATCTGTAAGGAAGAATCATTTGAAGGAGAATATCTGTTTGATAGTTGTATTTTTTCAATATTCAAACTAATTTTGACCCATTTTTATATCCCTAAAATGACGTATTTTATCTGAAAGAAAACGAAACGGCAAAACTTTTAATTTTTCATTATCCATAGTTTTATTGTGGGTAATGAATCAACGGATCCTGCACTAATGTACTTCCCAGTTTTCTCAAAGGTAACGAATCAAGTGGGGATTGAACCCACGACCTCTCGCTTGCCGGGCGATTGCTCTCCCAACTGCGCTATCGGTTCGTTGCTATTTAACTAGTTCGTAGTAGACGAGGGGAGCGACGTGCTCAATGTTCACCATCCGGTACCTGAATTCTACGAATCAATGGAAATGCCACGAACTGAGACACAGCTAGTGTCCAATCTCCAACCAACCCGCTAACTTTGAGAGAACTGTTAAGCTATCTACATTGGGGAGAGGCATTAGCCCCGATTTCGGACAACTAGTCCATCAACAGTCACTGTGTTTTATTGTAATGAGTGTTATAACGTACTTATTTACAAATTTAATTCAATAGTCTTGCATAACCACTGGACGACTGTTACTTATACATTAGTCTCTTTAACTCGAAACTCTATAACTCGAACATCTCCTTAACAAGTGCAGTCGAACAAGTTTTCTATTCCCTTTTGAAAACAGTGACCTGTAAACATTACTCCGTATCTCGAATTTTCTCGGACACTCAACTGTGTCCAGTCATACCCATACGTTAAGGTTTTTAAGTAGTAACTGTTGGCTGGTGGTAAAGTGCTCGTTTTGTAGCTTCTAGTTTTCACTTCTGCTAAGCCTTCATAGGTTATATTCGGAGTACGAAATATCCCTGTAACTGTCGTTTTAATCGTGGTAAACCATTACTATCAAAATAAAAGACTGGCCATTAAAAATGTTATCCAAGCGGATAAGAGACAGTCTTTACTTTATGAAATCGTAGTAAGCACTTCACACATTTATAGAAATCTATAGAAACGAAATTACATCCAAAGGAATAAAGTACATAGGCTGATTTTGAAATTCTCTCATTCTCTTTCAATCGAAGTCTCACTTTCACGCAAATACTCCATTTACAGACTGTAGTCCGATTTTATGTTGAGTTTTACTTGGATTCTGTGAGGGCTGACAAAATTGTATTGTGTAAAGCTTGTGCCATCAATCTACTTAAAATTTACACACATTCCATTCGAATCTTGTAGGTTTTTCTCTTGACTGACGGTCGTCGAAAAAGAACACTGTTATCAATATCCATCCTTTTCTTCACTCAGAGGTTGAAAAAATTTCTATCAAGGAGATCCAATGATGGGGTTATCGGTGATCAACCATCAATCAGCAGGCCCGGCGGAAGCGGGGAGACTAGTTTTTGGAACAAATTAGATTTTCTTCTCAAAGTTTTAGCGAATTTCATCTCATTTTTGAGCCTTCAGCCTCCCCACTTTTACGGTAACTGACCTGATCAGTCGAACATACCATACATATACATAAGGTAAAAGATGAAATAAATGGTCGAATAAACGGCTACCATAAAATAACTCAACACTGGTATACAGTTCATCATAACAGTGTAAATCATAGCGCAAAAAGTGAAAGAATGATTTTCTAAAATACGATGTACTGTCAATTATTTTCTCTCTATTTTGATAGACTAGTTGAATACTGAAACACAGCTTGCCGTGGTGTCTTTGATAGAACTAATCTCGAACTTACAACAAAAATTGACACAATAATGCAAACAGGTAATGCTATACTTATTCATGAAGGAAATCTCATCTTTTTCACATTCAAGAAAAATGTTTCAATTTGATTCACTTCTCTGTATAAGCTAAGGTATTTTTCATTTAGTTTTTAGGAGATCGTTTGTATTAGTTTATTGCATTTTTCATGATTAAATGAAATCTTAATTTCAGTTTTCTATGGGTGGGAAATCTTGAATAACTAATTCAAACCAACAGTGTATCTTGAAGAATAGGTCAAAATTTTCCTTTGAATGAAAATCCTAAATTTTAAAAGCAGTGGTGAAAGTTTTATTCACAAATATTCTATTTTTCGGACATACTTTATGTCGAATTAGGTCCGTAGAGTGGCTTTGGTGGGCCGTCCGCCCATAGTACGCCACCGTCGCATTTGCTCCTTTCGGTAGAATCTATAGGTGGTTTAGAGCTATGACTTCGAGCACTGATCTTCCATTCGCAAAGAAGCTCATCTTACAGTGAAGACAGAGAAAATTATTATTTTTACCTCCCTCCCTCCCTTCAAGGCTTGCGAGCGTGGTTGCAGGCGGCCATCTTATACATTATAATTATTGTCAAATATGGGAAATATTTTATCCCCAAAATTACTTGTATAGGAGTGGTTAGCCAATAAACAAATGCCAAAACTTAATACACTGGTTTCCCTTATCGTTCACCCACTTCTGGGCCATCCGTTCTGCCCGCAGCGTTCCAGGAGTAAAAAATAGAAAGTTAAATCGCGGTTTAACTTTTATTTGATAAGCGCTACATACATTATTCGAATGGCTGGGTGGCCGCCCTCCGCCAACTGAGTCTACTTTGCTAATAGCCACGTGACGTCATGTTCATAATGGCCATCGCAACTCCCTGTTCAAGTCGACGCTCTAAATGAAAGCTGAAAGGATGAAATATTTTTTACCTCCCTCCCTCCCTGCAGTTATGGTTGTAGGCGATCCTCACTTATTTATACTATTATTGTATTTATCGGGACAAATTTTCCCCAAAACTTACTATTTCGAGGATTAACCATAATTTCATGCCAGACTTAAATCTACCGACTCCCACTTATTTTCAGTCGTCTGACTACTTGATTGGTTTCTACGCCTAATCTTGGTCATAGGCAAATGGAAAGTTAAAGACTGTTTGAAATAGTGTGTTATCCATCCCTGTGTGCCGTCTAAAGTCAAAAGCAAATAAAACTTTTAAACAAAAGACTAATAAACCATAAATCACAATGAGTAGGTTGTAAAAAGACATCCAAATATAAATTCACTTTAGAGTAAAAGAAGTAGTGTAATTTTAGGAGTGCAGCTTCGGGCCACACATACCACCAGTGCACAAACCAAAAACTTTATTGGTTATGTCGAAAAAAAAAAAAAAAGTAAAAAAAGTTTATATAGACTGAACTAGTCTCCAAAAGTACTTAAAATTTTTGATCAAAAGAGTAATACTAACTATAAAAAATATATAAGAATGCAGTTGAAAAGTTTCAAAAAAAAAGCATAAACAAAAAAACAACAATAAACTAGTCATGTAGGTATTAGTAACAAAGGGTTAACCAATCCGGGGTAACGCAAGACATACAGTAATGGGAAAACCATACATCATTCTTCTAAAATGCTGTTTTCTTCTAAAGGTTCCTTAGCGAACACTGGAGGAAGTGTTTTGATGTCATTGTTCTGTTGTTGTTGTTGTTGTTGTTGTTGTTGTTGTTGTTGTTGCTGATGATGTTGTTGTTGTTGTTGTTGTTGTTGTTGTTGTTGTTGTTGTTGTTGTTGTTGTTGTCGTTGCTGATGATGTTCTTTGAAACAAGGATCAACGCAAAACCCTGGGTTTCCAATACAAGTATCACACTGGTATCTCGATTCCCTACGTTTCCCTTTCTTATGACATAATTGACATCTTTTACTTGGGAACGGGTATTTAGGATTCTTTGTAGGAACCGTCATCAAGAAATGCTGTGTTTCGCCAGATTTTGATGGATTCGGTGCTGTTGGGTTCTCCATAATCGTGAGGAATCTTGGGCAATCACTTAAGACTTGACGAACGAAAGAAAGTTTAAAGTCTAAGTAAGAAACTGGTGATTTTTTGGGTTGGCTGCTGTATAGAACGTGTGCGTTGAAGAAGGCGATTTCAAAAAGATGGTAAGCGACTTTGGTAGTCCATTTGTGAGAGTTCCGGACCATCGATGATTGTTGAATCGATTGATACTGTTTGTCGGCTAATACTGAATTCTTATTGTAATCTAAAACGAGTTTTTGTCTGGATACCCAATTTCCATTTCGATCTCTTTTTGTAGTAGCTGCTGACAGCTCTGGCGCATGTACTGTCGACAAGTAGAATTTGTCTTTCTCTTTATGGTGATTGTATCGTAAAGCCAGCATCTTGTTATTGGTTAAATGCGTCGTTTCACCCTTGTTCAAATCTTGTTCGGTGAAATTGTCTACGAATGTGGTTTGTATGTGTTTGGGAGCTATCTCACCACAAATGCCGGTGTTATTTGCAATCAGGTTTCTGGCTAAAGATACAGTGACATCATTGACGTAAAGTTGATGCCCTTTGTTGAGAAACGGTCCAACAAGTTGTAATGTGATTTGTTCTGGCTCCACCTTGGTCATTGTTTCTGTAAGTGGATCAAATTGACGTTTCCCTTCGTGGATACTAGTGTTTAGAACGTAACCCGTTTCGTCGTGTAGCGATACAAATTTCAAGCTCCCACTATGCTCAAACCCAGGCTCCTTGCATCGACTTCGTTCAGACGTTAAAGCAAATTCACCAATGTTTAAAACCTTTGTTGGATTATAGGTATCTTTAAACCGTTGGTTTAGATGGTTTAAAACGGCTAAGATCTTGTGGAGTTTGGTCGTTTTGGTGGATTCAGTAACGGGACCATTCTCATCAGCAAAATGAACGAATTTTGAGATCAGCTGATACCTAAAGATACAAAGATAAAAACGCATGACATTTTTTGAGGAAAAGCTCGCCTAGAGACCAAGGCTTCCAAAGTACTTTAGAACAAATAAATTTCTAAAAAAAATGTCAATCGTTCAGATGACTCTCAATAACTCGGAATCTTATTTAGCCTTAGATGATCAAGCTATGGAGAGATTTGTGTTTGCCTGTATCTAAAACGTCACTCAAATTGGTGATCAAGAGTCTTTTTAGTTTAATTCCGTTTTCTTTGAGGACAATACTATAAAAGGTTAAAGCTGCCATTTGCGTGAGTGGGAATGGTGGAAATGACAGAAAATGCCATAAAAGATTCCTAAAATATAAAATTACTACACTGAACCAACCTCAATACCATTCACGAAACAAGAAAGTTAAAGAAATTATACCTGTTTCGGCTCATGACTGCACCAAAGACTGGGTTATGAAACAAAGGATCCTTGCTCCAATAATCAGATATCCCCGGTAGGCTGCGCATGCCCATAAGTACACCAAGCGCTATATGTTGAAGAATCTCGGATCTGGTAACAGGCTTCCATTGTTTTGTTCTACTAGAGGGTTTGTTTCCTTCCGACTCTTTTGTTCGGTCAGCATACTTATTAGTGTTTTGTACTAGTTCGTCAAGGAGGTCATCCGTTAGGTAAAGTTGTACTAAATTTCTGATTGTTATGTCCTCAGGAATATCAAACTTTGGTCCACTTGTTTCATTGTAGGTCGGTATACTTGGTGCGTAAAGTGGATCCTGTGCGTGAGTCTTCCATTCCATTTTAGGGCATCGTGAATGTGTCCTTGAGGTTGGGTTGATCATGCTGAATGATGAATAAGAATGGAGCAGTGGAGGTACGACTGTAACTTGATAACTACTGATAGGTGCAGGATCAGGAGAGGTGGTAGCAGGGTCATGATCCCTCGGAGTAATAAGGGTTTCCGTATCATCGGTTCTTGGATTAAATGAAAAAGAATGGGAGCCTTGCACAGGTGTAGACATGTAGTGACTGTTGGGAACTAGACTAGGTCTGATGGTACTAGGTGTCACAGTTGTTGGATTTGTAGGAAGACCAGGAGGTCTTGTGATAGTTGCTTGATGACCGTCAGACGGAACGAGATTAGAGGGTATGGTCGAGGGAACAAGACTGGAAGAACCTTGATGAAGACTGACAGGAACAAGACTGGGAGTGATAAGAGGTAGACCACTGCCACTCGATAAAGGTCTACTACCAGCAGTTGATATATGATGATAATAATTAAATCCAGTAGTATTGGGTTGTTGGTGATGATTGGCCCATGCATCAGCAGATCCAGGATTAACAGAGTTGAAATGACCAAGTTGTTGGTAGACTTTTTGTCGTTTTGACTGGATGAAAGGTTCATCCTTGTCAGTTGTGTAAGAATCATTGTAAGTCAAACGTGTTTCGTCCATTTTTATCAGTTGTGTTTCTATGTTGTTTCTTTTAAATATTTTTTTTCATTCGTAATTCATTCTTTGATTATTTAATTGTATCTAAATGAACAAACAAAAAAGTTTAGATTTAGATCCAAATACAAATACACTTTAGACATCCCTTTCTCACAGACCCGGTAGGAATTTTTCAGCCAGTGGGGATAAAAATAACGGACTGAAACTCAATGGGGGTTGATATCCCCATATTTTTTATGGCTGGGGATCGCTGGGGATTTCGAATCTTTTGTTTTCAAGACAGAAAATTCAGTGGGGATGGGAAGAAAAGCATAAAATTTTGCAGTGAGGATTGGTTTATTTGATTATTTTCAACGAGGACAAAAATTGGAGGATGATTTTCCACCGGGGACGATATCTTGGCAAATTTTTCCAGTGGGAAGGGGTCCCCGTGGGTCTGTGAGAAGGGGGTGTCTTTAGAGTATAAAAAGTGGTGTTTTGCAAAGTTTCGGGTCACACAAACCGTCAGTGCAAAAGCAAACAACTTTGTTGGTTAATTATCAACGGATAAACAAGCTTTTTAAGATGTATATAACTGAATAGTATCAAGTCATCAAAACTAGATTTCTTATAGTCCAGGGAAAGCGTGCATTAACTGCGTGAATTTTTTAGTAGAAAACATGAAATTAGGTACAGTGGCATAAAAAACCATTATTTTGCAGACTTTCCGTAGACTAAATAGACCTTATCGGAGTTTTTTATTTTTCTAAAAAAGCGATGCATTGTGGGATTGTTTCGAGTGTATTACAATAGAATTCCCTCAAGGAATTCCTAAGAGATTTCTATTGTAAAACACTCGAAACAATCCCACAATGCATCGCTTTTTTAGAAAAATAAAAAACTCCGATAAGGTCTATTGAGACAAATTCATTTCCTTCTCTTCTCACATTATACGCAGGCACAACGAACTTCACATTTGAAAACCAAAAACATAACACACAAGTTTCCCCTCACTTCTTTCTACTCATCAAAAACCAAATGTCGACTCTAATCGACAAATCTCTTTCCTTTTTTTATTATTAAGAAAACAACAGTTCAATTGCCAAGTGACGTATATATTTGATTCGTAATGCTTTAATTATAAGAACGGAGAGAAATAAGAATATGTAAGGGGATATGTAAAGAGTTCAAAAACTAAATGTGACAACAAAAGGGATATGTAAAAAAGTTGAAATACCCGTAAAGAAAGAGTTCGTAGGTTTTTTGAACTTTTTTTACAAAATACAACCATATCATACTAACCCTTTAACTGCCGTTCGTAATTCTTAAGGGTTAGACTTATTTGCCATGGAAAAAAATGAAGGTTCGACCTTTTTGCCAAATGTCGGCATATGCCGACACGAGCGACCACAGAGTTTAACATCCTATTTAGCTTTATTTTCTGAAATATCAGAAATATAATATTTTAACTATTCAACTGTGCTATTCAATGAAATCTAGTTCAAAATCGAACTTTCAATAAACTTTAAAAAAACCTCTCTTGTCGGCAAATGCCGACACCGGCAAAGAAATCGAAAATGCTCTTGTCAGCATATGCCGACAGCGGCACGGAAAGGGCTAATCTTAAAAATATTATCTAACTAGAGAGACACCAGTATTGCGAAATGACTAGGGTTCTTTCAAAATAAGACAAGGAACATTCTTTTTGCATTTCTTAAAAAAAAACTTGTTATTTGATTCTTCCTGTTTCATGCCAAAAAAACTGATGCCGATATATCACGTCATACACTCTCCATGCCAAAAAAAGATTGATGACGGGTTTTCTCGGCAAAAGTGTGGCTGGCGGTGTACCAAAAGAATCAGTCGCTCAAGGATTAATTATATTTACGTGGTTAATTATATTTACGTCATATCATCTTTAGGTAATATATTTCGATGACATGATATCATGCTTATAAGTATATAAGTATGCTAGTATGCTAAACCCGTTTTTTAGCGGCTTTTTGGCCCAAATTTGCTCAAAAACATTTTTTTTTCGAAAATTGGGCTCCGTCACATTCGAGAGTTTATAGTTATGCATCTTTGTGCAAAAAATCATAAAGAATGAAAGAGCCAATCTCGAGAAAAGCTAATACCTAAGTAATTGATATTTGTGCTCATAAAAAAATATCAAATTTGGCCAGTTTCTCTATAAAAACATGCAAGCAAGCAACCAAAATTTCATGACTAAACACACATATTCTTCAAAAGTAAGCCTTAATGAGCAAAAAAACCATCTATCTCATAAAAAAATTGAGTAATTTGACTAAGAACATTGATGTATGCTTATTAATAGTGATTCTTATAGATAAACATGCGTTTTTTGAGCCAACAAAATTTTTTTACAAAAATCTGCTTGAGCCATCTTTTAGCTATGACGGTACCCTACTTTCAGGCAAAAAATCAGAAAAAATTAATGATCCGATTTTTCACCATTTTTTGGCCCAAATTTGACCAAAAATTTTTTTTTCCGAAAATTGGGCTCCGTCACATTCGAGGGTTTATAGTTACACATCTTTGTGCAAAAAATCAGAAAAAACTAATGAGCCAATCTCGAGAAAAGCTGGTAACTAACGGACGGACGGACGGACGGACAAAGGTTAATTTATAGGACCTCCAGGTAGGTCTAAAAATGGTGAAGAAGAAAATGAAGACATTTTGAAAATATTTTTGCGTTAGATGGTGTATCTTTAACCAAACTAAAAAAAATATTTTTCGAAAAATTTTTGTAAAAGCTTCTTTGTCTCAAAATCTTGAAAATATTGTTTTTGAGAAAAAATTTTCATCCCAATTTTTCGTAGGAAAATAGCCATAATTTTTGATACACCAATTTGGAAGACCATTCCGAAATTTCAAATAGTATGATATAACACGTAAAACTTTGCACGGGTTTCAGTTTTTTCTCAGAATATATTCAGTGAATTCTATGGAATATTCCAATAAATCCCTTCAAAGATGACAAACAATTTGAGTCTGACAAGAATGAAAAAATGGCACGGGGAACGTATGATGTCACCAAGCCTGGATAAAAGTTCTTATTTGATAAAGAGACATTAGCAAGATAATGTATCTGTGTATTTCTGAAACGGAGACGGGTAGTATCTGATTTTTCTAAATGGGGGGTTATTCATAGCGTCAGCCCCCCTGCTGGTTGGGGGGGGGGTTACACCCTAAATTTTCCCAAAAAAGGAGGGGGCTGGAAGTACACCACTTTTTTTTTGGGGGGCAGCGGCGGATCTGAGGGGGTTCAAATGGTTCAGCTGAACCACCCCAACCCTTTTAGTACATAAAAAAAACAAAGACCCTTTCTTCAAGTGAAATCTAGTTTTCTGATCGGAACTGATTTTTCTTTTTGGTCATATCTCGATATTATTTTACCAGGGGTTGTATGCATGTGGCGTGCGTTTCCGTGGTGTGCGCGACAAACTTAGCTTTTTCCGCGCTAAAAAATCTTTAGGTTATGTGTGTACGGCGTAGCTAGCTTTCCCGCGCTGTAAAAAATCTTTGTCATGACTTTTTTTTTGCGGGATTAATATCTAGCTATGTTCTGTGCTAGGAAAATCTTTGATTTTGAACCTGGTTCAGAAAATGCATCCAGTGAAATGGCAAATTTGAGGTGGTTCAAGGAAATTTCTCGAAAATACGAGACCGACCGTTTTGAGCGTAAAAGATTCTCCTACAAAAATAACTTTCAGTCGCATGTCGTCGCCGGCAAAATATTGAAATGATTTGAAGGGTAGCCATTCGTACGGCAAACGACCTCACTTCTTTGCAAGCGTTCAATGCAGTGTTTTAAAGAAAGGATGAAGTCCTGAAAAGTGGTAATAATCAGGCAATTACTTATCTTTTTGAGGACATTTTTGGTTCAATTTAATCAGTAAATTTGAGAATCACACAACAATATCAATCAATGTATGATGACTTTGACAAAGACTCTGTGTGATGGAATTTCCATCTGCTTTTGGTTTGATGTGGTGAAGAGTGACAAAAGAAAAAGACTTTCATTCTGAGGAAACATTTTTGTTTTGGTTTATTTTTAGAAGAAAAGCATTCATGCCAACAAAAACAAAACTTAAATCAATTTTGCTTGATAAATGAAGTTTGGAATTTATTTATGGGAAGGACTTATTTGTGAATATTTGGTGGAAGTTTATCGTGTCTTGAATATAATCACGAATTTACGTTTGGCTGCTCTTCTCCCATCATCGGGCATCGGGAATATCACGGGGAAAAATCTACCTAGCTACATATGGATCACGAGATTTGCGATTGGCTACATTTCGAGAGATTCTTCTCCCATCATTGGACATTGATGAATTTCACATTGCTACGTTTCGAGAGATTCTTCTCCCATCATTGGACATTGATGAATTTCACATGGAAAAAAGCTAGCTAGCCAGAGCTAGCATTATTTTTGAAAACTATTATAAACAAACAAAACAAAATTTGTTTTTTAACAGAGACTGGAAGAAGGTTAGGGAACAACATTTTAGCAATTTGATTGAATTTGGTTGAAGAATGAAATTTCTGGAAAGGTGAACCTTCATGCATGCTTCAAGATAATGTGATGCGAGGAAATATTTTTGGTTTCGTCATGTCATAAGAAGAGAGAGTTCATACCACTTTATACTTGCAAAACAAAACTAAGATTACTTTTACGTGATCATATGAAAATATGGTGTACTTTTATACAAAAAGAGACATTGGTGACCTCTGAAAAAATTACCCTCTTGTGCTTAATTGTAGGTGGACATTTGCAATTTTTTGGAAAAAATCACCCAATTAGCATTTTGTAATGACCTCTAATTTATCAAATTTTCCTGATAAAGTGCCAAACCTTCATTTTCCTTGAGTTTTTTGGGAAAATCACCCCAAAATCAGTAAATAATGACCCCCCATTTTATGAACTTTCTCTGAGAGTACTGCCCCTGCATCTTCCACCCCCTACAAGTAAACATAAAAGAGTACGATTGAATGCAGAATTTATGAAATGATATATAACAACAATCTCTACCAAAAGAATTATAAACAACACTCCATACAATTGTGAAAGTTGAAAAAGTGCTTTCCTACAGATTGTTGATGATTACTGTTAGTACCTTTAATAATGCTTAAAAACATCAAACTTTTTACTTTGAATGTAAAAAGTACTTTTTATGAGATTATTCATCTAATTTGAGAGCTAGAATTTCTTGAGTCTATTTGCACATAAAACACATTATATCAGTACTCATGGTGTACTCCACTTTTTGGCAATCTTTTATTTTTCCATCTTAAGAATATTGTATTCCCTTGTATGTATTATATAAATAATCTCCTTTATTTTTTAACTTGATCACTGTTTTCAAAATATTATCCATTTCTGGTTTTATAATGTAAACATACTCAACATGAAAAGTTTTTGCTTGATTGTCAGCCAATTAATTCGCTACAAAGAAATTCCATAAAAAAAATGGTTATGAGAATAAATTATCGAACTTTTTTACTGTGTTTTAAATATTCACGAAATGAAACTGAAGTGTGTAAAGTATTTAATATTATAAATTGTCTTATTTTTTCTTCAAACTTTTCTTCAGAACCATTTATTGGCCCAGCGCTAGCGATAGGGCCTTTCATTTGCAATTTTCCGTCCGTGTCCTTCCGCTGTCTGTCCGTCCGTTTTGGTAGAAACGGCGCTTAAAACCAGTACCACACTTTTTGCCGTCTGGACAGGGAAAAGCTTGCTAAAGTCGGATACTGGCTATAAAAGAAATATTTTCTGATTCCGCGCTCCTTCAAAACAATTTTCAAAACAAAACAAGATGGCGGTCGAAGCGAGAAGGTAAATTCATACTTTCTTGAACAGTTTCTTTGCTTTAGTGGTCAAGAGATTGTCAAAACAAAGGAATTTTGTAAAGATTTTTCTTTGTAAACCTTTTTCAACATTCTGCCATATCTTATAGTCTTTGCTCAAGTTTTCATACAGTTTTATGAGTGAAAATTCTACCTTTAAACCACTTTCATTTTCAGTTTCTTGTTTTCAAAAAGACTTTATTTTTAGGAAATAATGGCTTCTGATATAGAAATAAATAAACTGAAATGCAGCTCATGTGTAAATTGGAACAAGATTGGAACTCTTTCCATGATGCTACGCGTGCATGAAAATGATTTTTTCTGGATCTGTCTCCGTTTGACGAAAGGTGCGGTGGTGGCTTGATTTTTCAAACTCGACACAGAATTATTTCAAATAAGCTGATTATGGAATATGTTAATGGAGACTAAAATGCAGCTCATGTGTAAATTTGAACAAGATTGGGACTTTTTTCATGGTTGCAATGAATGAACAGTGAAAATGGTCATTTCTGGATCTGTCACATTAATTGTTAACTCACATTATCCACATGAATTCTATTAGCCTGGATATGCAGACCGTAAGGCGGTCATTGAAAAAATGCTCTGTTCGCGTCGCAACGGGTGTTACCGTAAAAATGCATGCGGGCGGACGGACGGGCGGTCAAAAACATTCCCGGGTTTTTTAATCACGCCACATAACAATTTTTCGATGGTCGTCAGAGCAATTGAGAAAAAAGCTATACTTTAAAAGAACAAATTGCTTTTCCCAGATTTTTTTCTGCATCTCCGCACCGGAAAATCAGCGGAAAATTTGATGCGGGCGGGTGACGCAAATAGAACAATTTTTCGATGACCGCCTAAACTATTTCACCGTCTAGTTTTTTTAAGATTATTTTTCTGGTTTACGGTCTGGTCTAGGTCTGGTCCAACTAACATGCCTGCAGAGATATTTCTCCCTGCATATGTGAGTACAGGTGAGTGCACCTTATTCGTTAAAAAGCGCCCACTTACTTAAAGCAGAATATTTGTGGGATTTTTTTATATTTTTATATTCCAGTTTTTCTATGGGTACGCATAATTTATGGAAAAAGCTGACCTTGTGAAAAAAGATAAACAAATGAAAATGAAAACACAGGTTCATTTCTAAACAAAATGGCCGCAGGAAATTAGCCTTTATAAAATGTGGCTGATGTTTTGATGTAGTTTAAAGTAGTTTTGAAAGTTTTTGAGTTTGTGAAAAACGTTTTATGGTAAGTTAATTATGTGTCTACCTGGGTTTTCAAAGTTTTGATAGTCTGTCAACAAGGTCCAACAGTGCCAGACAATTTCAAAAAGTATAAAAAGAAGCATAACCCAAAAATAAACATTTCCTTGGATTTTTAAATAAAAAAACAACAACAAGAACATCTACAACATCGACTCTATTTTCTAATTGTTTTTTATTTAAGAATCCAAGGAAATGTTTATTTTTGGGTTATGCTTCTTTTTATACTGTCAACAAGGGTTCACTCACAGGCGGTATCAAACAAACTGTACCCGACCTTTTTAATTACACCAGACTTTAAAATGTTAGAAACTTTGTATGTTGAGGTAAGATTTTTTTTTCTGAAATTTTGAGTCTGGATACCCAGGCTAGAATTTTATTGGAAAGTTGAATGTAGTTGAAGACATTTTCGCGAGGGGGGTCCGCTGCTAAGGCCTGGTAAAATATTTTATTGGCCAAAGACTGACGTTACAGGTAAAACTGTAAAGGCAAAAAATGGGTAAAAAAATTGACGATTTTTGAATATCCCCCTGCAAATTAATTTTTCGAAAATAATTTTCTATCCAGGACCTTCTTATTCCAACCCCCCCCCCGCTTATTGATCTTTGCGAAAATGTTTTTAATAATTCCCTCTAGTCTTTTTGTCCTAATTTTGCTGTATTACTTTTGTTTTTTATAGGCATAACATTTATAAGAAAAACATATGCTTATAAAAAAAACATGCATCCTCCTTTTCAAAAATTTTCCACCCAGGACATTTTTATTCCAACCCCTCCCCCGCTTATTAAGTTTTGAGATTTTTTCCAACCTCCCCCCCCGCTTATTCCAAAACCCCCCAGCTATTAGGTACCCGAGGAGAGTATTCAACCGGATGGGCCTTCGCCTGTGTAGTCCCGGTTGGTAGGGGACCACATTCAATAAAATTTCAAGCGTCTAACCAATGAGAAGTACCGCGGTTATTTTGAAATTTTTTTTCATGTCTTCACTTTGATCCATGTAAACGGGGTCATACATTTGCTGTTTTTGCACGCTTGATTTCAACACGTTACTTTTCGCTGGGCCTTCACGCCCAACGGGCTTCTTGTTTGCTCTTTTATCTATGGCTTTCTCAAAAACATTTTCTGCAAGAACCATGAATATATAAAAGAATTTACACCAAACAAGCAGTTCTGAGCATGCTCTGGGTGTCTGTTTTATCAAAATAAAAAAGGTTAAATCAAAGAAATATAAGAAATATAATACTAACTATATTTGCGTTTTATGAACGTTTTGTGTGTGTGATAAGATTGAAAAGAAGAAACTAGATGTGCGCAATTGCAGTTAGGGAATTTCCCAATGTATATATGAATATCACCACAAACGATTATTACACGTTTAGCATCTGGCTGTTCAAGCCGGGTCAAAAATATCGGCCTACCGCCCTCCTTTCAACGCATGGGACCATTCAAAAAGTACGTACGCTCGAGAGGGGGGGGGTACTCCCAAAAACGTACGAGGGGGAGGGGGGTCCTTGAGGAGAAATAAGTACGCTCGTAATTTTTCCTAAACTGTCTTTTTTGAGAGAAAAACGCAATATTTTCACATCAAAAAATGGTATTTGCGATTGTTATTTATCATTTCTCCTTTGGGGTATTTTTGTTCATCTTATAGATTCTTTTAATTTCTTGAGACTTTGTTATAAATACGATTGGATACCTACATATTCTACTGTTACAAGAGTTACAAGTTTCGACTTTGGTTAGGGGGTGTACTATAAAAAGCGTACGTACGCTGAAGGGGGGGGGGTACACATAAAGCGTACAAGGGGGAGGGGGAGTCAAAAATTTGCCATTTTCGAGCGTACTTTACGAACGTACTTTTTGAATGGTCCCCCGCAGAGGCCTATGTTTGGAGTTCATAGGTAATGGGAACTGCAGACGTGCAGGCGCTCATTAACGTCCCCCATGTTGAATGGAAAAAAGGTGACACCGCCCAAACAGGGCGGGTGCAAAATTTACGCCCAAAACGTTCGTTCCTCTTTTTTTGAAAAGAGATTTTTGAACCCCCTCAGAAAAATCCCAGATCCGCCTCTGGGGGGGGACCTATGTACTTATGGCGAGCTAAAATCTCATCACTTAATGTGGGGGCTAAAATAATTCAGCTTAATAGTTGGCTTCAATTACTCAAATTGAAGCTCAGGAATCTGCGCCTGCGGCCCAATATTTTAATAGAAAGTGTGCAAAATATTTTATCTTAAACTTAGAACTGAACGCAATTTACATTGGAAAACCCTTTTTTACTGGATCAATTTTTTGAAAGTGTCTAGGGTCAAAAGTCCTGGGAGCTAACAAAAAATTCATAAATTTTTTGGGGGACCTAATTTTTGCCTGGGACCAGGCTGACGCTATGTTATTCCTAACCGCTCCAGCCACTCCGCCGTTCTCAAAAGCCGTTCGCAAATACATAAAGTTGCTATTGCATTTGGTTTAATGATCAACGTTATATACTCTTGCTTTAAATAACAATCTTTCTTTTAGTTTTATACCCAAATATTAGTCTGTGCAAATACTATATTGTACAATGTCCCATAGGATGATGACACCGCGAAACTTCAAATTATAAGGTTGACTCTACATCAAAGTTATAGAAAATTGTTATGATTAGAAAAGAATCGCACATATATAGCGAATCTTGTCATTTCAATCAAAATTGTCAATAGCAATCGTTGCACACCAGCTTACCATTTCCGTAAACAACCATTATTTAGTAAAATCAAACAAATGTCAAACTTCTTAAAAAACTGTTTCATAAATTTTTAAAAATATCACCATCAAATTATATCAAAATTTTTATATTTTTTTGTTAAAAAATAATTTCCTTCGACGGAAGAACAAATTCATTAAGAAAAGGATTGAAGAGGTCAGTTAGGGAAGGAAACGTAAAAAATACATAACATTTTTACAGGTCAAGTAAACCGAGTAGCTAATCAGCAATAAAATGAAGGTTTCTCCTGACATGGCATTGTTAACATATCTCGCATTCCTGCTACCGTTTGCCAAATGTGGCAGCCATTACTTTTTCACAGATAACTTCGCTGTTGCCAGCTGGATTAAAACAGACGGCGTCATATTTAAAGGTAAAATAATCTTTTATTTTTTCACTGGAACATTTGACAATACAGTGTCAAAAGAATCACCTGGCGTTACGAGATTGTGTAAATCCGAGCGCCACGGACACTCTTTGGGAAATCTTGAAATTTTCCCAACTTTGAGTTTCCACAAGTGCTATGTCATTACCCGTAGCGTACTAGCGGCCCTCCAAGCTATGGCTCACAAGGAGTGGCTCAGTTTCCCATCGGAGAGGAATAATAGCCGGTATTTGATATAGCGCATTCTGAAAACATTTTCGTTGGACGCGAAAATCCCCGAAAACGAAGGCTAAGGTTTAGGCCTCTCGCACGCGGTCTGGCGAAATTGCGTTATCTAAACCTTCCAGATGTTGAAAATATTCTCAACCCTCACAACTTTAACGTGTCAGAAGAAAATTACATCGTGTGCCGTTACAGGCATCATGAAAATTGCATGTTTTAATTTTTTTTTAAACCAATAGGAAGCAGACTATTGACAGGAGGTGGTATGATGGAGAACGTCGAAGACTGCCGATGGTTATGTTTAAAGAACACCGCCTGCAATTCCTTCAACATCTTACCAGTTGATGACATTTCAATATTTTGTGAACTGACAGAATATTTTTATGACGACACCGACCAGCAGAAGGAAGCAAAGATTGGAGCATACAATTTCAGTCTGGCTGTAAGTTCAACATTAAGCGAAATCTATAATTCAGCACAATTGTATTCATGTAATAGTCTCGACCAAAACCTTTTACACGTTTTTTTTATAAGAACATCCAAAAGTTTTGAAGCCTTTGCTTATTTTTACCATTTTGTGAATATTTTTTACCGATTCCCTAAGAAAAAGGGTGTTTTTGAGTTCACAAAGCCTTATGTTCTTATATATAGTTTGTTCTTAAAAAAAACGTGTATTTGTTCACTATGAAATAAAAGCTACATCAGTTTGCAGTTGTACCAGATGGACAGGGCTTTTTCCGAACAAAGGTGATAAAAAGTCGTGGTTGGCTAGGATATTGATAACAGACAACTCTCATTCGACCTTCAAGCGTACAAAAATTATCTCTAAAGAATTTCAGAGAACATGAATGCATGAGACCACACATGTTTTAATCTGATATTACGATGGTGGATTGGCGGCCGCCCACGCTGAAGCTTGCTATAAGCGCGGGTCAATTTCCCACTGGAGAGAAGATGAAGAATGATAGTCGGCCTTTGATGTGCCACATCCCTAGTTGGGCTTGGATTCAGGCCTCTCACTGCAAAATCCATGACGCGATTTGGCAAAATTCCGTAATTTAAACCTTCCAGACGTTGGAAGTTTCCCCGCCTTTCAAAGCTTTAACACACCGGAAGAAATTTTACATTGAGTGTCAGATAACCAATGTCATTATATTTTGATATCAAGAATTCCTCTCATCCAACCATTATTTTTCTTTTGTTTTTTTAGGGAAGAAGACCATCAAAATAAAGAAGAAAATAAAAATGAAAAGTGAAAATCTAGTCAACTTGGAATTATTATGCCCGCACTTAACTTATAATCCAAACTTTTAATAAATATCTGCACAAAATGTTTATCTAAAATGTTAAACCATTTTAAAACTTTGCAAATAGTAGAATTATCATGCACATAAATCGATGACGGGTAGTATTTTGATTTATCCCTTGGAGGCTAAACTAGAGGCCATGGCTCGGAAACATTTCATTTCAACATAATGTCTGTGGCCGACAGCTGTCTAACAATGCTGAAGTGTTTTTCTAAAACCCATATAGAATCTTGACTCATTGAACCAGGATCACAATTACTTGTTTTTATAATTCTTCTAAAACCCATATAGAATCTTGACTCATTGAACCAGGATCACAATTACTTGTTTTTACAAGCTATTTTCAGGCTACACAGGGCAAGGGCATCTGAAAAAGGTGGTTTCTGTTATTCTGTTATCTTTTTAAGATTGTCAATGATCGATCACATACAATTTTGATTCGATTTTGCAACCCTCACAGGGACTTCGAAGTTCCAAAAAGAGATACAAATCTTTAGGACCCCTGACATCTTTTATGCGACGCAACTAAACCTGGTTTATTTCAAAGAATGAAGTATTTAAAAAGCTTTTCGCGAGGGGGGGGGGCTAGTGTATGATCTATTATGGGATTAGGCTCACTTCATCATTATTCAATCGAAATTATCTATTTCTTCTATTTATTAACTAACACTATACTAATTTTACTAATCCTCTTCTCATCTGATATCTTTGGAGTTGTATAACAAAATCACAAATTAACAAATTTACAGTTTTGACAGTTTTAAACGAACAGACTTGAGGACGTACATTTAGCCTTTTGTATTCACTCATAAATTCTGACCTTTTATTACTGAAAGATGAACTGGATCGACATTATCTAACACAAATGACACCGCCACGACCAACACTGACACACATCTTTGGATCTCAGCTAACCTACAAAAATTATTTTGATAATACTCTGTTTCTTTCGGGTTTTAATCTACAGCCTAATAATCTTGATACAGATGCATTGTTGTCGTTCCATAATAATTTACACATTTATCAATTTTTTTTTTTTTTTTCACTATGTTCAAGACATTAAATGGTCTGAAAACAAGAGATAGAAACCAGTCAAAAAGTCTAAATTCAGGATAACTTGATAATTTTATAGTTTTAAAATTCATATAAAATGCAATACCCATAATCTTCCTTTGAAAATACGCAATGACATTATCTCATATTACCTTGTTTTATTTCTGACAAAAATTTTATTCTAACGTTAAAATTGTATTTAAAATTTTATCTAAAATGCAATACTCAAAATTTTCCTTGGAAAGTACGCAATAACATCATCTCAAATTAAATAATTATTTCGAAAAATATTTTAGACAAAACGTTCAATTCTATTCTAAATTCAGGCAAAACGTTCAATTTTGCTTAAAATTCTATTTAGAACGCAATATTCCATATTTTCCTTGGAAATCACACAATGACATTTTCTCAAATTAACTTGATTCATTTCTGACAAAAATTAGGCAACTTGTTAATTCAGGCATAACGCGAAAATTTCATTAAAATTCATTCAAAATGCATTACTCCAAATTTTCCTTTTAAAATACGCAATGACATCATTTCAAAGTGTACTTGAATAATTTGGAATAAAATCTTCTAGACAAATGCGTTAAATTCTATTCTAAATTCAGGCAAACGCTATACTTTACTCAAAATTTCATTCAAAACGCAATACTCCATATTTTCCTTGGGGAACATGCCATGACTTCACTTCATTAAGTTTTGACAAAAATTTAGGCAACACGTTAAATTCAGACATAACGTGAAAATTTCATTCAAATTTCATTTAAAATGTAATACTCTAAATTTTCCTTTTAAAATACGCAATGACATCATTCTAAAGTCTACTTGATCAATTTTGGAAAAAAATCAGGCTAAACAGTTAAATTTCATTCTAAATCCTGGCATACAATGGAATGTTATAAAAGAAATTTTTATTTAAAACGAAACAGTCCATTTTTTCTTTGTGGAATACGCAATGACATCACCTCTAATTCACTTCATTAATTTCTGACAAAAATTTAGGCAACACGTGAAAATTTCATTCAAATTTCATTCAAAATGTATTACTCCAAATTTTCCTTTTAAAATACGCAATGACATAACTTCAAAGTGTGCCTGATTAAATTGGGAAAAATTCAGGCAAAACGGTAAAATTTCATTTTAAATTCTGGCATACATTGGAATTTTATCTAAAACGCAATACTCCAAATTTTCCTTGGAAAATACGCAATAACATCATCTCAAATTAAATTAATTATTTCGGAAAAATTTTTTTAGACAGGTAAAACGTTCAAATTTACCTAAAATTTCATTCAAAACCATTTAAAACGCGTACTCCACATTTTCTTTGGAAAGTACGCAATGACATCACCTCAAATTTACTTTATTAATTTCTGAAAAATTTAGGCAACACGTTAAATTTAGACATAACGTGAGAATTTCATTCATAATTCATATAAAATGTAATACTCCAAATTTTCCTTTTAAAATACGCAATGACATCATTTCAAAGTGTACTTGATTAATTTTGGGAAAAATTCAGGCAAAACGGTTAAATTTCATTCTAGATTCTGGCATACACTAGAAGGGAAAAAATAATAAAATAATTCTTATTTTAAATACAATACTCCAAACTTTCCTTTGAATATACGCAATGACATCATCTCAAACCAACTTGATCATTTTTGACGAAAATTTAGACAAAACGTCAAATTTTGTTCTAAATTCAGGCGCAATGTTAAATTCTACTCAAAATTCCACTCAAAATTTTGTTTAAAACGTAATACTCCATAATTTACTTGGAAATTACACAATGACATTTTCTCAAATTTACTTTATTAGTTTCTGACAAAAATTTAGGCAACACGTTAAATTCAGGCATAACGTGTAAATTTCATTTAAAATTCATTTAAAATACACAAATTTTCCTTTTAAAATACGTAATGACATCATCTTAAAGTCTACTTGATTCATTTGGAAAAATTCAGGCAAAACGGTAAAATTTCACTCTAAATTCTGGCATACATCAGAATGTTATTTAAATTTTATTCAACACGCAATACTCCAAATCTTCCTTGGAACACACTCAATGACATCATCCCTAATTAACTTGATCATTTTGATGTTAATTTAGGCAAAAAGTTAAATTTTGTTCTAAATTCAGGCATAATGTCAAATTGTACTCAAAATTTCATTTAAAACGCAATACTCCATACTTTCTTTGGAAATCACACAATGACATTTTCTCAAACTAACTTGATTTATTTCTGACTAAAATTTAGGCAACACGTTAAATTCAGGCATAACGTGAAAATTTCATTTAGAATTTAATATTCATTTAAAATGCAATACTCCAAATTTTCCTATTAAAATACGAAATGACATCGTTTCAAAGTGCACTAGACTAATTTTTGAAAAAATTCAGGCAAAACGATAAAATCTGATTCTAAATTCGGGCATGCACTAGAATGTTAGTTAAAATTTTATTTAAAACGCAATACTCCAAATTTTCCTTGGAACACACACACACACAATGACATCATCCCAAACTAACTTGATCATTTTTGACGAAAAATTTAGGCAAAATGTTCAATTTTATTCTAAATTCAGGCATAATGTTAAATTGTACTCAAAATTTCATTCATACGCAATACTCCATATTTTCTTTGGGGAATACGCAATGACATCATTTCAAATTCACTTTATTAATTTAGACAAAACGTGAAAATTCTATCCAAATTTTATTTCACACACTATACTCCAAATTTCACTTGCACAACACACAATAACATCATCTCAAATTAAATGGATCACTTTCCTACTAAAACTTAGGCAAAAGATTATATTACATTCAAGATTTAGAAGCAATGTTAAATTACTTAAAATTCATCTAATACGCAATCTTCTAAATTTTCCTTGGAAAATACACAATTATATCAGCCCAAATTAACTTGACTAATTGGAAAAATTCAGGCAAAACGTTAAATTTTATTCTGAATTTCAGACAAAACGTAAAATTTCACTTAAAATTCATTCAAAACGCAATACTTCAAATTTTCCTTTTATAATAGGCAATCACATCATCTCAAATTAACTCTATCAATTTTGAAAAAATTTTTGGCAAAACGTTAATTTTAGTCTAAATCATGACAAAACACTATAATTTCATTCTCAATTTTAATATTTAAAACGTTATATTCCAAATTTTCCTTGGAAAATACGCACTAACATCATCTCAAATAAAAAGATCATCTCCGACAAAATTTAGGCAAAACGCCAAATTCTATTCTATATTCAGGCATAACCTTCAATTTTACTTAAAATTTCATTTAAAACGCTACACTCCACATTTTCCTTGGAAAATACGCAATGATATCATCTCAAACCAACTTGATTTATTTCTGACTAAAATTTCAGGCAACACGTTTAATTCAGGCTAAAACGTGAAAATTTCATTTAAAATGCATTTAAAACGCAATACTCCAAATTTTCCTTGTAGAATACACAATGACATGATCTCATGTTAACTTCATCTATTTAGACAAAACGTGAAAACTCTATTCAAAATTTTATTTTCAAATGCTATACTCCAAATTTTTCCTTGGGGTACGCAATAACGTCATCTCAAATTAACTGGATCACTTCCAACAGAAATTCAGGCATACGTTTATTTCTATTCTAAATTTAGACACTATGTTAAATTTACTTAAAATTGATCCTACACATAATATTCCAAACTTTCCTTGGTAAACACGCCATTACAATCATCTCAAATTAAGTGATTTATTCTAGATTAAAATTTAGACTAAACGTCAAATTTTGTTCCAAAATTCAAATTGCACTTCAAATTCATTCAAAACCCAATACTCTAAATTTTCCTTGTGAAACACATCATCTCAAATTAACTTGATCAATTTTTGACAAAAATTTGGCAAAACGTTAAACTTTATTCTAAATCCTTACCAAACGTTAAAATTTCATTTAAAAATTTTATTTTAAAACAATACTCCAAACTTTCCTAAACATCATCTCAAATTAAATTGATTATATCCGAAAAAAATTCAGACAAAACGTCAAATTCTAATTCTAATTTCAGGCAAAACGTTCAAACTCACTTAAAATTTCATTCAAAACGCATACTCCATATTTTCCTTCGAAAATACGCAATGACATCATCTCATATTAACTCAATTTATTTCTGACAAAATTTAGGCTACACATTAAATTCAGGCAAAACGTGAAAATTTCATTTTAAATTAAACACACGCTATACTCCTAAAACTACTAAAACGTAATATTCCAAATTTTCCTTGAATAATACGCAATTACATCATCTCTAACTAACTTGATTTATTTTGGGAAATACTCAGACACAACGTTAAATTTTATTCTATAATTCGGACAAAACGTGAAAATTTCATTATAAATTCATCCAAAACGCAATACTCCAACTTTTCCTTACATAATACGCAATGACATCATCTTAAATTAACAAATTAATTCTTGACTAAAATTGAAGCAAAACGTCAACTTTTAGTCTAAACCCAGACCAAACGAAGAAATTTTATGGAAAATTTTACTTGCAATTCATTTAAAACGTAATACTCCAAATCTTTCTCGGAAAAAACGAAAACACGCGATCAAATATATCATTTTGACATACCTGAAACCACTGATCAAAAACCAAAACATACAATTTAATAGATAACAAATATATCAAAGAGTACACTCATATCAAAACGAAAGATCACACTAAATCCAGCCATTCTCCAACTAAAACAAATTTCCTTCGGGAACATGGCTCACAAAAATTCATCCATTTTCCTCTCAAAATACACAACCAGTAATCAAATCCTCACTGCTAAGTATAAGAAATATCACGCACATACCAAAATCTAGTGATACGTGACTAATATGAATCAACTTATTATTTTCCCAATAAAATTTATACTTTTCATCCAACATATATATAATCTGATACAGATACGACCAATGTTTCTAAGAAGACATCACATTCAATTTACACTTTTCACAGCCAACTTTCCTCACAACAAAATCCTAAACCATCCCATATTTTTGATGAAAACAAACAAACAGACATTCTGTCAACCTATAGTTTCCCAAAAAATTTATACTCAACGTTCATTAGCCACATTCCAAAAACCACAGATGCACCAAGGGTTGTCTCATGTTTTAAGTTGTATCTCTTTGTCTCCATTTTGACACTCTTCAACTCTACCATACTCCAAGATGCCAAATAAAAGACGTAAACATAATACACTCAAAAGTTTAAGATTATATAAAACACTAATATAACAGTCAAGTAATCAAAGCGCGCGCAACTTCAGAACCCTGCACACAAGGACACTACATTTTATATACAACCTTGCAACTTATCTTTCTCCCTTCAGATGTCTCTAAATCAACAAAGAAATAAAGAGAACACCAACTTAACGACCGGACACCACCTACTTACCCACAAACCCAAACGACGACGCCAGAGGAAATTTGTAACTCCTTACAAAACAACAACATGCAGCCAACCCTCCAAAGACCATCTGAACGACTCCATTGAAAACTTACCCACCTGCACTGAACAACCAACAACAATGATGCTTTCCCCACAACCTCCCAGACCCAAACATCAAGTCACCTTCCAAACAGCGGCTCAAGTCATGTCACCTGACTTGAACATATTGCAGCCCGAACCACCTAAAAAATTCATTGATCCTCGACGGACAACTCACTCCAATATTTCCAATCCAGAATACATCTCCAAAATCCAACCTACCCACATAGACCAACCAAATTCACAATACAAATACATACCATCAGCATTCAATTTTCTATCACCAACACCTCCACAAAACATTCAACGCGTCACAACCTATATCCAACACAAAATCAACCTTGAGGCTGTGGAAATGCTACGAAGGATGCGCCCCTAGTCACAACACTTTATGCTATAAAATTAATTAAAAATATCTATAACTATTATTAACATTTGTCATGATAATATCTAATTCACTATAAAATGGTTTCACAAAATTAACAGCTCCTATATCTCTTGCTCTCATCCCTCATTTTCCGGATTCTCATTACAGTACACTAGATTTCCACTTGGTTCCTTAATTTCTCACTCTCCATACCCATGAACCACAATAAGCTCTCTCTTAATTATTCTACACCTTCCTTGCCAGAACTTCTACTCAACTTGCTAAAAATTGAAAACGGATTTCAACTAATATCTCTCTTTCTTACTTTTAAGTCATTAAGACACTCATACTCACACGCCCATGCTCCACAATCCAGATACACATCTACCAGTCTTCTCTGCCTCTGACAGCTTGGATGTAATGTAACAACTCATCTTTTTATACTTACTTACTATCCTATTTCAGAATTGACTACCTCACATACGCAAATTCCTTTCGACATTGTGCCACTAAGAACCACTTTCATGCAGTAGTGGACGAGAAAGAAAGACTGTCAATAACGGATGATATTGATGGTCAAGCCTTCTTTCCAATCAACACATGGCCCACAAACATTGTCAGATGCTCTCAAGAAACCCCCACACCTGACACCTCGACATTCAAACTGATGACTTTCTTTTATGGCAATGGCGGATCACCTGAACTCCTGTTTTCATACATCTATAGTACTCATTTCCGTCGACATGACAAAATTAACAAACGCTTTGACCAAATTAGATGGATCAGCAACAATCTTGATAAAAAGGGTCATCACTGGTACTATTATGACATTTACCTTCAACGATACATGAATATCAATGGAACACCCCACAATCCAGAACAATGAACCTGTACACAAACCATTCTTATCTGAACATAAATTTGTCTTAAATCCATTCTGTTGTAATAATATATAATAACATTATAAAAATATAAAGGGAAAAATCTATTTTGTCTTCAAATCATCATATATATCATTGCCTTCATTTCACAAAAACTCTCCATCTGCTTATAAATAACTCTGCATTATCTCAACTATTGGATTTATTTTTCACTTTTCACTACCACACTTCAAACCTCATATCTGGACCTTTAATTCCCTAGACTTAGATTTCCACATCAACTTCAACTACTCAACCTCATCCTACCCACCCTGGGATTGGGAGCACAACCAGTATTGCATATATCTCATTCTAAACATATTACCACCTGCCTCTCCACCAAGTCTTCTGATCCTTCCACTCCCATTCAACTCATTTCTAAGATTGCAAACACAGGAATACTCATCCCCTTACCACAACATTATCTTATCTTCTCTCTCTTTTGTCCACAGCTAACATGCAGAGAATCAACCAAGACCAAATCCGTGGATACAAAACCCCTACCCTCCACGACCTGTTTCCAACATCGAAACATTGGAAATTGAAAATTCCAGAACGCCATATAAGAAGAAAAGTTATACACGAATTCACTCAGGACTACAACAATCAACTCGTCCACAATTTATCCAACTACCAACTGTCCCCAGAAGAAACCTCAGTCCTATCAAAAGGCCTTAATTACTCTCCCAACATGCCATCATTTAAACGCCAGTCCAACCCCAATGAAGTCATCCAATCCCTCAAGAAAAGAATCGACACTACTCTCCATTTTAACCCACCTAACCACAACATCAATCCTGCCCAACCACAAAATCAAGATCAACTGCAAAATCAAGATCAAGAAAATAATCAAACACGCACCAAACAACTACCCTCAAAAGGCCCCAGCAACTGGATACCCCCACCATCTGATCACCCTACCATCAATCAATTTTTCGACGAACTTCAAAACGTACAATTTCTTCCTTTCGATGATGGCCATATGCAAAACGACAACCTCCACTTTTTAATTCCTTTTCGTCGACTAAAGAACAACCATGACATTATTATTAAGAAAGCTGATAAAGGAGGTGGTATTGTAATTCTCAACAGACAGGATTACATTAACAAGATCTTAAACGAACACCTGAACGATGATAATACCTACAGCACCATTAACTTCAACCCTACAAATCACATCACACGCGATGCCAAGTCTACAATATCCTACCTTCACACAAAACATTACATTGACAACTTCACAGCCAAATACCTCTCACCTCACAACCCACCAAGAACCCCAATCTTCCATGGCTTACCGAAAATTCACAAACCCAATATCCCACTCAGACCAATAGTCTCTGGCTTTGACAGCCCCACTGACAATTTCTCACGGTACATTGCATACTTCTTGCAACCTTTGGTGGAAAATTTACCATCCTACCTCAAAAACACCAAACACATGTTACAGATCCTGGACAGTTATGACATCCTTCCAGACAACATTCTCATGGTGACAGCAGATGTCACTGCTCTTTATACTAATATCCCTCATGAGGAGGGTCTTCAAGCTACCACTCACCACTATAACACATTCCCACACCTCTTACCAGCTGGTGCTCCCAACGTTACTACTATTCGTATCCTTCTTGATTTCATTCTGAAGAATAGCAACTTTCGGTTTCAAGAACAACACTATCTCCAAAACTCTGGCACTTCAATGGGTGGTCGCTATGCCCCTCAATATGCCAACCTCTTCATGGGCACTATTGAAGACATGATTTTAACGGAATTCCAACCGTACATCCTTTTATGGAAGAGATTCATCGACGATATATTCTTTCTATTCTCTGGCTCCCAGGAGGACTTCAACAGATTAACCAATTTCATGAATTCAATCCATGACACCATAAAATTTACTTTCGAAAGTTCCACATCTAACATAAATTTTCTAGACATCTCAATTTTTATTAAAAACCACAAATTTCACTCATCCATTTATCGCAAACCCACCGACAGATCCCAATTACTTCATTACCAGTCCAATCATCCCCACCACGTCAAAGAAGGCATAGTGTACTCGCAGGGCCTCCGATACAACCTGATCATAAGCAATGATCCTGACCTAAAAAAAGAACTTTACCATCTCACCAAAATTTTCATTGCACGTGGGTACCCCCTCCAAACTATCAATCGAAATCTAGTGAAAGCCTTACAAATCCCAAGGGAACAACTTTTGAACAATAATCAACCACCTCCACCAGCTCGTCAGATGCTACCCCTGATTCTCTATAACAATAAAGACAACAACATCAGGAAAACTATTTATGAGAAATGGACCATTATCGAAGAAGATCCAATCCTTAATACCATCCTTCCCAAACCTATCACTGTATATCGCAACAACACCACCCTGGGCACAATTCTCACCTCAACTGATGTCAAACCACACCCCAATATTTGAACATACCTATCCAATCATACACTACTTATTTTACATTAACTAAATTAGAACCTTTCATGTTAACCAAGTTCCATAAAAACTTTTTTACAACCTAATTTTATTACCTAGGAGATTACTAGTTTTGTTTCCCTTTTTTTTTTGTCTAGTTTTCTGTTGTTTTCTTTCACTATGGATATATAATTGCAATAAGATTGGAATAAAACTGAACAAGATGATAACTTCAAAGACCTCTTCCAAAATCATTCACAACCTATAGCTACAACATCATCCTAGTCTATCCTCTCCTCAACGGACATGATACTACTGTCCCAAATTATACCTTAGGAACCTTTTTACTATTCCATCATGCTGGACTTGATTCCTTCCTTTCCTAGGTTCTATTCATTTCTCTGTCACTTTCAGTTTTTGGACTTCTTTCAGTCAGCTCTAAGGTCCCATGTTTAAACAACCCTACTATAGTTACTTTCAACTTCAACTGATCTCAAACAGCAACATTTCACTGCACTATTATATCGTCCACACACCCCAAACTCTGCTTAACTTGGTCTCTGCTACATTTCGCTAAATGCTCAGAGCGTGTTATTATAATATGGGTAAAAGTACTCCTCTTTAAAACCTGACTGAAATTCGAGCCGTTACTAGCAACCCTGCGGGGCCCAAGGCGCCGAGTATGCACCCGGCACAGTGACAAGCTGTTACTAGCAACCCTGACCCTACCTCCTTATACCCCCTGAATCACGGAATGACGGATAGGAAAAATTATCGGGAAAAATGCTCGTCGCGCTCTGACTAATCAGTGAAATCTTCTCTGCTGACTCTCCACCATCTTGATGTGGTCTAGCTCTATACTTTCTCAGTCACGCTCGATTTCCTTCTTTCACTTTCGATTTTTCAATCTCCTCCAGAACAACATTGAGATCCCAAGGTTGAGCCTTACTAAAGCACTTCCGATCCTAACTTTTTGTCCCAATTCGTACCTTAGGAACCTTTTTACTATTCCATCATGCTGGACTTGATTCCTTCCTTTCCTAGGTTCTATTCATTTCTCTGTTACTTTCAGTTTTTGGACTTCTTTCAGTCAGCTCTAAGGTCCCATGTTTAAACAACCCTACTATAGTTACTTTCAACTTCAACTGATCTCAAACAGCTACATTTCACTGCACTATCATATCGTCCACACATCCCGAACTCTGCTTAACTTGGTCTCTGCTACATTTCGCTAAATGCTCAGAGCGTGTTATTATAATATGGGTAAAAGTACTCCTCTTTAAAACCTGACTGAAATTCGAGCCGTTACTAGCAACCCTGCGGGGCCCAAGGCGCCGAGTATGCACCCGGCACAGTGACAAGCCGTTACTAGCAACCCTGACCCTACCTCCTTTCACCCCCTGAATCACGGAATGACGAATAGGAAAAATTATCGGGAAAAAAATGCTCGTCGCGCTCTGACTAATCAGCCAAATCTTCTCTGCTGACTCTCCACCATCTTGATGTGGTCTAACTCTATACTTTCTCAGTCACGCTCGATTTCCTCCTTTCACTTTCGATTTTTCAATCTCCTCCAGAACAACATTGAGATCCCAAGGTTGAGCCTTACTAAAGCACTTCCGATCCTAACTTTTTGTCCCAATTCATACCTTAGGAACCTTTTTACTATTCCATCATGCTGGACTTGATTCCTTCCTTTCCTAGGTTCTATTCATTTCTCTGTCACTTTCAGTTTTTGGACTTCTTTCAGTCAGCTCTAAGGTCCCATGTTTAAACAACCCTACTATAGTTACTTTCAACTTCAACTGATCTCAAAATGCAACATTTCACTGCACTATTACATCGTCCACACACCCCGAACTCTGCTTAACTTGGTCTCTGCTACATTTCGCTAAATGCTCAGAGCGTGTTATTATAATATGGGTAAAAGTACTCCTCTTTAAAACCTGACTGAAATTCGAGCCGTTACTAGCAACCCTGCGGGGCCCAAGGCGCCGAGTATGCACCCGGCACAGTGACAAGCCGTTACTAGCAACCCTGACCCTACCTCCTTTTACCCCTTCAATCACGGAATGACGGATAGGAAAAATTATCGGGGAAAAAAAATGCTCGTCGCGCTCTGACTAATCAGCCAAATCTTCTCTGCTGACTCTCCACCATCTTGATGTGGTCTAGCTCCATACTTTCTCAGTCACGCTCGATTTCCTCCTTTCACTTTCGATTTTTCAATCTCCTCCAGAACAACATTGAGATCCCAAGGTTGAGCCTTACTAAAGCACTTCCGATCCTAACTTTTCACTCTGAACAGCAATACACCATTTGGGTCTTCTACTCTAGAGCTCATGCCATGCTCTCTTGTCCTCTACATCGTCCTGATTTTTCACTATTGCTCCTTTCCAATTTCGATTCCTCACTTTCACTTTCTCGATTTTTACTATCACAACACTACTATCCCAAGTTCGAACCCCACTGGAACACTTCCGATTTCAACTCACCTACTCGTAATAGCAGCACTCTAATACACAATTCTGGTCTTCCACACACTCCATGTTCTGCTGTCCCCTCGCCATCTTGGATTGCAGTCCTTTCACTTTCGATTTCTCTTTTTCACTTTCGATTTCTTTCTTTCACTTTCGATTTCTCGATTTCTTCTGGCACAACAAGTTCGAACCCCACTATGATACTTCTGATTTCAATTTACTCTAAATAGTAATACTTCAACACTATATTCTGGTCTTTCACACACTCCATACTCTGTTAATCCTAAATCATCCTGACCTCTAGTATAACATTTTTTCTGCCACCCCCTCCTTCCACTTTCGTCTTCTCCCATTTTCACTTTCCCTTTCTTGATTTCTTTCAGCACAACACCAAGGTTCCAAGTACAAACGGCACTAGAGCTCGATTTAGAATACTCCCAATCCCAACTTACTCCAAAAAAAGAATACTAACAATACCTTACCATCACTTTCACTTCTACTTCCGTCCAGTTTCCCCACATGACCCACAGCTTCCTGGAATTCGCTACGGGAAAATCCAACAATAGTAAAGCCGAAGAAGACATTGCAGTATATTCGTGTCCTTGGTTTCTGTTTATAAAAATGGTACATCCAATATACATAAATTTGTTTCTTTTTCAATTTCTATCACTCACTCGCATAAAACCTGCAAAGAGCATCCACGCCAGCGAAAATTTGATTCAGCTACAAATAGCCATCAAATCGTTTTTTTAAAGTCATTTTCTACTTGTTTTCTACTATTCTATTGTCGTCACCGTTTTTTGGCTGCTGTTGCTGTCGCTCGTTGGCTGTTATTTATTCATTTGACAATCGCCAAGTCAACGTAAGAGTATTTCTCTCTACTATACTTTACTATTATTCCACCATTCATAAACTTCTTTTTTTTTGATAATAATACATTCAGGGGGCGTTCGCCATTTTTAGATATAATAAAATATTTCCTTCCTGGTATCTAAGGCCTGATGGTACAGTGGATGGGTAACTTTCACACATCGGAATATGGGGGTCTAAGGTTCAAAACCTGCTCAAGTACTATTTCACAACGTAGTTTACTTATTTGATTTTCACCATTTATGTCTCTTTGACACATTTTCAATGCTAAAACAATGATAATCATCATCATATACAAATCTGAGTTAATAAAATCATGATTCAACATCTCTGATACATGTCATCCAACCTGTCAATCAATTAGCAAATCAATCAATCAAATAGCCAATCAATCAAGTAGCCAATCAATCAAGTAGCCAATCAATCAAGTAGCCAATCAATCAAGTAGCAAATCAAACAAGTAGCAAATCAATCAATCAAAAAAAATTTTTTTTTTTTTTCTCAGTTCACACTGTAGTGGCTGCAGCACTACAGAAATAAATTTGCCAGGATGAGATGGTGGGTGACTCTAGAGTGGCAAGGAGAGCTTACTCCAGGATCCGCACCTGTCTCCAGGCACCCCCTTGGTGGGGGTGTCTCCATCTCATCTGTTGTTCATTTTTTATTTCACATTTATACATCACGATCTTCTGCTACAGCAGTCCTCATTGCATAAAATCTGCAATTCTAGTCTATTTTCACCCCAAAGACATTCTACCAGATTTTTTCTCTTTTAATTCAACCATGTAATTGCACAGTCTTGGGGCTCTTCCTCCTAGTTACCTAATACATATGCAAATTTTTGCATATTCCACCCTCATAGCAAAAAGGTTTAAAATTATAGGAGCGACAACTTTGAAATCCAATCGCAAGATCTCACACAAATCACATTCAGTTTGTTTCGACTAATTTCGGTCTTTTAACACTTTACTAATAATCCTATAATCTCTGTTATTACAACTCCTGATGTGCATGACCGGCCATCATCCAGATGACTTGTATCATCTTGGGATTCGTCCCACTATGATGCTAGCCTCATCTTGATGATATTATTAAATACAGCAAAGTTATAGAAAATTGTTATGATTAGAAGAGAATCGCACATATATAGCGAATCTTGTCACTTGAATCAAAATTGTCAATAGCAATCGTTGCACACCAGCTTACCATTTCCGTAAACAACCATTATTCAGTAAAATCAAACAAATGTCAAACTTTTTTAAAAGCTATTTCATAAATTTTTAAAAATATCACCATCAAATTATATCAAAATTTTTATATTTTTTTGTTAAAAAATAATTTCCTTCGACGGAAGAACAAATTCATTAAGAAAAGGATTGAAGAGGTCAGTTAGGGAAGGAAACGTAAAAAATACATAACATTTTTACAGGTCAAGCAAACCGAGTAGCTAATCAGCAATAAAATGAAGGTTTCTCCTGACATGGCATTGTTAACATATCTCGCATTCCTGCTACCGTTTGCCAAATGTGGCAGCCATTACTTTTTCACAGATAACTTCGCTGTTGCCAGCTGGATTAAAACAGACGGCGTCATATTTAAAGGTAAAATAATCTTTTATTTTTTCACTGGAACATTTGACAATACAGTGTCAAAAGAATCACCTGGCGTTACGAGATTGTGTAAATCCGAGCGCCACGGACACTCTTTGGGAAATCTTGAAATTTTCCCAACTTTGAGTTTCCACAAGTGCTATGTCATTACCCGTAGCGTACTAGCGGCCCTCCAAGCTATGGCTCACAAGGAGTGGCTCAGTTTCCCATCGGAGAGGAATAATAGCCGGTATTTGATATAGCGCATTCTGAAAACATTTTCGTTGGACGCGAAAATCCCCGAAAACGAAGGCTAAGGTTTAGGCCTCTCGCACGCGGTCTGGCGAAATTGCGTTATCTAAACCTTCCAGATGTTGAAAATATTCTCAACCCTCACAACTTTAACGTGTCAGAAGAAAATTACATCGTGTGCCGTTACAGGCATCATGAAAATTGCATGTTTTAATTTTTTTTTAAACCAATAGGAAGCAGACTATTGACAGGAGGTGGTATGATGGAGAACGTCGAAGACTGCCGATGGTTATGTTTAAAGAACACCGCCTGCAATTCCTTCAACATCTTACCAGTTGATGACATTTCAATATTTTGTGAACTGACAGAATATTTTTATGACGACACCGACCAGCAGAAGGAAGCAAAGATTGGAGCATACAATTTCAGTCTGGCTGTAAGTTCAACATTAAGCGAAATCTATAATTCAGCACAATTGTATTCATGTAATAGTCTCGACCAAAACCTTTTACACGTTTTTTTTATAAGAACATCCAAAAGTTTTGAAGCCTTTGCTTATTTTTACCATTTTGTGAATATTTTTTACCGATTCCCTAAGAAAAAGGGTGTTTTTGAGTTCACAAAGCCTTATGTTCTTATATATAGTTTGTTCTTAAAAAAAACGTGTATTTGTTCACTATGAAATAAAAGCTACATCAGTTTGCAGTTGTACCAGATGGACAGGGCTTTTTCCGAACAAAGGTGATAAAAAGTCGTGGTTGGCTAGGATATTGATAACAGACAACTCTCATTCGACCTTCAAGCGTACAAAAATTATCTCTAAAGAATTTCAGAGAACATGAATGCATGAGACCACACATGTTTTAATCTGATATTACGATGGTGGATTGGCGGCCGCCCACGCTGAAGCTTGCTATAAGCGCGGGTCAATTTCCCACTGGAGAGAAAATGAAGAATGATAGTCGGCCTTTGATGTGCCACATCCCTAGTTGGGCTTGGATTCAGGCCTCTCACTGCAAAATCCATGACGCGATTTGGCAAAATTCCGTAATTTAAACCTTCCAGACGTTGGAAGTTTCCCCGCCTTTCAAAGCTTTAACACACCGGAAGAAAATTTTACATTGAGTGTCAGATAACCAATGTCATTATATTTTGATATCAAGAATTCCTCTCATCCAACCATTATTTTTCTTTTGTTTTTTTAGGGAAGAAGACCATCAAAATAAAGAAGAAAATAAAAATGAAAAGTGAAAATCTAGTCAACTTGGAATTATTATGCCCGCACTTAACTTATAATCCAAACTTTTAATAAATATCTGCACAAAATGTTTATCTAAAATGTTAAACCATTTTAAAACTTTGCAAATAGTAGAATTATCATGCACATAAATCGATGACGGGTAGTATTTTGATTTATCCCTTGGAGGCTAAACTAGAGGCCATGGCTCGGAAACATTTCATTTCAACATAATGTCTGTGGCCGACAGCTGTCTAACAATGCTGAAGTGTTTTTCTAAAACCCATATAGAATCTTGACTCATTGAACCAGGATCACAATTACTTGTTTTTATAATTCTTCTAAAACCCATATAGAATCTTGACTCATTGAACCAGGATCACAATTACTTGTTTTTACAAGCTATTTTCAGGCTACACAGGGCAAGGGCATCTGAAAAAGGTGGTTTCTGTTATTCTGTTATCTTTTTAAGATTGTCAATGATCGATCACATACAATTTTGATTCGATTTTGCAACCCTCACAGGGACTTCGAAGTTCCAAAAAGAGATACAAATCTTTAGGACCCCTGACATCTTTTATGCGACGCAACTAAACCTGGTTTATTTCAAAGAATGAAGTATTTAAAAAGCTTTTCGCGAGGGGGGGGGGGCTAGTGTATGATCTATTATGGGATTAGGCTCACTTCATCATTATTCAATCGAAACCAGTCCAGGAGACAGGTTGCCTTTACTTAGGTTATATGTGTGCATCTATTGGATGGTAATATCCCAGACCTTCTTAGCTCATTTTTTTTTTCGATCGTTACATTTAGCCATTCTATTTAAATGCAATCAAATAAATCATATTCGGTTCAATAACAGAGTGTTATACAGAAAACAAAATTGACAGGGGGACTTACTGCAACAAGGATACCAGTATAGGAATACCACCAAGTAAACGAACCATATTACTCGTCTCTGTATCTTCAGCTAAGTGCACCAATATACAAAGCTACCAAACGAAGAATGAAAAATAAAATCAATATTTTCTTTTTAATTTTATATGACATTTTTTCACCATAAATTTAGGCCTAGCCCTAGTCTAAAGTGTTCTTAATCTGCTATTCTCAAATATATTCCTCTCCTGCAGCAGGGATTTTTCTAAGGACCTTTTTTATGTCCGTATACCGGCCAAAATATTCAATCTAAGATGAGTTTTTGAAATTCAATCCAAAATAGAAAAGATATTCTCTAGCAAAATTGAACTCGTTTGTTGTTAACAAGCAAAAATAACTAATATATCTGGATATTCAAGATTTTTTCAGGAGCTTCGACCTCTGAACACCCACCAGACCCCCAGCTACATCAATGTACAGCTTCACTAAGCAAATCCCCTTTCAGACATATTTGAAACTCAATCTACATTCACCAAAACGGCCCCAGCTCAAAGTGCTTAGAAAATCCCTGCCTGCAGTCCCCGCTGTGCAGTCAAGTCTTTAAAATCATCATTACTATCGAAGTCTGAATAACGCTAACTAACCAACATGATACTTACAATGTTCCAGAGAAGCTTCATGGCGTCACTTCTCAGCAGGCTGAAACAAATTGAAGAAAGTTATATTAACGTGAAGATTGGTTCAAATGCCATTGGCATCTCAGATGAGAGAATTCTATAAAGTCCCAAATAGTACATAGTAGCAAGTTTATGTATTTGCATAATCGAGGGCGGTGGAGTGACTGCAACAATTTTGAATAACTCGCAGTTTTGACCTTCAAAATCGAGGACGGTAAAAGTGCTAAGTAACCGTCTCGGTCAGTCGGGATCTAGACGAATCGAAAGCTAACCAGCTCCACCGTAGAAAAACACACATAAAACGAGGGAGAGTTGATGAACCTCGTGAACAAAACATGAAAAGACGTTTTATATCTACTTTTCTCCGAATCTCTGGACTAATATCTGGGAAAATATGTCCGAAAAAAACACGTACGCACTTTTGGCGAAAAGCCATTCACTCAAAATATAAAATCCGTCAAGATCATATACATACCTCAATAAAGTTGGTACACCATGGTATATACGTATTTGTTGCTTGATTTCTTGCACTGTACATAACTGTCGTAAAAGCGTGGATGCAACCCTGCAAATAGAAGATTCACGATACTGCACTTCTGATGGAAAATATACAAACAATCATTAACTGGTTTCTACAGGACTAGCTATACTTTTTCGTAAACAAAACACCAAGCGTTTTATTGTTTTCAAATTTTAGTATTTAATTATGCTCTCAGAATAATCAAAATATTTTGCTTGCTTGTTCAAAGGGATAAATTCTTTGAGAGTTAGCTTTCGAGAGCACCACATTGAGTTAAGATTTGAAACTAAGAAGATATGGATAATCAAAAAATGACAAAATCTGACATTTTTTCATTTGAGAGTCAACATTTTTTTCATGAAAATTTTGAAGCCTGATGTTGTTTTTCTTTCATTTCTTCGGACCTTAAGCATAAAAATGATCAAGGGGTTCTTATTTTCAGCATTTTGTGAGTAGTTTGGTGTGCTGTAATTTCCTAAGTATAAGTTTTTTTTAAAGTCGCACATCCATCATCTATCACTATATACTTACTATAACGTGACGTATGTTATAAGAGGATGAAAGCATATAGAATCCAACCTCAAGGCGTGATCAAGTGAGAATTAAAAAATATATTTTGATGGAATATTCTAAATTGAAAGTTGACAAAGTTCATTATACTTGTCATTACCAGCTGACTTAAATGTTATATTTTCTAAAAAGATTCCAAGGTCAAATCAATGCCTAGCAACCAAGCAAGAAATCTTGAACGGCTGATAATTAAACGTGTTTGAAATTTGATCATTTATTTAAATTACTGAACAGAAATTGTTAGTTTTGGTCCTACTACTTGTTTGGTGAAATGTGTCCAAATTCAGAACAATTTGTTAATACAATATCAAAGAGTCGTGATTTCCGAAATTCAGGGTAAAATTCTTAATTTTGATACCGGTGAATTCTGCTTTTATTTTTTAGCCACTTTGCCATTCTTCCTGGAATTTTAAGAACGAAATTTCCTCATTACTATGATTTCGAATAAAAAAAATCTTTTTCGGATACGGTTATAATATACCAAAACGATTTTTGTAAGATTTCCAAAATTCCGAAGTAAAAACTGTCGATTTCCGCAAAATAAAAGACATTTTTATATTTATATTTTGAAAATTGCAAAAAGAAGCTTGAATTGATTGTCTCCCTCCGTCTGATATCAAAATTTTGAAAAAAAAACACAAAAACACACACAATATCAATATTGGTTAACTTGGTTAATATTGGTTTAATCCAGGTTAACATTCCTCAAACCGACACCTACCACAAAATACTATCAAATCCCTTGGTTGAATACTGTACGTATAGTCATCACACGATACAACTGAGTACACAATATCGGATATATTTTTCGAGTTCACATTTTTCGTCATATTATCCGAGCCTTTCGGCGAGGAAAATATAGAAAACTCTGAACGAGAGTAAAATTGGTCGGCCATGAAACGTCTTGGAGCCTTATTATAAGACATTATTTCAAAGAGATTGTTAGTCTTAATTAGTGAAGCTAACCTTCAGGATTTTTTACACAAGGATAAATTTCGATTGAAACTTGAAAGGGCTAAGCAACTATACCAAATCACACTTTTGAGCTAGACGTTCTGTGAAAGAAATTATTTTCATTTCGAGAAATGTCAATAAAATGAGATCATATTATGGAATATCAGATAACATTACAGTTTTGGTCGACCACAAAACACTTCATTTGATTGGTTTATAAAAAAATGTATTTTAAGTTTGGTTGTGACTGTTTTGAAGAGACATTTCAAACGATATTTCATAAAGGCTTTTTGTTACTTTTGAAACTTGCTGAGCAAATTCATTTGAATCACAGATGAAAGAAGATTTTTGAAATTTAAAATCTCGCAAGCGCTTTGTTTACCCTTTCCGTGCCGCTACCTTATTTTAGCACCTCGATCTATTTGACCCGGCTTTTAAAAAGATGAAGATTCTGTTGCCAAGAAAATTTATTATCAAAAATAGAAACTCACGAGTTTCCTAATTTGCCAATGTCAGATATATCCGACAATTTTTTCGAAAAATATTGGCACTTCCGGGTCATGGGACCAGAATTTAGCACCAAAATGATACTTTATCTTTGAAACAGCCTGGAGACGTCAAAAATGGTCCGATTTTGCTGGAGTTTGGCAGATTTTTTCCTTGGGTCAATAGATTAGGTCCTTGTTTTTCATTTATGGAAAATTTTCAATGTTGGGGCTTGGAGACAGATTTAATGCAGTCGGATATATCCTTCAATGGCAAATATAGATAAAATACGCATGTCGGGTATATCCGACAATGGCACGAAAAGGGCGTTTAAATATCAATGGAAATATTGCATGACTTTGACACTTGTGTCAGCAAAACGTAAACACTCTCGAAAGAAACGACTGAGCTTTTGAAGTGGTTTTTAAGGCGGAATTTTAGGGACTCTTTATGTTCCTATTGAAAAATTCTCGACCATTTATCATAAGTGACGAAGTGACCAAAAGACCTTGAATTAAAACAATAGAGCTGACAAATTTCGAGACAAGACCTAATACTACCACATCAAAATGATGTATTAATTTTTCGAATATCATGCCTTGTAAGTATGTCACTTTATCATGTTTACATAATATGGTAAAATAAAAAATTCTAATTTTAGCTCTCAACCCTCTATTATGCAATGGGTAAAGAAAAAAAAATTCTTTACTATACTGTGACAAACGTTTCATTCATGAGTAACAGGGCAAAAAAAGAGAGAAAAGAGAGGAAAAAGATTGAAACTAGGTAAAAACGGTAATGTGTCATAAACTAAAGAATTGTCGCATCAAAAAAAATGTTCAAAAACCAGATTATAAAATTTTGAATAACCGTGAATTTCAAATAAGCCCCTGAAAACAATCTAAATTGTAACTTTAGTTTTAAGACCAAAAGGGCTAGAAAGGAATCTTCAACTGAGATTTGCGCTGCATTTCGAATGATAGATTGGACATAGCACCTTTCTTCAGAAGGAAAAGAATCCTATCGGAGCCTTAAAGCCAATGATCCCTTTACATAGAAATGAATCAGATTCAAAAATTTACAGAAAATCCGTAGCGACTTTCCGTCCCACTCAAGGAGATATATCAATTGTGCTAAACATGGTCAAACATATTCCCCAACCTCAGTTTTATAGAAGTTCTTGTTAATCTTTGATAGCGTTCAAAAAAAGTAAAACTATTCACTGGATCAGTAGGGAAAAATTATCTAGAAGAATATGGATTGAACTTTGACTTACTGTTTGGAGGTCGAGTCAAATTCACCAATAATTTGCAGTAATCTTTCCACGACATTTAATTCACTGACTGCTATCTTTGCTTCGTCACTAGAAAAGTTTAAAGAAAAAGGGCCTATAAATCTACATGGGCCGCATTTCTTTGTAATAGAAACAAGTGATACTTTTATTGACCTACCTGGTTATGCATTTAACACATATATAATTGATATCTATGTGAGCATGACCGTTAAACAATCATTCAGAGCACAAATAGTGACGATCTATTAAAATTAGTCGTTTGTTTCTTATAAAAAAAAACGTTTAGAAACCAAAATTTCATGCTCTTGAAATATTCTTTCATATTCAAGACTTCGTGAGCAAAAAAAACATATCTCATCAAAAAATTGAGTAATTTGGCTAAGAAAATTGATGTATGCTTATCAATAGTGATTCTTATAGATAAACGTGCGTTATTTGAGCTGAAAAATTCGTTTTTACAAAAATCTGCTTGAGCCATCTTTTACCTAGTTTCTTACAAAAAATCAGAAAAAATTAATGATCCAATTTTTCACAAAGTCCAAAAAACCCGTTTTTTAGCCGTTTTTTGGCTAAAATTTGGCCAAAAAAATTTTTTCCCAAAAATCGGGCTGCGTCACATTCGAGGGTTTATAGTTATGCATCTTTGTGCAAAAAATCAGAAAAAACTAATGAGCCAATCTCGAGAAAAGTTACCAGACTAACGAACGAACATACAACGGTTAATTTATAGGACCTCCGCCGGGGTAGGTCCAAAAAGACCCTTTTGAGTCTTTGAGAGACCTTTATGAGCAATTTCCACCCGATATTGCATCCTATCACTATCAACCAAGTTAAACAGAAAGACAAGGCCAATCTCCCAAATTATTGTGATTAACTTGTGGGTTAAGTGAGTCAGGTTCATAGTAAATTATAAATTTTCCGACGAAATTCAAGACGGATGAAATTAAACTAGTGTTATCATTTTCATTATACTCTGGCAATGAAATTATTCAAGTTATAACATTTACTATCAGGAAAGGTAATTATGACTGGAGTCTAATCATACGAATTAACGTTCTTTTTAATAATGCTTACATTTTTTCGATTGTTACAACAAAAGGGGCCCAATAGTTAAAACTTTCTAAACATTCCCTAAGAAATCTTAGGCTAGGCTTGATTTAAAGTTGTTTTTACGCCGAGTTTTCACAAAGAAACGGTTGATACCTTTTGGTGAGTGCGATCAATGCAAAAGTTGATAGGTGGATGATAACCAGAGATGTGGAGGATAGTAGCAGTACCAATGTCTGAAGAAATAAAATAACACTGTTATAATGATAGAAATTATTGATTTTTGATTCACATAACTATTTTGAACTCTATACAACTTTTCGACCGTAGCCGCCAATTTTCGCGCGGGCATTTTTTTGTCTGCTTTATCCCACTAAAACCGTCCTAGTCCTTTTTTTGAACCTATAGACAATAGAAAAATGCGTCAAAAAGGATTGGATCGAGTTTAGGGGGATGATTAAATAATTAAGTGGCACGCGCCTGACCGCGCAACTACGGTTGAAAAGGTGTATTCAAGATACCCAGTTCCTGAAAATAAGATGCGGTCTAAGATTAGTGAACAATTCAGAAAACAAAAATAAAGTCAACACCATCGACGAAAAATTTATTATTTTTGAAATTCCAATATCTTTAACAATTTAAGAAAGTTTTAAGGGTGTTAACAATTTTCAGATTTTTTGAATCAGGGAGTTGGGGTCGAGTTGATGACGACGGTAAGTCTTTGTAGGTAGAGATGCCTTTTCGGATGGGCTGTTTTGTTGTTTTAGCGTTAGTTAAATTTAGTTTAGTCCAATTGTATGCAACGTGTTTGATGCATAATTACAAACAAAGTTTAGTTAAAATCTTATCCGATAAAATTATATTAATTTTTGTTATCAACTGGTTTGGCTTTTGTTGAAATTTTTGGTTTAAAGTGTATATTGGCCTCAAATCAAAAACATGTTTTGACAGTCAAAAACCGGTAAGATTTTAAGAAGGATCAAAAAAGTAATTATTAAATATCAAGACATGTAAATCGTTCATTGATGACTGGAATTATGAACTTTCGAAAAAGCAAAGCGTCGTATCAACGTCCATCTAACGTCCAAGACGTTCAAATAACGTTAAATCAACGTTAAAACACCGTTGTGTGCTTAAAAAGAATTAACAGAAATCTCATGAGGAACATTTAACAAGTTCTGGTCAAATAATTAATTGAAATGTGCCGACCACGACATTTCATGAAAGAAATAGGCCTCCAAAAGACCCGAAAAGACAAACAACGTAGAAAAAAAAGATCGGTGAGAAAATATGGACTTTAGGTATGTGCTAATCGGTCGAATATTCTTTGAAATTAAAGCTTAACAGTATCAAGTAATTAAAGTCTTTATCACTTTTGAGAAAACCCATGTTTGTTATGTAAAAACCAGGCTTGCAACTTTTTTATAAGAACGTCAAAAAGTCTTGAAGCCTCCAGACTTTCTTAACTTTTTGAGTTTAAAGTCTAAAAAAAATGTTCTTAAAATGTTCTTATTTCCAGCACCTTGTGAGTATTTGTGTGCAATTTTCTAAGAAATTGGGTGTTCTCAGAGCCCATTAAGTCTTAAAATGTTCTGAACATGTTCTGAATAAAAATTGAAACCAAATTTTGATAGTCACCTGTGGTTTCTATCTACCAATGATTGGTTATAAAAAACGAAACTTCATAAAAAGGTTAGAATTATAAACATCACTTTCTAGTGGAGATTACATAACAATGGAGGTTGTCAGTTACTTAGAATCAGAACCGATTTGCAAGAAATTGGTCCAAAGATCCAACAATGTATTATATTTGGTCAAGGTATTACTTTGAAACAAAAAGTTCATGAATGGTAGCAAATTTGATTGTTAATTTAAGATACCCTTTTCCAAGGTAAAAGTTTATTCATTAACTATGGAAAAAACATCTGCAGACCTCAATCAATCCCGTAATAGTAACGCTTGCCTCAAAGTCGCTGGTCTCCTGTTCGGTTGTTTGTATATATTAGATTGCTGCACTAATATCGGGTCAACCTTTCGTGTCTCTCATTGTTCCAGTAACAATTCATGTTACTTAGAACAATCCATGTTATTTAGGAACCAGGCAAGGGGGTTCAACGCGTCAGCACGGATTGCTATTGGAGCAATAAGCGGCGCGAAATGTTACCCCGGTTTAAGTTATGAATGATGAATGAATATTAAATGGCGTTAAACACGTCTTTTAAAACGAACGATTGCATGAGAAATATAAAAAAGGCTAGAATTATACTTTAAGATTATAGCAGGGACCCCAACTGGTTTATGAAGGATTGACAGGGCCGTTTTTGTTGTTTGTTCAAAGAAAGAAAGTTTGCGTGAGCGTCAAAATTCACTTTTTGATTGCATGAATGCATGAGCTTATCAAATGTTTCGCGCAAGTTTTCTGAAAAATCGGATTTGCGTGAATTTTGAAAAGAATATGGTTGGTCTCTAATTTGATTTTCCAGTGAAATTTGAGTTTCATCAAATAAGGAAACGTATCGACAGTAGAGCGTCGTTTATAAGAGTTTCTTATTGACGGTGACTTTCAATATCATCGCATAGTAGAATGTCGAATTAGAGAACGCCAGCTGTATAGTTGAGTGCGTAATTCCAGTCACCTGATGGGACGGCTTGCAAAACTTAAACATCCATGTGACGTTAGGGATAGCAAAGCAAAATCATGATATTAATATATGATATTACATAATAGGAGGGGTTAATAAAAACCCACAAGTTTAAATCCCCTCTAAAAAATCTATATGAAATAGGACGGAAAGCTAAAAATTCATCAAAATAAAAATAACCGACATAAATCGAGATTTTTCTTTTATGTTTAAGGGTAGCAAAAAGTATCTTAAAGGTCGTTAACCCTTTGAGGTATGAAAACATGGCTTAGATTTTTTAGTTTTGTTTTGATTTTGTAAAGGAAATTTTAAGCTTCAAGCTCCTTTTTATAGCGATCTTTCAATTTGTGACATTATAGTATAAGTATCAATCGTTAGAATATGGATGGATCAGTTAAAAATTTCGATATTGGAGATATGAGTGAATATTTGACAGCCATTCATTGGAGTTTAAACTTATGTAGGGTAATGGTGCCTGGATATCCAGACCATAAGCTAATTTATCATCGATATGAAAAATATGAGCAATCTGATTGGCTAAAAACGCATACATAAATGCTGTATTTCATATTGTACCGTACAAATACAAGACCGCGTTTAAAAAAGGGGTCTGGTAAACGAGAGATCATATTTTGTACAATTCAATGATTAGAAAGGTTTTCTCTTCGCTTCCAATACACAACAACTTATCAACAACTTATTTTCGCAGGGTTTTCGATATTTTTCTATGCGTGCACATGATTCATGGAAAAAGCTGACATTGCAAAAAAAGATAAAGAAATGAAAATGAAAACACAGGTTCATTTCTAAACAAAATGGCCGATGGAATTATGAATGTGGCTGACGTTTGGATGTAGTTTAAAGTAGTTTTGAAAGGCTTTTGCGTTTGTAAAAGAGATTTTATGGTAGGTAATTATGTGTGTCTGCCTGGGTTCCAAAACTTTTGAGATTCTGTCAACAAGGGTTCACTTACAGACTGTGTCATTCAAAATGTACCAGACTTTTTTAGTTGCACCAGACTCTAAAATTTTAGAAACTTTGTATGTTGAGGTAAGAGTGTTTTTTTTTCTGAAATTTTGAGTCTGGATACCCAGGCTAGGTAATGGTGAGTATTTTTTAGTTTATTTCCACAAAAGAAAAATTGTGGATCTGTTAGAGAATTGTTGCCATTTTGAAGTACATTAAACGATTTTTGAGAATTTTTAAACTTAATTTAAACTGACATTCGGCTAATCTACTTTTTGTAGAATGGGGCGGAGTAATTACCCAAAGAATTATGACCTAAGTACAAAAACGAAATTATACTAAAAATATTGAGGAGATTAAAATTCTCATTTTCGTTGACCTCTTACAGATCCACTGTAAAAACACACTTTAAAAAGTTCGCTGGTTGAGCTAGTTCGACGGTTATGAAAATAAAAGTACGTTAAAATCATAACAAAATAAAAAGTCAAGGGAACATTTTTTTGAAAACATCAATCTGATCATAGTCGGAATATTTCTTGTTTCCATAATTCTTAACGAGGTTCGAAAAACCACTTTGGAATAATAATGTTGGTTGGTCGTTTTTATGAGAGGATATTATGTAAAATATTCAGCTGTTGGCGGGACGGTAGAAAATCTATAAAAGATGAGTGAGAGGTTTGTCATAATAATTGTGAGCCTGCTTAGCTTTTTGCTGATGATTATTATTGTTCAACATAGAAGTTCCATAACTCGAAAATTATGGAAGCCGAAAGAAAACAGTTGCTTTAAAGCTTACAATTGATGAATATCGTGAGGGGTGAATGATTTATTTGACAATGTATCAATGCAGTGGTTGAAAGTCTGTAAACAAGCAGCTTTGAGGGGAAAAATTGCATCGGCGAAAATGAAAGTTAATGCAAATCAGTTCATTAGCGTAGTATTAGTTGAGTAAATAATCATGCATGTTAATTTCGAAGCTGTGACAAGCGATTCAATGAAAGTCAAGCCAAGAATGTAAATGACGTGTTGCAAGACTGCAAAAAAAGTACCTATTCTATTGTCATATATTTTCTTTAGAAAAAGAAAACATAACAGAATTTGAAACCCAAAACATCAAGAATGCAAAGCTTTCTGTGCCTCTCATGCTTGGCATTGCTACTCCAAGGCAGTTATACCAAATTCGTTTTAGAGAGGAGGAAAGATGGATCCGATAGGTTTATAGAGATAGATGGGAAGAAGACAGAAAAAGATGAATCTACCTTCAGGTCTGACGGTACTTGCTTTGACACCAAGAAATACATAGCGTCAGCTATTGGAGATTCAAGAATCAGATGTTATACTGGAACTGGCATGAAATATATTGGAAATGGTAAGTACGTTTTGTTGATTAATTGATAACAAAAAGAAGTTTAGGGTGTCATTAAAACTTTATTCCTTTATATAAGACTCACTTTTCTATTCGTTTTCAAGTTTATTGCAACCAATTTAAATTGAACCCTAAGTCCCCCCCCCCAACCTCTATAAACATCAGTAATAACTTAAGTAACCTTCCTCAACTTTAACTGCCCAAAGTTAAAATCAAACTCTTTCATTAACAGAGGTTTGTGACCTGGGCCCGGTGGTAGTAGAGCGCACAGACAAGACATATCCCTTCAGCTATTTGAAATGTGGTGTTGAAAGAATTGATTCCATTATGATGTGGAGTCCCGATGGATGGAAGAATTTCAATTATCAGGAAGACACCTTCCTTAGATCTGAACTGATTTTCCAACAAAACGGAGACTTGGTAAGCATGAGTTATACCATAAGTAAGTAAGTCTGCGACCGCAGTCGGAGGCGACCCGAAGGCTCCTCTTTAGATATCTGTCTACCCGAAGGTAGGGGAGGGCGCCACTCTTTGCTGAGCATCAAGCAGAGAGGCATCAAGTACCATTTTGGAAATCTTTGGAATGACCCGGATGGGGGTTGAGCCAACAACCTTGCGCACCGTAGCTGGATGCTCTACCATTATGCTACGGTCGTCAGTTGATATTCGCGATCGAAAAGGGCTTTACTTAGAGATACCTTGGTAATTTAAGGCAAAACTAGGGAAAAAGGTTTTGATTCGCGAAAGATAAAAATAAGAGTAAATGTAAATTTGACCTTTAGGCCCTTAGAAGAAAACATTTACCAGTTCATTTACTTTACACCTAAAATTATTGATTCTAATCGAAATTTCCATTCGTTTATCAACCGAAGTAGCGTATGTTTAAGCGTTTTTACGGCCATAATTGGGGTTAGTCTGTACACAGACCCGATATCAACGGGTTCATTGCCGTAGAGGTACTAGAAGACGATAAACAAACGTGAGATACACTCTGGTAAGAGAAAATTGGGGTATGCACAAAATTAGGTAGTGGCGGATTAAGCGCCGGCGTTAATTTAGGGCCGGCGAAAAAAAGGGCCGATAAGGTTTTCTTTTCATTATATTTCTACTCGAATTTCTTCTTTAAAGATGTTCAAAGAGCGAGCCAACTGGGATGGAATATTGCTTCGTATTTTTATTTACTGTCGAACAACTGGTGTAGAATGTATCACACTCAAATTCACTGGTAACAGAACTTGTAAGTAGATTAGGTCTTTGACAGGCTACGTATAACTCAACCGTGTTTTATTTTAATCATAGACCATCGCACATATGAAATGAAGTACTTGACTTTGTTGATGTAAAGCAGGATTTGAATAAAGCATTTTCGAGTTTTAGAATTCATTCATGTGGAGCAATTGTGTTTTTTTTCAATTCAAGTGCGCGTAGGTCAAATCTCGCCGTATCTTATTCAAACTTAAGTTGAACGTTATTTACCAGAACAATGGAAAGCAATGTAAAAACTCAAATTTATGTCATTGAACAGCTCTCGTATCTTTTCCCGTTTTAGATCCCGTTGCTGACAACCTCAGCGAAGTCTTATTCACAACAACAACCACCACAACAACAACGACAACTACCACAACAACGACCACCACTCTTCCTCCTACAACAACTACAACAACAACGACACCGACGCCGACTACTCTCCGACAAAAACCGACAACAGACGACAACGCAACGACGAAACAGGTGATCGTAGTGGAGCAGCAACGAGACGACGGTGAGGAGGGAGGCATAAACACCGGATTGGTGATCGGAATGATCATGCTCGTCCTCATCTTGGTCGCACTCTCACTAGCACTCTTCTTGTACATGAAAAGGTAACATTCGAGGGCTTACCTCTTTTCTTTTAAGCAAAGCATTGATTAGCCTACACTAGACGTCACCCGCGTTTTTTCTACGCAATTAACGCGAATTTTTTGAATGTTGGGGAAGGGTTTTCTTCGGGCCTATACGTCCTTAAAAGCACAGATAACTAAGAAACTGAAAACAAGACTTCTTGTACGACTACTAAGCTCGAGATCCTCAATTTAAAGCAAGAGCTAACAAACAAACAATACCAATATGTTCACCAACATGGGAATTATAGGCTTTTTCTTAATTCCTCTATTTTAGGAGAAGAAGTGCGGATAAACGAAAGGTAAGAGGTTTCATATTCTTTCGCCATTGAACGCTCCTCGTAAAATTACTACATAGAGATAGATATACAGCATAAAAGGCATTTGTAAAATATCTTCAAATTTTCATCGCATGTCAGAAAACAAACTAAATGAGCATTTTTTATTTCATTAATTATAGAAAATGGATCCGAGTATATACGCAACTGGTGATAACGTTTATGAAGTGAATGATGATAGTGAAAAGAGTGTGATGATCACGTCCGCATCATACGCAACACCCGCTCACCCTCAACCGCAATACCGTGAGTTAGAACCCGAATACGCTAAACCGTCGTCAAGTAGCACACCAGCCAAAACACCGGAACAACCGTACGGTGTACCAGAAAAGAATGCTGACTTAGTACCAAGATCGGGAGAGTCACCCGATAAGTTTTATTATGATACACCGGCCGATAGTGATGGCAAGAAGACGAATGATTTATATGCTAAGGTGAAAAAATAGAATGGTCATTCCTCGGAAATTAACTATATAAAATTGCTGAAAAAAATTCATTAAGGTTTAAACAAAAAAATTATGAACCGTTTGAAAGCAACATTCTTATGGGAAGCCTCCGTCTATACAAGTGAAATTTCAACGAAAGTGAAACTTTGTCCAGCCAATAATATTCTCTAAAGAAACCTTAAGAAACGAAACTCAAAATATCGGTTTTTTCTTGATAAAAAAACACGTCGGGGAACAGCCTAACTCGATACCTTCCTCAATCATATGGATGATATAAAGTAGAGCATCAAATAGAATTTTTGTCTTTTTTGACAATCCAAAGTAAGCTAGATTTACAGTATTGTATATATTATTGTTGTCGTCAAACATATTATTGTAAAGTATTTAATCAATAATTTCGAGAATCTCAAAAAGGGTTACAAAAAAAAACCTGCTGGATGACAAATTCTCAATTTAAAAATCTTCGTCTATCATTAATCTCATTATTTACCAAATTATCCAAAATGATCATAACTTGTATATTATTAACTTTCGTGTACATATTATTTTAGTATAATAAAGATCAGGTATAACCTAGACTAGTTTTTTTTTCACTTTCAAATCTGAATGTAGAATATAATGATTTGTGTAATTTGGGAAGTTTGGGTACGATCAATCATGAAACAAAATGTTTTAGGCTAGCAAATCATGAGTATTACGCGTTTTTCATAAGAACACAGGGCTCAATTTTGGCTGAAACGGACAAATTAAGAACAATCCCAGCCTCAGATTTCAGAAATGAATAAGAAAATAATGATTTTAAGAGCTCAAAAGAAAACAGCTGAGCCTCAACCAAAATTTACCGGTTCCTATAAAGAATTTGTGTTCCCAAGTGATATCTGACGGATTATAAACCTATTACATATAGTTTCGGCAAGAAATCTATCTTTAAACTCTAATAATTACTCTATTGTGCAGAAAAATGCAACCTTATAAACAGCAGCTACAAATGGATACATTCTGTAAAATTTCTCATCATTTTCCATGAACTTCTTAGAAAAAAGGGGGCAAACCAAAAAAGTCATTGTCAATAATAACAAGTTATCATCATTGCTCAACAGTAATTACATTATATCTCCAAATCCTCTTTTTTCATAAGAACGTTCACAGGAACATTAAAGAAGATAACTCAGCTATAAAGTTATATATTTACTTTATTCCAACCAATTGTAAATGTCTTAAGGGTTAAGTTGAGATTATCGTGTTTATTTTGTCAAATTTCATCGAGGAAGGTTATCCTGCTTACACAATAAACCCCAACAGAGTAACAATTAGTAAGAAGGCATTTAATTGGTTGATAACACGAACGTTTTTAAAGTGGAGCTTTCAAGAATAGATATTGAATTTAAGGCAGAGGTCTTTACCTGAAAGGAATTCAAACTCTTGATTTTATGCATTAGACCATACGAACTCGAAACCCCTTTTTGTAGACTGTATCTGTTGGCGTAGGGTGGAGAAACGAATAAGAATGGGCCCCGGGTATCCTAATATACGAAAAATAATTAAATTAGTTTTCGGTAAAATGAGCCCTGTCTATTATGTTTCTACTCTTTTAAGAATCAAGATCATAATTAATACTTATGCTTACAAAAAATGGTCACGTTAAAATTTTATCGTATGCCAAAAAACTTGTGATCAAGTGACAAAACAAAATTGGCAACGAAACTGATAGTTCAATAGAGGAGTAGTAATCTGGCATCAAATTTCCTATAGTTCATCTCGTTAAGTGGTTATGATGTCAGAGAAAAGCGAAGGAGACAAAGAGGTTAAGAGAGAAAATTGTCAGTTTTGATGACTTTCACTTTTGTAGTATTAGTGTAGTATTAGGAGAAAGTCATGTGTGTATATGTGTGTTGGCAATTTTGTGTGTTGATTATTAAAGTAGGGTGTGTTTTAAAAGGAATGTCGTCGTTCACAGGTTGGGAAAGATGATAAGGGAGAGAAAGAAGAAAAACTGATTGAGGTTTTGAATTTTTTCCCCAGCCAAGTAATTTTTTTCAGGTTCAAACTTATCTTTCGCTTGCGAAAATATAGCACAGCAGCTGAGCAATGCAACAGCACAGTAAAGGCTCCATAGCTCGAAAGACAAGGGGCTGGAATAGTTATATTTATGGGAGAATTGTAGATGGTTTACAAAATAGGATAACAAAACTGTTCCAGTTAATGTACTACGGAGGTTCGAGTTATAGAGGGTTTTATAAGGACTTTTCACGATACCATGAAGTTTTTTCGAGTTAAGATGACATTCGAGATATAAAGGTTGGAGTAACGGTGAACTTTACTGTTCCATATTTGTTTTATGTAGATCAATGTTTTGAAAAACACGCAAATTTGGTAAATTAACTAATAGCAAGTTTGAAACCAATGAAATCAGCATGGAGATTCATGATTTTCTTTTCATTGATGGTGGCCGATGGAAAAGCTGAATTTACCATCAGGCGTGGTGAGAATGGAATCCCTGATGTTGTGGTGAAAGATTCACAACAGATGAATTGTACAAAGGATAACCCAACAGCAATACCGATATCCAGTGAAGACTTTAAATGTGTGAATCTTACAGCCTTATCAGAAGGTAAACTTAAAGTAAAGTTAGATAGCGGTAAAAATTTCTGAAATTATCTGGCTTTTCATGCCAAGATCTACTGGTTATTAAGCTTGAATGAATCAAGTCACGTTTACTTTGCCTGGCTACTCAAGCCATTATCAAATGGTTGCATTATCGCAAACCTCATTCACTTGGCATTTTATTTCTTATAGAGGGATGCAGTAGCTTTATAACGGCTAGAGGACGACAATGTATTAATGTCACAGGAATAGAAATGATCAAAGCCGTCAAAAACGTCGTTCAAAACACTGCTACTCGAAAATGGAAATGGGATACTCTGATTGACGATAATTCAATCTATGGAGACGTACTAACAAAGGATGGCGAAGAGATCGTAAGTATATCTGAATATATGTTCAACAACATAAGCACCGTCTGAATAAACGCCCTCTGTAGGAGAGGCGTTTATTTTTTGAGATAAGGTAGCTTCTTTCAAATAAGTAGCTGTAAAGAATCGTCATATAAAGGAAAACTTTGTTGGAAATATTTAATAAACGCCCCTTGAAATGCCCAAAATGGTCATTGTTATCATTTGAGAACGATAAGAATACAATCGGACTAGGGCGCCAACTAAATTCTAAAAATTAAAGGATCCGTCCTATTATATATAAAATAAACGAGCTAACAAATTTTTCTCTAGTGTTTCAATACAAATGTTACATACTGGAGTGGACAACTGCTACAGTTGTGGTACAGGACGAGTCAAACAAATGAGCAATGTGCAATTGTCAAGATACCAGGCGAACGAACATGTAAAGGCTGTTCTTATCTATTTTTTGAGCCTCAAATTGTTCATATCCTGTTCTTATTTTTGGGCTTTGTACCCTACTTTTACTACATGACCATAATACAATTAATAATTAATAATTATTATTTCAAATTTCAAATTGACATTCAGGTTCTCCGTCGTTCTTGAACTGTTCTTATTTTCGGCATTTTTTGAACATCGTTGTTTCTTTAAAAAATGAGAGTATCCAATAAGGCAATAATTTCATATTTATCTCATCATATAGATCCAGCCAATTTAAATGAACAAGATTTCACAATCCAAGTCAAAAGAATCCCTACTGTTTCTACACAAGATGAGATGACAAAACTACAGGAAACTCAAAAAGTCACCGAAGCTGCTTCAACCACACCTCAACCATCGACTACATCGGCAAAACCTAAAACAACGAGCTTAAGCCTTTTAACCAATCTTGATCAAGATATACCAGCAAAACTATCGAGTTTGAGCATCAATGAGACAACAGAAACACCAGAAACTCAAAAAGTCACCGAAGCTGCTTCAACCACACCTCAACCATTGACTACATCGGCAAAACCTAAAACAACGAGCTTAAGTCTTTTAACCAATTTTGATCAAAACATACCAGCAAAACTATCGAGTTTGAGCATCAAGGAGACAACAGAATCACCACCAACTAAAAAGGCGGTAAAGAAGAAAGCTTCATTCAAGTGGAACGAATGGAACGTCACCTTAGTCATCTTCATGGCAATCGTGTGGCCGTTAGATGTCGTCTTGATCGGTATTTGTCTTCGACGTTGCATAATGAAATATTGGTGAGAAAAATAATCTCCAAATTTAAGTAGTTTTCTTGTTTGCTGAAGCTATGCCCGCCATTTCCCGTATTTAATCGCCAAGGTTGTGTCTGCCATTATTAATGAAAATGTTCGGATTGGAAGAGCAATTCTTAATGAAGTTCAAATGTCTGTTTCCATAATGGCAGAACTGAACCCCAAACTTGAAACAACTTCTTATAGACCGAATCCGCAAAGTTCTGTTAGGAACAGTCTTCAACCAAAACTCAAGCAGGTTGTCCGTTCCACCCACAACCAAAAACAAGCAACAAAACTATGCGCAGGTCAATAAATAAATTTACAGCCTTGAGATGTAACTATAAAAATAACGTAACGCGGAATCGGTCTATACAATAGGCTTATTTCAAAACTCTAAAACAGCAAAATTCTCGCATCAAACTTTACACTTGAGATTTTTAGTGCACGGCAATAATGTTCTGCGTCGAATGTGTATAGATAGACCTTATACATTGATTACTCTCAAACTTACAGATCTTTAAAAATAAATGGACGTTGAACTAACTAAAAAATAAATTATGAACTAATTTTTCTCCTTTCCTTTTTTCTTCTCATTTTACTGATTTTGAAAAATTTCTTGAAATTCTACATCCATCTTTTTTTTCTCAATTCGAAAGATTATTCTTGCAAATTTCAATTTTTTTTCATTTGACGTATCAGGGATAGAGCTGGGAACCACTTGCAACTGAGTCGTAAAACCTATCATTACACCAGACAGATGATGTAGAGTTTCACGCACTGTAAGCCTAAAATTCGATCCTAATCTTTCACTTTTCTTTTCTTTTCTTTTCTTATTTTCTTCATGCATCCAAACTAAACCTTCTTCTATAACTGGCTTTTCCAAAAAAAACAAAAACGTATACCCCATGTTGAAGAGGTCCAAGGAGGTCTTATGTGGTCAAACTTTATAGTGACTTATAAAAGTTGGTCAAAAATACCTGGAATTCAATGGTGTTTAAACTAGAAATTACCTGGAATTCCAGAGGGCTAGATTATTTCCGGCTACAAAGGGGTTGGACCTCTTCAACAGGGGTTAGTTATATGGTTTTGACCTAGAAAAGCCCATTATAATAATATACTTATTTCAAAAAATCAATTTTGAGAGAGAAAACAATACGAATTTTTGTTTTTCTTTCTTTCAGTGCCAATCATCAAAAAGACGAAGACGAGGAAAAGGTAATAGAGCTTCTTCACTTTATCATGGAAACACATGTACGTTAGTATATCTCACTCTACCCAAGGCTATCTAATTGAAATCTAAATCAAAGGAAAAAATAAAAAAAGCGAAGCCTAACTATATAGAAATAAATCGCCGTCAAAATTTCAGCGAGTTATCAAATCGGCGTAATTTATAAATGATAAGTGATATTTTGATACCAAAGTTGACAGTGCAGAACACAATGAGAAATTATTTTCTATTTCTGTATAATTTTATAGAACTATGAATTGGTTGACGACAGAGGACAAAGACATATCAACGCGAACGATGACATCGAAGCACCTTTACTGGACAGTAATAAAAACAAACAGAAACGAAGGAAACAAGATACTGACTTATACGATCTTGTTCATGGGGAAGACGAACAATCGGTAGGATCTTTTGATAACGATCAAGAAGACATTGAGCAATACCAACCAACCAAAAAATATGTCAACATTAAGAACTATGAGAATGTGAACAATATTCCTGATCAAAGTACCAATCCAATAGACCATTCACCTTATGAAGATATCACCAATGAGAAAGTAGCTCTCATTTCTGGTAACGATGACTCCATTCCTCATTATGACCCCAATAAACGTCAGCAGCTTAATAAGGTTGTGAAGCCGCACCAAGAAGTTGATGCCGTACCTCTTTACCAGCCTAGTGTTTCTGAAAACAACTACGAAACATTACCAAACTCCCCTCAAAATGCACCTCCACTAGCTCCAAGAACTGCTTCAACGAAACAACCAGAAAATACGTACGAGCCTGTACCTAATCAAATGAGGAAGCAAGTACCATACCAACCAGGAAACGGAAAATCTTCAAGCAATTATGATACTATTGAGCAAAATTTGAATCAGAAAAGTGGAAATAATACTTCGGCTTATGAGCCGCCTGTTGAAAAGTACAACACATCATCTAGTAATCATTACGATGGAATTAAGGGAGATGCTAGGATAGAGGATGAGAATGGAGTTGTTCCACAGTATACTCCCATAAGAAAACCACCGCAACAGGGAGGTTTTGGTGATGGTATTTATGATTCTGTCGCTGATAAACCGAACGAACCAGATCATATTAAGGACTTATACGCCGTTGTCGATAAATCACGTATCAACAAGAAAAAATGATGAATAAGAATCTTTAGGGACTTGGAAAGGATTTATTTATCAATATTTTGTTATCTTTTTGGGTGGGTATTTTTACCTTTTTTAGCGCATTTCTTTTTGTAAATATTTTCTTGAGATAACCTAGATTATATACGCCTGCATCTTTTACCCCTTTTTTTTATTTTCTTAATATTTTTATTTTAGATTTTTTTTTGTACAAAATAGTTATGAGTGAAAACAGAAAACGCCATTACAAAGTAATCATTGCCCATAAATGTCAGAAATTTGGCTACATGTAAACCTTAAATTAATTGGAATGCTGAGAGAGAAGCCAGCATGAACATGATATCATATTTCGTTTCTTTGTCAAGGAAGAAAGCGAAAATTATGACAAACTAAAAATATGAAATTTCAAACTGAGCATTTTATTTTAACATGATAAGTAATACAAATAGATATTGAAAAATATCCAAAAATGACGTTTTAGAGACATTTGTACCACGCTTATTATCACGCTAGAAACACCATGAAACATTAAAAGTAACCAAACAAGTTTCGATGAATAGGAGGGTTTTAAATCAAACTAGATTCTGATTGGTTTATCTGCCTTGAGGGAATCTTAGAAGGACTTGGTGAACCAGAAATGTTTGCTGCAATTGGGTTTTCCCACTCCAAACTGTATTGCACCCTGGAATAGCCTGTACCTATTTGTATTCATAACCAAACCAAATCAATGCTTGAAATTATAAAACGATTCTTACAAAAGACTTAAAAAAGAAATAAAAAGAGGAGGATTTTTGGCATCCTATGGGTATCATTTCCTACTCCTAGTTTCTTCTCACAGTTGATTTTAAAGTTTTGATAGTAATAAATGAATCAGATAAATGACTCAATTATGGATCACTGTTGATTGTTAAGCTTTAATGACCTAGAGATACTTTAAGAAAAAACAACAACTGCTTTTAGAGATGGATAGGCAAAGATACTTAACTTTTCGACGATCAGCCAATACAGTAGTTTCTCTATAACAAGAAGGAACTTGAATGGAACTGAGTCAAAAAGTTTCCGCGTTTTAGAAGTTGTATGTGTTTTATTACTCTGATCAGACTTACACATAAGGTAACTAATAAATTATTGAGTTTTAGGTAATGAAATATTTTTCATTGCTGGTAATAACTGATGCTAATTGAATGTATTCTGGTTCTGGTTCACTATTTTAAGAGAAAGGCGATCAATTCTAATGACGGATTTTTTAATTTAGAATCACGCTTCAATCTCTTACTTTACTTACGGTTAATCAACATATGACGATTTCAATAGAGAGATTGTAAGATGGAATGTAAACCTAAATTTGGGTAAGGAAACAAGAAAAATACATTGCAGAATTTTGTTCATCTTGTTTCCAGAATATTGTAGAAGAAAAAGAATCAGGCATTATTATAATACACAGAAATGTCAAAAATTGACCATCATTATGTTAAACGGTCGATATTGACTCTATTATTGTTATTTGTTGGATACAACGATGCTCAAAAAGAGCCATTCACCATCACAAGACAACGGCATGGTATAAGTGACAAGCTAACATTGATTCCCGATATTTCACGACCCAATTTGGTTAAGAATGAATTTGAAAATTTAGGGATGAACAGGCAATGCCTCACTAATGGTGTAGCACGAACGATAGCCTCGTCCGTTGGAGGAGCATCTAAATTGAATTGTTATACTGGTCAAGAATATCAAAGTCAAGGTATGATATAGCCTGGAGATCCATGCTATGATTTCTTATTTTATATACTGATGGCCAAATATATAGCACGGTTAGGGTTGAGAGTTTGAATTTCCCAGATCCTAATAACGGTTGAAAACACAGCCAATCAAATTCTACTATTCTTTCACTGGTCACATTTTCTTAGAGAAAACGCAAGTTCCCACTGTCAATTATTTGAGGCAGAAATCTGCCTCACAGCTCGTACCGGTCCTGTAAATATCAGATTATAAAAATACAGGACAGGTCTCCTGTCTAGGTATGATACTGAATTTTCTTATCGATTTCCATTGAACTGACTGATTCGACTTTTCGAAACGATATTCTTGGGGAGAATGACCCCTTCTACAGGGATTGGAGTATGTCAGATTGTTTCTTTGGATAAGTTGACAGGATTTATAAAACCAAGACTCTCACACTCTCCTATATCATTTGTCCCATGACAAAATTCCAAGGATCTATAACTACTTGACTATAATAACGCAAAAAAAAGATACTGAAGGTAAATAATGCGATCAATAATATCAATAAACGAAGTATTACTTTTTTGATTTATAGAAACGTGTTCGAATGGATTTCTAACAATTGCAGCCGAATCACAGACGTCCAGTCTCAGGTGTAAAGTATCAAACATAAACGATATCTACATCTGGGATAGGAAGGAGCTTCTGAAAATCAATTTCAAAGATTTGGAAGATGAGCTGGAAGCCAAAGATAGTTATTTCGTAAGTGAAATTCATGACATGAACGAAGGAATATTTCAAAATCTTTGTTAGGAGTGTTTTGTTTGAAAGGTGTCTGCGCATTTTTTTTATAAGAACATATTATGAACTTGTTATGAACAAGTTAAGAACGTTTTAAGGCTTGGTGGACTCAAACACCCAATTTCTTAGAAAAATTGGCAAATACACTCACAAAATGGTGAATTTAAGAACATTTCTAGGCTTGAAACTCAAAAAGTTAAGAACATCCGAAGGCTTCAAAAATTTTGGATGTTCTTATAAAAAAAACGTGTACTTCTGTGCAGTCGAGGTCGTGTTTTCATTTATTTCATCGATTGCGTCCAGTCTCTTCTGAGTGTCTTTCTCAGCTTGTTTGAGTACACCAGATATCGTTAGTCTTATACTCGCGAGATGTAACCGAACCACGGTGTATCGGCAAGAGCTGTGATTCCCGTATATCATTAGAGTAGGTGACTATACTCTATACTACCTCATCGACAAGATAATTCCCTCCCTTTTTTAGCACGCATTATGTTGGACGTAAAGCGTGATTTAATATTTCTGGTTTAGGTTTTCAAGACGAGAAGCAAATGGGACGGATTACTGGTGCAAATATTATATCAATGTCAATCGACGACAGCAAACCTTGCAAAACAAGAATTGTGTACAGTGATGAAATTTACTGGCATAAGACACCGTAAGATTTCCAATTAGTTAATAATGCAGGAAGTTTTAAATGACCTGTCATTCGTCATAACTTTAATCATCATAGTGATGACATTGAGTTTGTTAAGCAGATCCCATGGTTGAAGGTTTACCATCGATTTTTATTTCTGAAAAACTAAACCGCTGCTGCACCGCATCCCCTTGAATACTTTAGTCAGAAACAGACAACGTTTAGAATTCTGTCAAGCTGCTATTTAACTCTCTATTTAGAGATAATTCTTAAAAATTTTGATATGAAAACATTGTTGCGCATTAATCTTTCTAGACATAATAAATCCAGACAAAATGAATAGCCCAAAAACAGTACAATCACCCGGCCGTGCTGAGAATTTTTTTACAAGTAAAGACCGAGATTGCGTTTCAAAAAACAACCCGGGTAAAATCTTTATCTCCGGGAATGTGTAGAAACTGGTATTTTATACTTTCAGATCCTCTACCAAACAAGATCGAAGAAATTTTATACGGCGATGATACACGACCATTCACGCCAACGCCTACAATACAAACAACAGGGAATAATACAACCATCGTTGTTGCGAAGTCTCAAAAACTTAGCAATGGTATACCAACAGGCACAATTATAGGGATTTCTATAGCAATTGTTATCGTTTTGGTGGCAGCTTTATTGATCGTAGCTCTCGCGTGCTATCGAAAAAGGTAATAAAAAACATTATAGGTAACTTCAAAAAAGTATCCAGTGCTTCATAATATAAATTGTACGCTCTTTTACAATATAATTATAAGAACAATTTTATGAGAACAAGGCTCGATTATGGGTATTCCGGGTAAAACTAATGATAAATTATAAGAGCAATCCAGAATACAATACAATCAAGAGAATTCAGATGGCAAAGAAAATGCTGATAAGCATATTCTAAGTCAATAAGTGAACATCTTAAGAACATTTAAATGAGAACAACTAAGAACATTTACTCTTTTTTTCTAGGAAAAAATCAAGGAGCGATAAACATAAGGTAAGATTTTAAATGACATAGAGTTGATTGTTTCAATAACATGCACATGTATTTTACGAATTTAGAAACAAAACTCTTTACTTTAAGTTCTTTTATCATATTTAGTGTATCATCTTGTCCAGTTTAATTCTATTAAATTTGGTTCTCTCGAAAAGCCTAGTGATTTGCCCAGCTCGAGACCGAGCTTCATCATCAGTACTTTTGCGTTAGGGGCCAGATTTTCCAAAAACTACCTTCAGAAGACATCAGAATGTACATGAATCAAAAAGGTGAATAGTTGAATCCTAGACCGATATTTTGAATCAACAATAGCTTAATAAAGGAAACGTCTCTCAACTTTAAATGTGGTTGGCAATCACTTATACTAAGGTAAGCTGTTATTCATCATCGTTCTAGGATCCTGCGTACAACAGCTTCAAACGGAACCGTAAAGAACAGAATCTTAATGGAGAAACATCAACATTATATACAGAACCTAAAAATTTTCTACCAGAATACAAAGAGCTAGAGCCAGGAGAGATCCAAAAGAAAAATCAAGGCACACTTAACAGTGACACCTACCATTATAGCCGAGCTCGTGACACTACCCCTCGTCGAATAAATGTTTTAAAAGGCAACCATGACAACCACTCAAATGATAGCACCTTAAGTGGTGGTTATAGTACGGTGAAGGATGTCGATTTAAACCAACCAAAAAATCAGCCGAATGAAGCAGTGATTGGCCATCAAATTCCTGGGAATGAATATGCAGTCGCACCAATAGAACATGAAAACTCTACACAAGACAATAAGATGAATCATAAAGCATTGGACAGTGGTTACAGTTCAATACGTTTTGACCAGGAGAAAGGTAAAACAGCGTTGGGAAAGGACTCGAAAAAAAGAACGTTGAATTATTATAGTACACCGATCAGTGATCGACCAGAGACTCCACCAGAGATTGCAAAATTGTACACCAAAGTCAATAAAAAGAGGTGATTCATCAACAAAAATTAGACTGTATGGTGCAATCTATGAATTGCTGACTGTTTCCAAGTTTATTACACGAATGAAAAGATACAAAATGAGACTGCATTGGCCTGTGTTCTAATTCGATTTACCATTGAAATAGACTAAAAAGACCTGCAAAACTCGACTTCTACCTTTGATATTAATAAAATGTCCACGATAGATGATTTTATGGTACAGGATTGGACAAAATTTCACGAAATACACGTTGTTTATAAGAGCATAAGGCTCAATTTTAGTCAAAACCTAAGAACGATCCCAGTTTCAGATTTCAGAAAACTTATAAAAAAACTTGTAATGAATGATTGAATGTATGTAGGCGACATATGTTTCGAAATTTCATGTTCAGACTAACGTACTGTACCAAAAAAAAAACTTTTCATTTTTTCTCTTGAATATTTAAAAGCTTCTCTACTTATAATGAAAACAAATTTAGGAGAAAATCCCAATTTTTTGGATTCAATCATGAAATTTTTATTTAGGTTCCCTAAGACTCAGATAATATTGAAAATGTAAACAAACTTTACTGTTTTTATTTTTTTGAACAATTTCTCAAAAATTCAAGTGATTCTGTTGTGAAAATTCTCAACGCGTATAGTGAGTGGATAGAGTGTTGTTTTTTTTAAGTATAAGAAAATCTATATTGAATTTTTTTTCAATTCTCCATAATTTCTTCCACAAGAGTATTTCACACAACGTTGTAGATATAGACCACGGTCTTTAGAAAGACGTTGAAACAACGCTGCTTTGCAAGCTGGAAACGACTTGGATGAAGGGATTATGGGTCAATTTGTTTAGGATATAGCTAGAATATGTCATTTCACAGTCGAAATGATTCATGGGTAATCAGGACTGCTTGCACTTTAGTAACGACTCCCGGTTGGCAAAACGAAAAAATCTTCAAAATTTATCAAAACTTTTGACCAATAGTGTTTCGTCATTAGCACGCAGTGGTCCTGCTTACCCATTACGCTTTGCCAATGTGAATTGACCTATAGAGGAAATTCTATGACTTAGATTCTGTATATTATCTGGTGCAGTTGCTGACAAGTGTGTTTATGAAGGGAATTCCCGGAGAAAAAATACACAAGTAATGACAGATAATTTGTCATAACTCATTTTAGTTCTGACGGCTCAGCAATCCTAAGTCAAATGGGCAATATCATAGATTTCATTAAGATACATCTTCTGAGAGCTTCTTAAAATACCTAAGGATCAAATTGATTAGACTTAATCAGGTAATTATGCCTGATTAATTAACGTGCTAAAATGACGATACTTGTATACTTCAAAACTTACAATAATGGAAAAGGTAATTCCTAGATTTTTTTTTCAAACTCAGCAAATTGGAATATGAAACATAAGAGAAAGACTTTTTCTAAGAAACGTCCGCTAAAGTGTTACGTGTTTTAATAACTGACAGCAAAAAAATGACAAGGTAATCCATAATATGCCATTCTTTTAGAAATACTTTCAAATTCTTGTTGCCATAGTTACCGTATAAGAGTGGCTTTATGCGATAATGCGGAGAGATGAATATGTTAATTTCTCTCAAGTTTCATGACAAAAAATTTCACTTCTCGTCATAAATACACACATAGCTCCTCTTTATTATGATATTATTTTTATTGTCATCGTCATCAACTATAAGAGAACAAGACTATTGAAATGACAAGAGAGAAAAAAATAGATGTTTATATCAACTCATTTAGTAAAGCCAGACAGATTTTCAGTGATTTTTTGATATTGTGATTAGCTTGGTAGTTTCATTTTAAGGGTTTTTCTTTATAGAAACAGATCACTTTGGTATTGGAAGTTTATCAGCTTGAATCACGCGGTTTATGTTTGGCTAACGTAACGCGATTCGAGCCTTTCGAGAGATTCTTCTCTCATCATCTAATTTTTGGTTCTCCTTTCGCCAGAAATGACGTTATTGATGTGAGCAATTAACAGTTGAATTGGCTGCTCATAATAACAGTTTAAAGAACAGGAAATCAATGTTGTGTTAACATGCTGGCTTGAGCTTTCACTTTTGTAGAAAATTTTAACTGGACGTGACGTGGTCGTACAGTAGTTAGGTTTTTTTACTTCATTATACTTTTACTTTTATTTTTAACCATATACTTTTGTTATCAGATTACATAGAGTCCATGATACGTGATATCATTTGAATGTTGGTTTGGATGATGTTTTCAAATCATAATTGTTTAACTTGAAAGATTTTACTTCCTCCTAGATTGATCGTTTTACTGAAACAAGAGGAAATATTGTTTAATGTTCCAGTCATTTTCATAGAAAAGACAAGAAAATATGTCTTTTCTATGAAAATGACTGGAACATTAAACAATATTTCCTCTTGTTTCAGTAAAACGATCAATCTAGGAGGAAGTAGGCAACAAGCATAAACTGGCCACTTAAGAACAATGACTTTGCAAATGAAGAACACAAGAGCTTTGTGCGTCTGTTTTTTCGTTTCGTTCAACATATTGGGAAGCATAAACGGTAACTTTATCATTGAGAGAAAAATTGGGGACTCGGATGAGATTATATTACTGGACAAAAACAAGGATCCGTTAGATATTTTGGCAGGTGGCACTTTTATGGATCACCGCACGTGTAGGGCTGATACTAACAAGGGCAATATTCGAAGGAACATTGGTTTATCATCACAAGACCCTGGCAGAAAGATTAGTTGCTATACTGAAGGTGAATTACAATCAGGTAAGACTTAAAAATATAGTTTGAGAAAATGAAATGAAAGTAGAGGTTAGTAGAACTCCTTTAATGTATCAAATTAGTTATTAAAGGTCACGAAAAAACTCTAGCCTGAGTAAAGTGTATTCTAGCGGTATGGACTGTTGTAGCCTGGTCACTATAAGGTAAACAATGTAAGTGATATGCATTTCCTTGAATCGTATAAACTATCGTTTTGTACGTGACCCCTTTTAAAATCGATCAAGTGACTTAATGGTTATAGGAGTGACTTGATTTCTTAATAAGATTCCCATGATGGTTGTGGTATACCGAGAATCCTTAGCTTTTTAAGTCAACTGAAGCATAAAACACCAACATACAGTTTATGCCCTAGGCTTCTGCTCATACTCCGACGAAAAAGTTCCTTATAGCATGAACATATAAACGACTGGACATCCATCTCCTTTGTCTTTTTGTAGAAAAGGCTGCTAGCTTCGTTGCCGCCTCGTTAAAATCATAAAATGAAACAATAGATTTTGATGATATACCACTTGGGAGTACCTTGCTAACAACGTCAAAACTTTGACAAAAGTCTCTGTTGTTCTACTCTTCTCAAGTCTTTTATCTATATCATAACAAAGATAACAGAGGCAAAATCATCGTCAGCTTGTCAAAACTCCGACTAAATTTTCTAAATTTTGACTTAAAAGTGTCTAATAATTTTAAAAAGTGTCGCATTCTAATTTCGATATTCTTATGACACAGGCTCTAAACTTGGCAAGCTATTTTTTCAAGTCATAAAAAAAATTATTGAAGTGACAAAAGGGATTCAAAAGTATACACGCAGTTGAAATTCTGCATTTTAGAGTTGAAAATGTTGATAGAATATATTACAAACTTGTGAAAAAATTTGAAAATAATTTTTTTGTACATTAGGAGTAATGTTCAAGCTCTATCAATCCTTTTACCTAAATAATTCAAAGAAATAAAATTATGACGGAATATTGTCGGATTTTTCATACCAATTTTGAAATACAGGCGGCAACGAAGCTCGCTTCAAAGAGACAATAAAAGATAGATGTCCAGTCGTTTATATGTTCATGCTTATAGGAAGTATATCTATAGCGGTCTGCGAATCAAGCTACTTTAACCCATATTCAATAAATCTTCAGAATGTGGAAGCACTAATGGGAACGAATTCAGAACCATTCCCAAACAAACTACTCAAATCCCTACGAGATGTTCAAGCGCTGGATGGGAAAATATAAAAATATGGGGTTTCAAAGAGCGTGATAGACTCGGTTGGCAAGAATTAAGTAATGGAGAGAAAAGAAACGTTAGATTGTCCAGCAGAGCGTTAGTAAGTATCATGAATGAGTTTGATTACTTTGATTTTACGCTTAAACTTTCTGAAATTATCACCAGTCTGGAATCATTCTATTTTCTCTAGGCAAGCATTCATTTCAGCGACTGTAGTACAAAGATAGAGCCTTCGGCTATGGTATGCCAGGTCGTGGGTTCAATACCAGGCCAGGTCATATCAAAAATTTCGTACTTGGTACAAAATGGTACTTGATGCCTCTCTGCTTTGTACTATACAATCAAAGAGAAGGATCAAGAGCGAGTGGAGCATTTGACGAAGAAAAAGTAGCATTTTTTCCTACCTTCGGGGAAAATTCGAGAATAATAAGGTTTATATAGCCATTCAAAAAAGAAATTATTTGGTAAAAACGCCTTATAATACCTCTTTACAGAATTTTGAAAATCGAAGAAAATTGGATGGACTTTTAGGAGTTATCACGTACACATGCCCAAATGGAAATGTTTACTGTGATGTTCTCAAGTTTGCTGGAGCGGCTAAATGTAAGTGTGAAAACTTTTCTTCAATGTCATATATTGGGAAAATGCTTTTTAAAGCTCAGGTTTAATCAAAATTTATTGTTTTCGACTCAATAAAGTTGTATTTCAAAAATCACCATGTATTTTAAAATACAACTTTATTGAATTCGCTCTACGAAGAGTATTGAGCACTCTTTTAATGGTTGTTTTCGACTCAACAAACAACAAGCTCAAAAAAATGGCATGACATATTGGGAATTAACACCACGGTCACCTACTAATTTGAAGTCTATTAATTCTCTTAGTATAGCGTCTACCAACAAGCAAGGTGCTACAGTTGAGTCTCTCTATAACTCGAACCCGCAAGGAAAAATTACTTGTCCAAGCTAAGGAAACATTCGATTTATAGAGAGTCGAGTTAAAGAGATTAGTGTAATTCAATTTCTTTTAAAATGTTCTATAGATCCTCTACCATACGCAAATTCAATAGACGACCTGATAAAAAATCTCAAGCAAATCGATGATGGATATCCAATAGGAGCAACACCACCCACACCAGGGAGAAACACAAGATCACCAGTAACAAAAGATGACGAATCTTCAAATAACAGTGGTCTCATTATTGGTGTCGTATTTGGTGTCTTTGTTGTCATCTTTGCAATGGTTCTGGCATTCTTCTTGTATAGGAGGTAAAAAAATCTTACACAGTCAAATACAAACACTTGCAATGTCACAAAAGTTGCCAAAAGGCGTACTGATTCCCCATTTCTCGAAGCTGAGAATAAACTGGAGCCAAACCCTTACAATCCTTACTTTCAGCAAAAGGTTGACCCTTAGAGAGACATTCGATTTAGAAGATGAAAAACCAGACCCTTTAAGCACGCACATGACCAGCACCAATTTGTGCCTAAGTATCCCCCTTCGGGGGTTATTAGCGAGTTTATGTATTTGCATTTTTGAGGACGCGGTAAAGTGACTGAAGCGATCTGAAAAAACCCGCAGTTCTGACCAGCAAAATCGAGGACGGTAAAAGTGCTGATTTACCGTCGTCCTCACTTAGTCAGGATCTAGTCAAGTTAGAACCTTATCGTCTCCGTCGCAGAAAAACACACATGCATAAACTCGGTATTAAAGTGGTGCCTTTCATGCATGAATCACAGTATTATTTTCTTTTTCTTCAAGACGTAAAAGAAGCCGCCGAGCCAAGAAACAAACGCTCTCACCCGTATACGCAAAATGTGAAGTCGACATAAACTCCACACACGGAGAAGAAGAAGAAAGCAAACTCATACACCAGTACTCCGACTCCAATGCATACGCTTTACCGTCAAACCCACAACCTGAGTACCGTGAAATCGAACCTGAAATTCGCTATTCACCTAGAAATAATCATATTTCCATGGAGACTCCGAAACAAAACAACAGCCATTATGTGTCAGCTACTTCTACACAAACCAATAGCAACCAAGAGGGACCTGAAGATGAGTACCAGACCCCTAATATAGTGCCTTCACCACAGAATGGAATCACATCTGAGAGAAGTATAACAAAAGACAATATTAACGATGAAGCACTAGATTATAGCGTTCCTAATAAAACTGGAAAGTCAGAATCTAAAAACAATACTAAAAATGATACGCCTTACAAAGAGCGTTCTGTAGGATATAGCGTTCCTGATAAAGCTGGAGACTCGGAACGGAAAGGCTATACTGAAAACGTGAAAGAACCTTCGCCAGAGTATAGTGTTCCAGGATCAGCGGTAGATCATGTAGACGGTGGAGCTACCGATGATGAAACAGCGCCTTTAAAGGGATATAGTGAGCCGGGACAAATAATAGATAATGGTAATAATGATAATGATAATGGTGATGACGATGACGAAGTTAATTATTACAGTACACCAGCAACCAATGAAACGGATGCATTGGTGAGACCGAATTCAGCGTTGTACGCTAAAGTGAATAAAAATACGAAGAGATAGAGGACTGAGAAAGTTAAGCTTAAATATCAAAGTATGTAAATTTTAAAGCTTTGCATTGGCTTCAAAAGGAAATTTTGAAGAAATTTAAAATACCTTCTTCTCGTAGAGCATTTAATGACATTTGTTAACCGGTTACTACTTCAAAGCAGGCTACACGGCTTTTTGCGCAATGCAATTGGTTCTTTTCGCATGACGACGGGCCTACACTGCCCAGAGTTGCCCGTTGTTAGGAAAATTCGTTGACATCAGTGCGTTGACATCATGTCTCTCATTTTTTATTTCTGACGTCAGAAATTATAACAATTTTTAATCTCTTTTCGCTTGTATTTTTCACTTTAGTTCGCTATTTTTCCTGGATAAAGCGCTAAAAATAGTATTTTCTAAAAATTTCTTGAAATTTTCCCTTCGAAGCCAACGCAAACTTTTATCTTACATCATTTTGTATACATATAATACACTAATACGAAAATAAGAAATCTTACGAAAATACTTTTCGACAAAAAATGAACAAAGAAAAGCAAGAAAAACCACATAAGATTTAATTCAATTTTACTACTACTATATTGAGTTTAAAATCGCACATAACCTCCTGCTCTCTTAGAATCGCTTTTAAGTAACTTACAACAGTATCCCGGGGGAGGAGGGACTTAGGCAAACTTCGGTACGTGGACGTGTCACTGGTCAGAGTTCCTTTTTTAGGCTTTGAAGATATCTGACAGGGTTCCAGATTGATTTCCAAAATATGTATCTGACAGGGGCGACTATTGGGAATTTTTGAAAATTTATAGGGTGGAAATTAGAAATTTTTTCAATTTTTCGTCTACTTTTAATCATTTTGGCCACTTTTCAGGGTGAAAACGGGAAAATTTATACATTTTTCTTATTGACAGGGTCCCAGACTTACCAAATATTCATATCTGACAGGGTCCATTTTTCAAACTCCAGCGGTACGTCCCCGTTGGCTGTCAAGATCAGTGCATCCCCCCGGAACAATAGCCTAAAACTAGACTTGCCAGGCTCTGCAATACGAAAAGGTTAATTTAAAGAATGCTTGCTCTGATTCTTGATCTAGTCGATAACTATATAACCAATATAATTTTAAAAGGTAATATCTGTAGATAATGTAGAATTTTCAAAAACATACACTGTAAATAATTGTTCTTTTTAAAAATATAATTTGAATTGCTTTTCTTCTCAAAATTTCTGTTGCAAATACATATATACCTTATATAAAAGGTGTTCTAATGTGAGCTAATTGTAGTATAAAGAGATCTTGCAAAAGATGCAATTTTTACATTTATATTGATAGAAACGCGAAGCGATTATTTCTCAAAAATATCTGAGGACTGAAAAAATTTTCGGAATTTGCTTGCAGACAATCATCCAAATTTTGAAAAATGGTTTTATTTAAATACACATTTAAACGGTGGTTTTTTTAACCAATAAGGTGAGACTAATTTGATTAGTTGTTTTACGGGCCCGACCGACCCTGAAATTCCAAAAATCGAAATCGAAATTAAAATAAAATCGATTTTTATTTTCATTGCTTTTATACAGACTGTCAAATTTTCAAAATTTTGGTAGTTTTTCTAAGGTTTTGAGAATTTTATGTGTTGCTGCCTTTTTAGTAGATTTTATAGGTGAAATTGAAATTCTATTTTTATTTTTATTTTTTCTCCGACCGACCCGTAAAACAACAAATTAAACTGGCCTCGCCTAATAAAGTATCTTCTGAAGGCGGAAATTTTCTATTCCGCTAACTATTTATACAGAGTGAATGGAATATGTTCAAATACTCAACAAAAAAGGAAAAAACGTGAAACAGGATAAAATCTTAAATATTCTAGAAGTTCATTAGACATGTCATCACTACGAACATATATATTGAGTGTAATAGAACATGGCTTTGAAAGTGATACATACAAAAGCTATGAATATTGTTTTACTCTGTACCCTCCATTTACTTGGTAGTGCTTATGGAAACTTAATCATTGACCGAAAAGGTGGCAAATCATCGGATGAGATTGAATTACTATACAATGACAAAAACCAATCAGATGTTCTCGATGGTGGCGCTTTCGTCAACGGCCGCACTTGTAGGGCCGGTACAAACAGAACGAATATTGGACGGGTTGACCAGAGTTCCGAGATAAGCTGTTATAGTGAAGACGAACTTATATATACAGGTAAGGCCAAAAGTTAAGGCACCAAAAAAATAAATCCTTTAAAAACTTATCGAAAAATAGGTCCACTAATGACAAAAAAAATGAGTAGCGTGAATAATCTTTACAAAGGCTTTAAATCGAGCTTTAAATCGATCTTAGCTAGATTCAGGTATAGCTCATCGAAATCATCGAAATCCGAAAATCATAGCGTCAGCCCCCCCTGCTGGTTGGGGGGGGGGGTTACACCCTAAATTTTTCCCAAAAAAGGAGGGGGCTGGAAGTACACCACTTTTTTGGGGGGAGCTAAAATCTCATCACTTAATGTGGAGGCTAAAATAATTCAGCTTAATAGTTGGCTTCAATTACTCAAATTGAAGCCCATGAATCTGAAAAAGTCTTTTTTTATAGAAAGTGTCCAAAATATTTTATCTTAAACTTAGAACTGGACGCAATTTACATTGGAAAACCCTTCATTACTGGATCAATTTTTTGAAAGTGTCTAGGGTCAAAAGTCCTGGGGGCTAACAAAAAATTCCTAAATTTTTTGGGGGACTTAAAACTCAGGGGGGGGAGACCTAATTTTTGCCTGGGACCTAAACCCAGGCTGACGCTATGAAAATTTAATGTCTGTTTTAAATTCGCTTTTTACAGAATGTGACGATATTTCTGGTTTATTTAAAACGATTTACAAAAACACTACACATATCAACCTCCGATGTTCAAATGCTGATTGGAAAATAATAAAGATATGGGGTTTCGAAGAAAGCGGTAGGCTTGTTTGGCAGGACTTAGAACACCGAAATCAAATCAATATGAAAATTTCTGGTAGAAATTTAGTGAGTATCATTCATTCCGTTAAATCTTATCCTGTCTAACAATGTAGCACCCCTGTTTATTCAGACCATTTCCATTGGTTCTACTAACTCTATTCAGGAAAAAACTCCTTCACTCAAGTTAAAAAAGATTTGCCAAATAATCAGAATTTCAATCATTCGAAGTTTGAGCTAAAGATAAAAAGTTCTGTTCCATATGGAGTTTATTCTATGTCAAGAAACAATGCAGTCTGCATTGTTTCTTGACTTGGAAGTGCAAAAGGCAAAATTTACTATGAGTAATTAAAATTTCAGTTTCTTTCGTTGCTACAAAAAAATGCAGCCGCAGCGGAAGAAAAGTGAAGCCATCCGATCCAAAAGAAGAGAAAGGGTTTGAACGAAATTGAACTGAAATTGAAATCGAAAACTTTCGGTTATTTAAATTGAAGATTTCTTATTTGTAAAATTATGAGAAAATTCCTTGCTACGGTATGTATGTAATACCATTTTTCTTCCCAAAAGATGTGAAATCTCTTAGTTACAACTGTAACTTGTTGAGCTGAGCCAGCTTAGATAAAGTTTCCATGAGACAAGAAGCTCAAAAAGCAGCAAAATCGATAACAATAATAATGATAAATGTTCTCTATCCTAGATCTTTTCCGCGAACGAAGACCGGCGGAAATTGGATGGACTTCTAAGCGTTTTAACATACATATGTCCCAATGGAAAGGATCATTGCGATGTGTTGAAATTTGTAGGCAAGAAAAAATTTCTAAGGCTCTGGGAGGGCCCTGCGTTTATTTTTCAACAGGTACAAGGTCAGCATAGCTTTCCAATACATGGCGTCCTCCAGCTTTTTGGTCCCCCCTAATATGAGCTAAAATCCCCCTGGCCTTTCCCCCCCCTGTCTTTAAAATTTGTGCGCCCCCAATGGAATCCCCCTAACGATGTATAAGGTTGCAAAGTGATGATCCAGACTCGCCTCAATTCGCAAGCTACTATAGCAAAAAAAAGACTTTCAAAATCCCAAGAAAGACAGGCTCATAAGCCTGAATGCCCAAACACACCAGGAAGGTCTGTATTTATCCTATTACTCCCCCCACTAGGTAGAGGACTGAATATACCCCCTATTCGCCTTTCTCCCCCCATCAAGCTTGAAATTTTCACTTCCCCCCTGGCACCAAAATCTGATTCCCCCCCCCCATCTTCCTGGGGGGGGGATGATCCCATGCAATAATGGAACTGAATGTTGAATAAACAATAATTTTGTTGAAACTTTTTTTCAATAGATCCTCTTCCACGTTCAAGTTCAATCGATGATCTCGTCAAGCAACTTAAACCATTTGTCAAGCAACTTAAACCAATTGATTATCGATCTACAACTAAACCAACACTTTCGCCATCAGTGCCCACCACAAAACCAGCAGAGACCTCCACAAAACCACAGGCGACCAGCACAAAACCACAGGCAACCAGCACAAAACAACGAGAGACCAGTACAAAACAACCTGACACCAGTACAAAGCAGCCAGACACCAGCACAAAACCACAGGCGACCAGCACAAAACCACAGGCGACCAGCACAAAACCACAGGCAACCAGCTCCAAACCACGAGAGACCAGTACAAAACCAAGAGAGACCAGTACAAAACCAAGAGAGACCAGCACAAAACCACAGGCGACCAGCACAAAACCAAGAGAGACCAGTACAAAGCAACCTGACACCAGTACAAAGCAGCCAGACACCAGCACAAAACAACGAGAAACCAGTACAAAACCAAGAGAGACCAGTACAAAACCAAGAGAGACCAGCACAAAACCAAGAGAGACCAGTACAAAACAACCTGACACCAGCACAAAACCGGAAAAAGCCACAAATCCACTAGACACCAGTACAAAATCCCCAGAGAATTCTACAAAACAACCAGCTTACAGCACAGAGAAACGAAAGAATTCATCTTTGTGGACAGAACCAACAGAAACCACCACAACAAAATCACCAATGACAGACGACGCTAAATATTCAAATAACAATGGTCTTATTGTCACCATTATCGTAATCATTATCGTTATTGTCATCCTTGCAATGGTTTTGGCATTGCTCTTGTACAGAAGGTGAGAAATTAAAAAGATATAATTCAAAATTCAAAAGGACCATTACAATAGTTTGTATTAGAGGGTTTTTAAGAGCCAAAATATTTCATTCGCGTCGCAGGTACTTTTTAAAATAGCGTGTCCGAAATAGATTCTACTTTTTGAAATCATTACAGACGTTAACCTTTGATATTACAGCGAATTTATGCTCTTTTGAGGACGGCGGAGGGCCTGAAGCAGTTTGAACCCGCAAAGTCGGGAGGTAAAAATGTTGATTTACCGTCGTCCTCAGCGAATCAGAAGCTAAACGTCTCTGTCACAGAAAAACACACATATACGTAAAATCGCTAATTTCTTACTTTTCTTGATTTGTTACAGATATGCAAGAAAAAGGGCCAAGGAAGAAACGATTACACCCATCTACGCGCAAGTTGACGGAAACTCTCCACCGGTGGAATACACCGAATTAAACACATACGCTTTACCGTCGAACCACCAACCTGAATATCATGACATCGAGCCTAAGAATAATCGATTCTCTATGAAAGCTTCAACACAAAATGAAGAGCATGATGCAATAGTGGTCATTTCTACTCAAAGTAACCCAACAAATGAGGAACTCGAACCCGAATATCAGACCCTGGAAGTTTCACCTTCCGAAAAGGCTGGAATAATATCTGAGAAGAGTCAAAGTAACCCAACATATGAGGAACTCGAACCCGAATATCAGACCCTGGAAGTTTCACCTTCTGAGAAGAGTTCAATGCAATCTGAACAAGGCGATACAAATGGAGACGACTCGATTGATCCTGATGATAGTGTGCCTGATAAAAGTGGAAAACCAGAATGTGAATACAGTATTAATGACACACACGAAAAGAATTCCTCCGAAGCGTACATTGCACTTGACAAAGATGGACACTCAAAATCGAAAAGCCAAAATGAAGAGGATATTGAGGAATCTTCGGATATTAAGGGCGATGATATTCCCGAGCAAGAATCCAGTGATGGCAACAAACTGAAGACTAGAGATCAAATTGAAAATGCTGCCCTTGACGATGAATCAAATCTGGTAACAGAGTACTGTGAGCCGGGAAAAATAATAAATAATGGTAAAAATGATAATGATAATGGTGATGACGATGACGAAGTTAATTATTACAGTACACCAGTAACCAATGAAACGGATGCATCGGTGAGACCCAATTCAGCATTGTACGCTAAAGTGAATAAAAATACGAAGACAGTTGAATACTGAAGACATCTTTTTATTAATGACATCAAAAATACTTAGAAACCTTCGGATGTTCGTAACTTTTTTAGATTAAAAAAATCCTTATTTAAATACAATATATATAGAATTGTCAAACATCCATCGATGTAAATAAATCCGTTTATTAAGTAATTTATCTAAATTTCTTAACCAATTAAAATTTTATTTATGATTTCGAGATAAACATTTTTCAACACCAAAACTACTATTATCGCCTATTATCTAGGTCATTGGAAGAAATTTACCCCTCCCCATATGTAATTATATTTTCTGCCCGGGTGAGTAAAGTTGTCGGAAAATCTAGAGGATTAGCGTGACTTCGTGAGAAACCCAGGAGATCTCTTAAAATCTGCAAAAATCCAGGAAAGGTTAATCAAAGGGATACCCACCTCAGAAATATTTCAAAAATGAAAAATGGTGATATGTACCATTGCAATGTATTCTGACATTACATCATTAAGACCCAACAGATTATTGGTTGTAAGTAACGTAAAATCATTCTATACGTCGATTGCAACCATCAGCTGTTCGGTCCGCAATGTAATGTCAGAGGACATTTTAATGGCGCTTACATACGATGAATAATAGAGTAAGAGACCAAATTTTTCAACAAAAGTGCTTAGTGGTTGTGGCATGCTACCCGAAAAAATAACAGGGTTTAAATAAAAAATTGTCGATTCAAAAACCTAAACCGATCAAAAAACTTAGACAGTCAAGGACACCTTCAAATTAGCCTATCATAGGCTGATTAGCCTATCATAGGCTATTTAGACTATTTTATATAGGCTATTTAGCCGAAAATCGATAAAAACTTCGATTTCTGACGAAATAAAAATAGTCGCGTCTTCTCTAAGGAATACATGGTTTCTCATTGTCAGAGAAATGTTCATGACAAATTTTGACTTTGGGTCAATTTTGGTTTAGGAAATATTCCACTTTTTTGTACTGCGCATGCGTGCGCATGCGAAGGGTAAGAAAATCGGGCTTTTTGAAAAAAAAAAATTTTTTTAACAAATATGTGTTTTTGTACACGGCACTTCATTATCAGAAAATTAGCCTATAATCGGTTAGTTAGCCGATGGATAATAAATTTATTCATATTTCTGTTTCCAAAATTGAATGTTATATCAGTTTAAGTGAAAAAGATTCTTTTGGCTTTGGGCAATGAAGTAATGGTGAAAAATAGACGCGACTATTTATATTTCGTCAGAAATCGAAGTTTTTATCGATTTTCGGCTAAATAGCCTATATAAAATAGTCTAAATAGCCTATGATAGGCTAATCAACCTATGATAGGCTAATTTGAAGGTGTCCTTGACTGTTAGATGATACGATAAACTGAATTGAAAAAACATCAACACAAAAGTGGTAAGAAGATTTTCAAATACACGTTTTTTTTATGAGAACATCAAAAACTTTTGAAGCCTTCAGATGTTCTTTAATTCTTTGGACTCTTAGCCTAAAAGTGTTCTTGTTTTAAACATTTTGTGAGTAATTTCCTTAGAAATTGTATGTTTTAGACTCTACAAGGCCTGGATCTGTTTTCAAAATGTTTTTCAAATTTTAGGCCTTGAAGGTTCTTATATAGTTTGTCCTTAGAAAACGTTTATCAAAGAAAGATTTTGATCTTGTAAATTAATCTGTATGTGATATAGAGTACAGATTGAACAAGGTTTCTCAAGGCATAGCAGACAGTTGCATTCTAAAACGTTCGTAGAAATTGGACTCGTTACTCTCTGACTTAACATCAAATCATTAATATAGTCGAGTAAAGATAAGCGGTTTGAAAGTTCGTATAAGACATTTTCTGGTTGATTTTCAATCAATGGGTGGAATAATAATTTATTCTTTTGAAATATGTAGTATACGTAGATTGGATTCATGATTCTGAAAGTTTTGGTATCATTAATTTTTACGTCCTATCTTTACGATGTGAATTTTGAATTTTGTAATCAACTTTAAAATAACGATACAAAACAACAACAAACACATTTCGGATATTTTTTTTATCTAAACAAAGCATAACATACGGTTTCCACCTAACAAGAAAATATTTTAAATCCACCAATCAAAGATGGATTTACCATGATTGTTGAAATATAATAAATGGCCGAAGAAAATCAAGCCGTTGTAAGTAGATTGCGTTGACAATTAAGACCTAAAGAACGGCCGAAATAAGTCAGGTACTCCTTCACATAATACTTATAGGCAATTTTAATTGAAGAGCCAATATAGAAATTTACAATGCAAGCAATTCGACTTAATTACTGGCGAAGGTGAATGAAATCAATAGCAGTATAACAGGAACTTTCTATAGCTTTTGACTTCCTAGTTACCGTATTATAAACAATTTTTTTTCTGCCTGACTTTTCTCAAGTCAATCATGAATGTATTGGAATGGAAGTAAAAAATATTGATGATGTTGATCGAAACATAATTATAATCAAAACTTTTCAGTGGGGACTTCTATTACATTTTAACATTTGAAAATACTGTGAAAATACGCAAGTATTTCTAGATTCATTCTGATTCATTGTAACAGTGAAAATATTTTGGATATTGTTATAATCAAGGATCGTGCTAATATTTTTTCTATCATTATTTTTGTTGCGTTGCTATTATTTTTTGGAGAAATTGAACATCTCAATAAAATTCTTACAAAGATAAAGAGATAGCCTTGGAACATCCCAGAAATAATTTACCTCCACTTCTTGGTCATTTTAATTATGAGAAGTTCAAACCCCTAAATTGTCTATGAAACTGCCTAAGAACTTTGGGTTTTAAGCCAATTTTGAGGTACCTTTTAAGTTTTTGCTTTTTCCCAGCTGACACAAAACGTTGTTTCAACGTTCGTCTAGCGTTATATGGACGTTATGAACATTCGATTAACGTTAAAACAACGTTGTGTGTCAGCTGGGTTTTTTTTGAAGGTCCCCTGTTTTTCATGAAACCTTATTGACCCCGCCCTGTATTTTCCTATGTATTTCGAGGACACGCCGCCTATCTGAGATGAAACAAGTGATACTTTTATGGACCTACCTGGTTATGCATTTAATACATATATAATTGATATCTACGTGAGCGCAGGGCCGGCGAAACCGGGGGGGGGGGCTAGGGGGCTATAGCCCCCCCCCCCCACCACTTTTTTGCAAAAAAAAAAAAAAGAGTGAGAGAGAAAAAGAGAGGGTGAGAGAAAAAAGACTTGGCTACGTTCAACAATGAAGCCAAAACGGTTTAACAATCTTTCTTTGCTCCATATCCATAAAAATCCAACGGATAAACTTTATTTAGATGAAGTTGGTAGAGAGTTTGTGTCGACTCGAGAGCGTCGCTTTAGTTACTTTTTTAATTTCTTTGATGTTTTCATTCCAATAACTTCATAAAAATTAAATTTAGATCACTTCTAAGCCAATGTAGAGTACCAAAATTTTCCCGCCCGTCGGCCCCAACCATGGTGGGGCCTCCTTAGTCACTATAATCATTTAGCCCCCTCACTTTTAAAACCAATTCGCCGGCCCTGGAGCGTGACCATTAAACAATCCTTCAGAGCACAAATAGTGACGATCTATCAAAATTAGTCGTTTGTTTCTTATAAAAAAACGTTTAGAAACCAAAATTTCATGTTCTTGAAATATTCTTTCATATTCAAGACTTTGTGAGCAAAAAACATCATCTCATCAAAAAATTGAGTAATTTGGCTAAGAACATTGATGTATGCTTATTAATAGTCATTCTTATAGATAAAGATGTGTTTTTTGAGCCAACAAAATTTTTTTGCAAAAATCTGCTTAAGCCATCTTTTACCTATGATGGTACCCTACTTTCATGCAAAAAATCAGAAAAAGTTAATGATCCAATTTTTCACAAAGTCCAAAAACCTGTTTTTTAGCCGTTTTTTGGCCCAAATTTGCCCAAAAAAATTTTTTTTCGAAAATCGGGCTCCGTCACATTCGAGGGTTTATAGTTACACATCTTTGTGCAAAAAATCAGAAAAAAACTAATGAGCCAATCGCGAGGAAAGCTAATAACGAACGAACGAACGAACGAACGAACGGACGAACGGACAAAGGTTAATTTGTAGGACCTCCATCCCACCGGGGTAGGTCCAAAAAATGACCACCTGATTCTTTTCAGTATAGATAGGCCTTATTCAGTATGAAGTTAATACTCAATTTCCTATCAATCGTTTGAAATATTTCCCAGAATAGCTGAAGGAGTTTGAAGAAAACCATTACTGCATAGATTCCTTTGTCAGCAACATTTTTAACGATGTTGAGACAGTTTGGCACAAAGTAATATATTGAAAGTAAAGTGATGTCAAATTAAATTGTGGTTTTCATTTCAGGTTGAAAACAAATTTATACAGACAAAAGTTTTATCAAATTTGTTCTATGAGGTTTTCCCCCTCATTTACACGTTCTTTTTATAAGAACATCCGAAATTGTTGAAGCCTTCGGATGTTCTTAACTTTTTGAAGTTTAAGCCTTAAAAATTTCTTAACATGTTCTTATTTTACCCATTTTTGAGTATTTCTGTCCATTATCTTATTAAATTCGGTGCTCTAGAGTCGACAAAGCCTTAAAATGTTCTTAACTTGTTCCTAACATTTTGGCCATCGAAGCCTTAGTTTATTCTTATTGAAAAAACGTGTATTTGACATGCTTATCAAGAGGAGAAAATAGTAATTTTGGTATAATGCTTTTGTAGATTGAATGCTTTACATAATGTCATGATTGGCTCGGATACACAAACAAGTAAGTTTTGACCTTTGAAGCCAAAAGTTATACTTTGAAACAAGCATCTCTAAATCAGAGATAAATAACGAGAGATTGTAAGAATTGAGTATTAAAGCCGCAAGGGCTAGATTGTGAATCTAAAGCAAGAAAAAGTGAAGTCTCAAAATTTGCACTGTACATATTCGCAGTGACGGATTGTCATATTTTTGTTTTCAAATCTGGCGATAGATTTTAATAATCCTGGGTTTGTCGTTCGTCTGAATACCGATCGGGTCATGCGTTTAGGATGGGAAGAAGCGGTTTCGTTTACATTCCAGAATTGTGATTAGAATTTAAAGAGATCACCTACATTAGTAATGAAGAAGTATTGTTTTTATTACCATATCCATGATTTAATTTGTCTATAGCTATGTCGATGATTAGGATTTTTATAGCTCAATCAAGAGTTGATTGTTTCTCAGTGTGCAGAGAGAGGCAAAACGTTTGATGGTGGAAACCTTACTGTAGCTTATGTTTAGAAATCAGTTTAGTAAAATTCAGTAGTACGAATAGGATTTTATATTTGAAAATATTCGTGATAACTTTCCATAAATATTTTGATGTTAATTTTTAAAAAACATAATTTTTCACCAAAACCCTTCATGATTTATGATTTTAAAGTTATTATCTTTCAAAAGTTTTCAAAAAAAATCTCCTGTCAGAAGATTGATTAGATTTTTACTACAATACAGTTCTGATAAACATTTTGAAAGGGAAACAAGAAGCCCAAGGGCATGAAGGCCCAGCATTAAAAGTTTTGTTTCTAAATAAGAGTGATAAAGTTTGCTTAAAATCATCAATCTTAATTTACAAGCTTTTTTATATTGAATTGGCACGAATGTGGAGCAACATTGGTCTGAAAGAGGAAGAGAAAAACATTTTTTTGCTTATATCAAGAAACATAGGATATATGGAATCTAAAGTCCGGACAATGGTCATTGTTTTGCATTGTTCTTAACAATGTCTTCGCATGCGCACACTTCGTCGGCGCGAATTCTAGCGGGAAGTTCAAAATGGCGATTTTCTTACACTGATTAGTTCCTCCACTTTTTTTGGTGACGCGGGAATTTTTTCATATTTTGATTGATTTCATCGCATTGGAAAACCCAGTGAGGCTTTATTTCAAAGATTGTCTACCCCTTTGGGGTTTCCCTTTGAAATTTGACAGATTGGACTCGTTTATCCAAAATTATTCAAATTTGTTTTTGTGGTAGTTGCACGAGGAGACACAAGTTAGAGAGAACTCAGGTGAGTTTTGATTTTTCAATATCTTCTGAAATACATTTCCTTTTTTTATGATTTTTTCTGTGGCCACTCATGAATATAGCTAGAACACACTTATATCAGTTTAATTTGCAGGAACTTACAGGATTTTGGAGAAATTGGCTATTATTTTGCTCTGTAATTTAGGGGTGATCTGCACATTGCCTGAGCTTTTCTCTTTTAAACATCCTGGTCATGTAATACAAGACTCTAAGGATCAAGGATTATTCTGAAAGGTACTCACTTGATTCTGGTTTCATTTTCTAAAAGATTTACTTTGGATTCAAAGTAATGTTCTGTTTGAATAATTTGCTAAAAATGGCCACGTTTGTTATAATTTTATGGTAAAATGTCCTCTGAAAAGAGACATTTTTTTCTCAACAAAGCCAATTCTATTAGCTGTTCCTAATTTGAGAAGAGCTTTTCTGAGTGAGGACAAAGCAGTGAGCAATTATTGCCCTTGCCCAATCCCCAATAGCAACCATTTAACTTGTTTTTCTTTATGAGTTTCTACTAGGGTACTGTAGCCGCCCAGGTTTGGGCTCGACTATTTCCATGAGAAAACCAGGCTATACCCAACAGCTAGCTTGACTTGAAAGTGACTTCTAGTTTCAAAATAATAACAAAAATTACTTATTGCAAAAATTTTGGTTACATTTAATTTTATTTTTAAATTACCTCTGTAAAATTGATTTGCTTTTATTTTGATCTTTCAGAATGGCCGAAAACCATAATGCTAAGTTGCAAAGGATTTGCAGAATATGTTGTATGGTGATCAAAACCGATAAATCTTACACCGAAAAAAGACATATCACCGACTTTACAACCGAGATGAAAGCATTGTTTGACATTGACGTGTTGAGTGATACTCATGCCCCGCCTTATCTTTGTGGAAATTGTAAAGAGAAGCTTGAACTCAAGAGAAAACATCCGCAATACTCAACTGAAACTGAATTGTTTAATTTTCTGGAACATCGTGATGAATGTGATGTTTGCAAAAGATTGGTACCAATACGCTTTAGTTTAAAGACAGTTGCACCCTCACTTCCTAAATTCGAGAAAATTGGTAATGATTATGGCTTCCTTAAATTGAGGACTGATGAAGACTTTCTAGTACTCTCAAAACCAGTAAATCTAGAAAACACAGTTAAAATATATATTAACTGTCAAATTGATCCTAGTTGTCAATGGAAGGTGTTTGTCAGTAATAGACAGCTTGCAGCTCAACATGAACTTTACCAAAAGTTTGGTTCGGTATTGTCAATGAAAAATGCTAATGAATTTTTTGAAATGTTGGCATTGTACAATGTATGTGAGGGTAATACAAGATATCAGGAACTTGTCAAGAAAAAAGTTGATAAAGGAAGTGATCTCACATTTCTCGACAAGGAAGGAAAAGTTGCTGCTTGCATCGAAGCACCTGGATTCAACCAAATCCATCCAGACAAGCTTACAATCCGCCATGTAAACTGTGAATTGATTTCCAAAGATAATATTAAATGTAAAGTTTGTGCAGACTATGGACGTAAAATTTTATCTTCCATGTCCAGCAGGGCTCAAAAACTTCCAACGACTAACCACCCAAACACTCCAAATATTTATCTCACTCGCCAACAATTGGAAAACAAAGCCAAAACATTGCAAAGGGATAAAAGAGAACTGCAAAATGAAATTAGACGCTTGAAGACTAAAGTAAAAAAGCTTATGACTAATGAAGCTGTGGCATTGCCTGATGAATGGAAAGAAGTCATTCCAGCTGTTTTTGAAAGTAATGATGCAGGTTTTCCAGCTGACACACCCCAAGGAATCTTATGGGAACAACAACAAAAATATGCATCCTTGAAAGATAAAAGGGGAATGCGCTGGCATCCTTTAATCATTCGATGGGCAATCAGTATCTTCTTGAAATCTCCAGGTATGTTTACAGATCAAGCTTGAAAAAAAAATACATAGAATCTACAATATTTTGAATTTTGAAAACATCAAATCCATTGCAATTTTTTTAGAATAACTATGGAAACTAATGATTTACATCCCAGTGAGAATAAAGGGGCTTACTTCTGATATTAAAAACAGAATTTTTAGGGGCCTTTGTAGGATGGCACCAACATTTACCAAAAAAATTGGAGGGAGTGGGAATGATGGATGATGGGTGGGATCAAAATTTTGGTCAATTTAGTCATATACAAATGACTACAGGCGGTAAAGTAAAAGTATGTACCAGCAAATCAAAAATGTGCATCATGTTAAATAAAATGCTAGTTATTGTTATATTGTGGAATTGTTTGCTTGTGTTTGGTGATGCATTTAGAGCGAGTTCTTCTAAACAAATTTTTGCTGCAAAAAAGGGGGAATTAGTATAATGGGGGGATGAAATAAACATAGGGGGATCATATCCCAATGCAAACTCTGCTTAGCTCTACAAAGCTCAAAAAATTGACCTATCAAATTTTATTTGAAAATGTTCATTGTAAGCCTTTGTTTATTTTCAGCTACTTACAGGCATCTCAAAGCTGGAGCATTTCTCAACCTACCCAGTGAAACAACGCTGAATGCCTACAGCCAGTTTTGCAGCACGAATACCGGTTTTGATGTTAAAAAGATAGAGCAACTCCTGAAAGAAATTAAGATAGACGATTGCAAGGATTATGTAAGTAATGTTCTATTTGAATAATTTGCTAAAAATGGCCACGTTTGTTGTTTAATTTTATTGTAAAATGTCCTCTGAAAAGAGACATTTTTTTCTCAACAAAGCCAATTCTATTAGCTGTTCCTAATTGAGAAGAGCTTTTCTGAGTGAGGACAAGCAGTGAGCAATTATTGCCTTGCCCAATCCCCACAATAGCAACCATTTAACTTGTTTTCTTTATAGTTTCTAGGGTACTGTAGCCGCCCAGGTTTGGGCTCGACTATTTCCATGAGAACAACCAGGCTATACCCAACAGCTAGCTTGACTTGAAAGTGACTTCTAGTTTCAAAATAATAACAAAAATTACTTATTGCAAAAATTTTGGTTACATTTAATTTTATTTTAAAATTACCTCTGTAAAATTGATTTGCTTTTATTTTGATCTTTCAGAATGGCCGAAAACCATAATGCTAAGTTGCAACGGATTTGCAGAAGATGTTGTTGTAGGTGATCAAAACCGATAAATCTTACACCGAAAAAAGACATATCACCGACTTTACACCGAGATGAAAGCATGTTTGACATTGACGTGTTGAGTGATACTCATGCCCCGCCTTATCTTTGTGGAAATTGTAAGAGAAAGCTTGAACTCAAGAGAAAACATCCGTTATACTCAACTGAAACTGAATTGTTTAATTTTCTGGAACATCGTGATGAATGTGATGTTTGCAAAAGATTGGTACCAATACGCTTTAGTTTAACGACAGTTGCACCCTCACTTCCTAAATTCGAGAAAATTGGTAATGATTATGGCTTCCTTAAATTGAGGACTGATGAAGACTTTCTAGTACTCTCAAAACCAGTAAATCTAGAAAACACAGTTAAATATATATTAACTGTCAAATTGATTCCTAGTTGTCAATGGATGGTACCCTTTATTGGTGCTGGAATCGGTTCAATGTTGCTAATAAAATATATTCTTTTGTGATGTCCCTCATTGATCAAACAGCTAGAAACAACTTGGAGAACTCGCATGCACATCTATGTTCACGAATGCTAACAGTAAGTAGCACTCGTTAATTTTTTATGTTCACTAATATTCTGTACTTTCTATTTGATCTCTGCAAGGTTTTGATGACTGTTAGATATCATAATCACCAGTCTTTAAGTTTTGAATCCAGCTACACCATCTTTAGTCGAATTTTGTAGCATCATCCATAATTTGGAAACATTTCAAACAAAGTCAAAATTTCGTTGCATAATTTCGTTGCTTTGATTGTTAAGGGATTTTTTGAATTTTAATAGGTTTACCCTACTACACAATGGGGAAATTTTGTGCTGATAATTATATAGATAACTTTTATTTAGCTTGATGGTTACGAATTGAGCTGGCAGCATATTATCGCAGTCTATGAGCAAGATCTCATCCCAGATACTAAAGACGAAGATGGTGTGGCTATGAGGAAGTTGTACAAGCTAAGCAATGAACATATTCATTTGTCACCAAGATTAAGAATGAGAGTGAACCTTGCAGCCCAGGTTAGTCATAAATTTAAAATTTTGGGAGGATATACTTATTAGCGTTGATAGATTCAGAGTCTTCTCATTTTTAGTGGAATCTCGTCTTGAAACATTATTTAAACTCAAGCCTTACTTCATTCAGATATTATTGACTTTGTTTGTGATAAACTTTCATCCAAAAAGGATCTTTTTATATGTGAATTAAATCTTTTGTGTATAATACTAAGTTAAAAAGTTTTTACTTTGTACAGGTTTTGAGCAACAGCGTTGCACTAGCACTTGATAAACAGAATCTTCAGTCCACAACCTCGACTCGGAAATACATTCGAAAAATGGATCGATTCTTTGATTGTTTAAACGGTTGGTCACTCTTCATTGGACAGAGAAGAAACAAAGACGATTTAAAACCTTATTTTGAAGTTACAGACAAAAGATTTAAGTATTTATTTACGCTATTAATTGTATTTTTATCTGATATTCCTGATTGCTTATTTTCTTAGCTATCATACTTAAGGAAAGCCTACCAGAGTATTAGATTCTGGTGATATCTTTAGTTTTCATATAATTTATAATACCTTAAGGGAACTAATTTTTGCCTAGAACTAAATTTTGCGGTTTTTGCGGATTTAGGCCTGTTTAGGCCCAAACCGCAAAATTAAGTTCCCGCAAAATTTTTTAAAATGCTGAATAATTCACAGTACGGCTCTAATTTTCTTTCAAGTGAGAAATCCGCAAAATTAAGTTCCCGCAAATATTTAATATAAAAAATCTTGAACTGCGAATCGCAAAAATTAGTTCCCGTAAAAATTAGTTCCCGACAAAAATAGCTCCCTTAAGTTAAGTTTCTCTGTATTTTAGTTTCTCGAAGATGAATTATTGGATTTTTTTTCGGATTGGGAAAAACAAGTCGAAAACCTGAAAGGTGTTCCTGAAGAGGTCAAACCAAAACTGATGATCAGCCGCCAAACAACCACTGGAATAAGAATAACAGGTAAGAAACGTTGGATAAGATTAACTTTGATATCTTGTATGTAGGTAAAGACATTTCCTGACATTGTGATGTTATTTTTAACGTGAATCAATAAGATATTTGATAGTGGATGCAATATCACATTTTTCACTGAAATTCATTTCATTCATATCTACATTTTTCTTCTTTTTTTAGTTCACTCATTCTGTTCACTTGCAAAGCATTTGCTGACGGAATTCCCTGAAACCTACATACTACCTGACAAGTTTAACCAGGTATTATCTTTAATAATATTCTATTGCTCTTTTTTTTGCTTTCGTTAATGAATAAATATACTATAAAGCTGTCCAGCTCATCATCGAATCGGAATTGAACCACATATCAGTTTTACTACAGACTGGATTTTTGATTCGGCAATTGAATGGCTAAAATTACTTAAGCAAAGATTTTATTTAAATATTCTTTGATTTTTAGGATCCAGTAGAAGAGAATTTCTCCAAACAACGAATGCGTTGTGGTGGCTCCGATAACCCGACCATGCTACAATATTCTCAAAACGAACGAAAGATTATGCTGTTAAAGTCGGACATTTTACGTGTTGTCACTGCTAACACTAGAGGACGTATTCAGCCAGTGCAGTCAGCCGATTACGATTTAAATGAACCCTTGCCAAAGAGGAAAAAGTAACTTTATGGTGGATGTCGTTGATTCATTTTTTTGAGCTCTGAATTATGTCTTCAGTTTATAAATTGGTGATTGCCAAATCGAGGCTCATACCTAGTGAGATACTGTTCTTAGTATATAGAATTTTTAGAGTCTATATTTGTTCAGCGTTTTTTATGCAAGCTTATTTCCCATCTAGAAGGATTTACATAATCGATCCACTATAAAATTATGCGTCGTTTTTTAGGGAAATTTAGCTTTATACTTAGGTGCATATTTTTTGCTCCACTATTTTTATTATACATTCACTAGATTGAAAAGATAATTCCTTAAAGAAGGGAAGACTAATTTGCATTTATGTCTAGTTTATTTTTCGCTCTTAAAGTATCTAATCCGGGTAATTTTTTTCAAGCTGATTTTTTTGCGAGTTTCATTTCCCGAGCACTAAAAATGAAAATCTTTGGCAAAAATTATGACTTCACACCATACACGAAGATTAAATTATGATACAAAATATCATCCTAATTAATTCACTTAAGCTATGTAATTGATTTGTGTTTGATTTGTTAATTAAAGTGGAGGTAGTAATTTCTAATATAAATTTTCGACGATACAAATCCCATTAATTTTGACAGAATACCTTTAAAAATATCGCGAGAAGATTCTAGCTCTGTCGACATTTATTTGATTGTCTTTGCATAATGGACTCTTCCAGAAAAAATTCGTTCATGGGGGATGGAGGATATATTATTTTGTCTTTGATCTACCCCTGGACATTTCGATTTTATACCCCCTGGACAAGCATCAAATTGACCCCCTGGACACAAATATTCACCCCATGGACATAGCAGTTTTTCAGGTTTTTTTTCTCAATACCCCCTGGACAAGATATCCTTCACCCCCCCCCATGAATAGTTTTTTCTGGAAGAGTCCATTGGTGTTGTATTCACTTAAATTATGCCGCGGAAATAATTATCGTTAAAAATGGTTTTGGCGCCCCGTTTTGAGAATAATTATCTAGCCTGAAGCAGCCAAAAAAAGCAAGCGAACGGGAGGCTAGCTTCAACTTGCTTAATGCAGAGGAAACCCCTAAATTTTTTAATAAGATTTCAACTTGCTTAGCTTTTAGGATTTGCGGTGGAGGGATACAAACAATAAAATCTCTTCTGCTCAGAGAGAGTGGTTTGTTTTGAGTGTAAAGGGAAAACCATTAGGAGATAGCTCGGCACACACGATTTCAATGTTCTAAAATTAGACATATATGATGGGATAACCCAATCAACCCCGTTCAAGAAAGACACAATCCAAGTAGAAATAAAACTTTTCAGGATAGAGGGTTTGTGATCTCTTCTCTGGCTGTCCCCGATTTTTTATCTGAATGATACATTTCTTAATGTTTAGAGTTCTCAATTGTGCACTATTAAGTTCATAGTCAATCAGTCTATTTTGAATTATAGCAATGCCAAAAAGCAAAGGTGTAGAGAATTAATTTTCCATAAGTGTTTTTGTCTTATAATTAATCAATGAATGAAAATACACTAATGACATTTTACAAAAACTATAATATGAAAAAAATAAGATGAAGATAAGATGATATTACTTTCCAAGTAATGAAATTGTCAGGCTTTAATTTAATAAATTAGTCAAATAAAGTTCAAAATCAAGAGCTGTACTATGAGTAAATCATGATCTCATCCTACCCATTTTTAAGAAAGGCTAATAAAAGAAGGCAGCTAAAATAACATCAAGATGCAATAGAAGACAAAAATATTCAAAAATCCATATTATAAAAATATTGAACCTGAAAGCTGTTCACAAACAAAAGAAATTTATGGAAACGATGCTTCAAATAAAAATAAACACCTTCAGGTTAAATGGCAGGTTGGCTTCTGTAAAACTTAATCAAAAAATGTTAAAATTCAATAAATCAAAATTTATAAAAGTGGTAAAAATCAAGATATAGCCCACATAAATAAAATACATAAAAAACTGTATGCTAACAAAAATAATAAATTTATCAAAATTATGCTCAGAATAAAAATATTTACACTCAGGTGGAATAGGTTTGTTTGTGCATTGAAAGCAAAAATGTTAAAATGCAAAAATTAAAATGTATGAAAATGGTAAAGATCAAGTTACAGTACACACAAATGAAATAAATAAAATCTATAAAATCAATTTATCAAAATGGTGTTTAGAATAAAAATTTATAAATAAGGTTGTTTGAAGTATATAATTTTACTTTTTGTAGCGAGTAGTTTTCTTATACCAGGCTCTCCAGCTTCACTGACTGTTTCTGATTTTTCTGAATTTTTTTTGGCATTCAACTTTCGAATGTTCAATACTGACTTGATGAATCCATTTATCCTTAAATTGATCCACTTTCCAATAATTTTTGATCTTATTTTTGATTTAATGTTTTCATTAGGTATATCCATGGTAAGCTTTTGCCAGCATCTTTCAACATTCAAATTGGCACTAAATTCAGTTCTCAGCATTTCACGAATATCATCTCCTTTATAATTTGCAAGAAATTTTTGATGCAGAAGCTTTTTTGTTGACAATTCAATATGTTTAATAAAATGAAAAAAATCGTCAACAGCATAAATCAAACTTCCTCTATTCACAGCTTGTACCCAAGCAAGGGTAAAGTGGTCCTCGTCTATATTGTCATCAAATTCATCCTCAAAATCTTTGTAGCCCCAGCTTTTAAGCACCTCCATGGTAGCTTTACCATCTAATGTCTTATCATTTCTCAGTGACTTTTTTAATGAAAATAGTAAATATCCACACACGTATCGGATAGTTTGGAGTTCAGACCCTGTTACACTAACATAGATCTCTTTGTTGTTTGTATCAGGAAGAAAGAACTCCCTTCTTATCTTTAGTAACTGCTCAAGGATTTTTGAGGTGACGAAATTAAAAAGCATTCTTGTTTGATCGAGATCACTCCCTACCAATGCTAGGAATAACTTCCAATTATTTATATGTTCATCTGCAAAACACTGTTTGTTAAAAAGCTTGAATAAGTTTATGTGGTAAGGTTTTGACACACTCTTCTTTTTCAATTTTTCATGCATTGCTTTGATGAATCCTTCCACAAATATTTTGGCGTTTTCGTTACTTGATAGCGGAATGAGTTTTGAAGCCAACAATGCTGCACTTTTGCCAGGCTCTCTGATCATGAAGAAAGGGTCATCAGCAGCAGATTTTAACGATGTTTCCAATATGTTGACGGACAAATTTAAGAATTTTTCCTTCAACAACACAGCTGGTGTTTTTTTCTTTGGTGCAATAGGTTTTTTGGGCTTTCCACTTGCTGCCGTTGGCTTCTTTGAGGACTGTGCTTTTGATCCTAAAAACATGAAAAGTTGAAAAAATGATGTTCAAACTCTTGTTTCTTTAACACCCATGATGAAAAGGGCTATACTCAGGCATAAAATAGAACAGTCTCAGAGGGGCGGGAATGAGCAACAAAATCTACATATATCCAGAGTTTGCTTTAATAATGCCATTCTTTATTTCTCGAAAAAAAAAAGCTATTACATAAAACAAGCTTCTATCTACCAAAAAAATGTGGTGAATCAAGTTTTAAATGAAGTTGAAAAACAAACAACCATTTGGTATTATAATCAAATCTATAAAACTCTGGATTTTATTTCACTGGAATTTATAATGATCAAAATAATTTTGGCGGTTACCTTTGCATGTTTTTTTGTGTGTCTTTATTCCCCTTTCTCTGAAGTATTCTTTCTGACAAAGGTCACATTTAAATAATGGTTTAGAGTCTGAGACGTCTGACTCTGACTGAGGAAGTATAGTTTGCAATGTTTCCTCGTTGACAAAAACAATCGTGGGAACAGTGTCCATTGTAGTTTCATCCTCAACGTCACTTATGTCTTCCTCGTGAATAAAGGATACTGGAACTGCAGCCTCTTTTTCAAACAAATCAACTGTCTGGATATCTTCAACTTCTTCAAATACAGGCGATAATTCATCGAAATCCAACTCAACAGGGCTAGCCATGATTTAGATTTCTTTGATTTGTTATATAAAACTTTCTTCCCGGTCGTTTTGGTAGAAATCTTTGTTTATGTTTTGATAAAATTTCTCACGGAACCGAGGGAAACCCGGGGTAATATAATTTCAGCAATTTTCATTGGCTAATGGGGAACAATCAAATATTTTGGCGCGTTAATATAAACATATAAGTGGACCGCGCTTTTTATTGTTCTCTGATTCAACTAACAATTGCCGACGAAGTCGAGTGCAAAATATAACAATCGCTATTGTTTAGAAAAGATTCCATATATCCTATGTTTCTTGCATAGATCCTGAATATGCGGATAAAAGGATAAGGCACTATCTATGGCTAAACCAAGAAGTTTAACGCACTCTGAAGATTTTAGTGAAAAATTTCCTAAATCAAGAGCTATATTTGCATTCTTTGTACCTGGAAATAACATCTGAAACTTCTCCGGATTTGCTACGAGGGAATTATCTTCAAACCAGGATAGAATAATATGCATGTCTATATTCAAAGCTTCAATGACTTCCTCCAAGCAGGAAGCACATTTATGGAGAGTATTATCATCGGCAAAGTTACAGAGGTCATCTTCATTTACAAAGTAAAACAAATCATTTATAAGAACATTAAACAGAATTGGACCCAAAATGGATCCCTGAGGCACTCCAAATAGCAAAGGTAGCCAGTTACTGTAAGATGATCCCACCCTGACCCTGTGTTTCCTTTTTGAAAGATAGCTATGTATGAAGGCGAGACTTCTACAATCCAATCCATATGCATGAAGTTTGGCGATCAGAAGATCATGGGGTAAGCAATCAAAGGCCTTTGACAGATCCATCAGTATAGCTCCTATTTTACCCGAAGTAGAGAGAGTTGACTGCCATTTTCGCAACATGTTTAGTAAAGCACTTTGTGTGCTATACTCTTTGCGAAAACCGCATAGTCTTGTGGAGAAAAAAGACTCAAAAAATATATTAAGCTGATTTGAGATAAGTTTTTCAAAGATTTTAGCTGAGGAGGGGAGCAAACTGACCGGTCTGTAATTGTACTTGTCGTGCTTACTATTCTTTTTATGGACTGGGATTATATCAGCCTGCTTCAAGCTATCAGGAAAATTTTGAGATGTAAGGCTGTGGTTGAAACACGCTGTCAAAGTAGGAGCACATACAAACTTGGCTAACTTTATAATTTTGGTAGGAATATCACCACTGACTGATTTAGAATCGTTCAGGTTTTTTATTACCTTGAGTGTTTCGGAATTTGTTACAGGTGAAAGCTCAAATTTATCAACACCTTGCCTGTTTTCAAGAATTTTCAAAATACTCTGATATTACTCTATTTCTAGATATTATGCTTCCATTTTCAATGAGCTGAATTCTCTCATCAGCATTAATGACCTTGTTCGAAAAGAATTGCTTGAAAGTGTCCCAAAATCCTTTGGGAGATTGTTTTGGGTCATTTTTGCTGAAGAAAGATTTCTTTTCTTTCCTATTCATATTAACGACAAGGTTTCTCTGACGCTTATAACGAGCAACATCTTCAGGATTCTTGGATTTATTTGCTACATTTTTAAGTTTCGATCGGAGCATAATAGCTTTCCTGAGGTCTTTGGTGACATGTTGCTTATTATTAGCACGGATTAACCTTGTCTTTAATGGTGCATGTTCTACAAATATTCGTTCAAAAATACTATAATCTATGATGTTTCTGTCTTTAAGTATACTATTTAGCTCATTTAAGAAAATAACTGAATTAAAATTTTTGTAATCCCTATAACTTTTAATTACAGGTGGTAACTTAACATATGTAGATTTCATCATGGTATGAACTAGCAGGTGATAATCACTTAAACCCGTTTCTAGAGCACCAGTGAATTGAAAGGAATGCTTCCTGTTTGTTAAAATCAAGTCAATACAGGTGCCAGCTTCTGACTTAAAACAGGTTTTTTCTTTGACCAGATTGTAAAGGTCATGTGCATTCATAAAGTTTTTAACTAATTCATTTTCGGGTTCTAAGTTAAAATCACCTGATATCACAAAATTGTCATAAGTTCTACTATAAAAATCTAATCTTAGGGATAAATATGATAAAAATTGCTCAATCTTTTATTTTGATTTAAATTTAGTAGGATTTCTATAAATCATAAAAAAGCACCATTTAGTTTTCCTGAGGTTTATTTCAAAAGGAATGACCTCTATGCCTTTAGGGAAGATAAAAGACGTAAGCTGATGCATTAAGATATCAGACCTAGCGTAAACCAGAAGTCCCCCACTTGAATCAGTATCATCTAAGCGCAAGGGTGTTTTGTAGCCCGGAAGTATCAACTTGCTGGTTGTAAAAGCTTGATCTAGCTTAGTTTCTGCAATAGCTAAAACGTCTATATTATTTTTCAAAAAGACATTTAGGTTTTTTAACTTATATTGCACTGAATTTATGTTCGTATAACCTATTGTTAAATTAAGAGGATGTTTCAATTTTTGATTTTTCAACTTAGTTAATTTATCACAGTCAGCATCTTCAAAAGCAATAACAGATTTTGACTGTTTTACAGTCCGCCTAGGCAAAAACATATTACCATATACTACTGGGCCGCACTTAATCGTGCCATCCAGTCGTTAAAAAAGCTACCTGCAGAGTCGTTTCAACGACACTGGTACCCCGGGGGGGGGGTACTTAGGCAAAAATAGGTGCTGGGTATGTGTGCGGACGGTAAGGGTCGGGTTTTTCACCTTTCAAAGTAAGGGTTACAAAAATCAGGAAATTTCAAAGTAGTCTCTCTAAGGGTGGGAAAAATCACGATTTTTAGAAACAAATTTTGATTTTGAGAGAAAAAATTACAAAAAAGTGTCACTAAGGGTAGGAAATTTTTGAAAATCAGGGAAAATTTTTCGAAAAAGTCTCTCTAAGGGTCACTTTTTCACTAAAGTTTGGTCTCTCTAAGGGTCACTTTTTCACTAAAGTTTGGTCTCTCTAAGGGTCGGTTTTCGGAGGTCCCGTCCGCACATACCCCTCATTCACCAACCTTAGTACCCCCCCGGGCACTGGTACAGTAAAACGATGCTCTTTCTGATAACTTTTGACTTAAAGAAAAAATTATATCACGGGGGGACAGTACACGATCCAATTTTATTCGCTTTTTTAAGCCAGCTTCAACATCCAAAGGACTTTTAGTGCGTTCAGCTACAGCTTAACCGGCGTGCGACGCCGGGTACCGGCTAGTTCTCTTTGTTATTGTAGGTGATGTCTAATCTTGTTACTGTCTCATGCATGATATACCGGGTGCACCAAAAAAAAGTATACAGGTTTGTCGAGATATTGTGAGCTTCAGAATTTAAATTTTTTGTTCATTCTTTTTTTATCGTATAGAGGATGCTCTAACTTAAATTTTGAGCTATCATACGTTAGGTTTGGAAAAGTAGATCAAAAGTTATTTTAAAAAAACTGACTTTTTTTCCATGTCGAAATTTCAAAAAATCATTAAAAACAGCAATCACGCTTTAAATAAGACAAAATGGCATTTTTATTTATATTTTGCCAACAGTTTCTTCATCTTATTGTTTTGTCTTTTTTCTTATTTATATTTTGCCAACAGTTTCTCCATCTTATTTGCCCGTCCTAAAAATTTCCAACACGATCAAACTCAATGCAGACCCAAGTTCTTTAAGCAACTAGTCGAGAAATGGTGATTTATTTTTTAAAGAGTTTTCTCACATAGCACACAACATAACATCAAAACCTCTCTTGGAGATTTACAAAACTTTTTGTCAGCCTTTCCAAAAATATTATCCCACATGGGAATAGCTTGCTTTACCATATTTCTTAATTCTGTAATGAATTTTGATGAACATAGTTGCATTTTTTGGTATTTTTATGTGTAAAGAAAGTAAGTGTCAAGAGAAAAGTTTGCTCGCTGTTTTTGATGATTTTTTGAAATTTTGACATGGGAAAAAAGTCAGTTTTTTAAAAATAACTTTTGAACTACTTTTTCAAACCTAATGTATGATAGCTCAAAATTTAAGTTAGAGCATCCTCTATACGATAAAAAAAGAATGAACAAAAAATTTAAATTCTGAAGCTCACAATATCTCGACAAACCTGTATACTTTTTTTTGGTGCACCCGGTATACCATGTCAGCTGAAAAGAATGCTCTTCTGATGATGTTATTTGTGTTATATCTGCTCCTACTCCTGTTAATCGACGCTTCTTAGCTCTTTCAGAGGAGGACTTTAAACAAGCTAAGACAGAATTCAAAAAAAGGTGAATTTCTGATGTTAAAAATAACCTATGTATACCACTTTCCTAATTTTTACAAATTCAAACCTCGTATTTTGAATAACCATCAAACTTTTAAAGACCAGCTTTTTGTTCTTTCAGGAACTGATGTGACCAAACTTGTTGCATAATCTATTTGAAACCACGCAAAAACTATCTGATAGCAAAACATGTCAAGATGTATATCGATGATGAATTATAGACTATTCCTTGATTTTAAATTAATTCAAAACTTACTCAAAAATTTCCTTTGATTTATATAAATAATTCATTCTAAGTAATTTACTACTTTATTACAAATTTTCAGCTATATTTACTTCACTTATTCTATTACCATTTATTACTATTTTAACAAATTTCTGTTAAATATTATTCAGAGTAACGACAGTTCTTCAAGTCCCCAGAAGGACAATGTAGAATCTTCCCCTTTTATCGATAAAGTTTCTGTAAATATTTGATATGGTCATCAATGATAATACCGGGTTCTAGTCTAAAATACTCAAAATTGAAGGATTTGACAGAACAAGAACCTTTGTGGAGGCATATCAAGATAATGTATTTCCAACATATTTAGCATATTTTTTCTTCAATAGTTATTTTTAAGCCCTAGGAATACTCTTTAGTAATTTTTTCTGAATTTTCATTTGTTTTGGGCTCGGGATCAGCAAATTTTATAGCCTTGGGGTCATTTTGGCCTATTTTTGCCTCAAAAAATGATAAAATGGGCCTCCATTTTGCTTTTATTATAATTTTTACTTTTAAATTATGAAAATACCACGAAATCTTCAGCAATACCTTTAGAAAGGAGATTATCATGTCTACCATGTCTACCATGTCGTTTCTGTTAGTTACCGGGGAAAAATTGGCCTAAATCGGGCAGTACTTTAAAAAATCTTTGGCGTTAAATTGCTCAAAAATATCAAAAACTACCCTTTTTTATATTGCCATAAAACCTGAACCGCTTGGAGTTATGCCAAACAGTTTTGACAGGATGCTCACCCCATTCATACCTACCATATATATAAAGTGGGCCAATTCTGAGAAAGTAACTTCCTCAGTTTCCTCATACTGCTTGATTCTTACAGATGGCTCTTAATGACCTTCGAATTCTTTTCAAAACAATACATTATATTTCAAATGTAAATCAAAACATAAAAATCAAAAGGTTTGACGGACTCAGCTAAGTTATGGCATGTCTCAAAAACCTGAAAATTACCATAATTTTTGAAGGCCATTAGCCGGCAGAAAATGAGGAAACCAATGATTTGCTACGAAAGGTACCATGATGAAGTTTCGCTGTAGAGGTGTTACTAGCCTGGATATCCAAGCTCAAAATTTTAGAAAAAACAAAATTTACCTCAACATACAAAGTTCTAAAATTATAGAGCTTGGTCTCCCTAGAGAATGAAAGTGAAAATCCATGTTTCCTAGCCAACCCAGGGCAGCAAAACAGAAATTAATAAAAAGCAGTCTTACAAGATCTAAAACTATTAAAAACATCATGCATTATCATGACCAACCATGTTTTCTTGGAAAATGAACTTGCCTCTGTTTTCTTCTTTTTCATGTTTTCATGTAACAGAAAGCCCTATCTTAACTAGCAACTGGAGGACTATCCTATTTTTGCTTTAGTATTGCTCAACGCCGCGTAGATTGGCCCTTACGGTTTTAGCGAAGTGAGCGCAAGCAAGCGGACTGCATTCTCTTAAAGAAAATGCAAATCGCTCTAAGGAGACCAGGCTGTAAACCAGAACATAAAATATCAAAAACTAGACTGCGAAATAGTTTACAGCCTGGATATCCAGGCTAAGGTGTTACCTAATTGTCGCAAAAAACCGCAAAAACTAAAAAATGCTGACGTTAGCAAAACTTGTTTTTTTGAATAACTCCAGTTTGGCTAAAGATAGAAGCATGAAATTTGGACTGAAGTTGCGTATCATTAAAAGAATCATTTTGCAAAAAAATATTTTTGAAATTTTGCTGACAGCAGCACTTTATTTCAAAATTTCGTATTTTGTTGATTTCTGCTCACGAAAGCAAAATTTCGAAAAGTTTTTTTTTGCGAAATGATCCTTTTAATGATATTCAACGTTGGTTCAAATTTCATGTTTCTACCATTAGCCAAACTGGAGATATTTAAAAAACAAGTTTTGCTGACGTCAGCACTTTTTGGTTTTTGCGGTTTATCGCAAAAATAAGGGCGTAAACAATTAGGTAACACCCCTATTGCGAAACTTCATCATGGTACCCTTCGTAGCAAAGCATTGCTTTCCCCATTTTATGCCGGCTAATGGCCTTCAAAAATTATGGTAATTTTCAGGTTTTTGAGACATGCCATAACTTACCCGAGGAGCATTCAAAGGCGGCGATGCAAAGAAATAAGGAAAATTAGTTGACCTCTTTTTTCATATAAAAACATCCAAGTCGTCGTTACTGTTAAAAAGAATGTGTACGTCATTTTACATATTTAAGTTCGAAAGGGTTTAGAAAAGCAATTTAGATTGCCTTATTATTTTTTTTAGTTTCAAAACAATTTTGCTTATCATAATTGGGTAATTGCCTAACAGAGTTTTCATTGAAATATTCTAGGTGATGATTCTAGGTGTCCCTCGACGATCCTTTATTCTGAAGCTGAAAAGAAAAGACATATGTCGGTGATACACCACGATAAGAAAGGGTTTGTTATTCAACACACGCTTTTTTTATAAGAATATCTTCTATAATAATATCAGGGTGAAATTTGTTAGAGATAACTTGAAGCTTTGAGGAAGAAATTTAATTTTAGCCCAAATGTTCACTCAAAAGTAAAAAAGTTTGTAAAAAAGTCAAATTTAAAAAAGTAAGAATACGTTAAGAATATTTTACCCTCAATTATGGCACTTTCTTAAGAATACTTGACCCTCATCCAAAGTACACTTCTTCAAAGTACAGTTCTTATTAAAAAGCGTGTACTTAAACAATGATTACACTTACAATAGGTTACTTTGTTGATATGTGTGATGATGAACGTTTAGTAGGCAGGAAGAAAAGACAACACAGCTATAAAATTTTCGTTTCAAGTCGCAACTGACAAGGTTCTTAAGTTCTATTGTTAATTTCTTTATCAAACAGGGACAGAAACCAAATATGGAAGAAAGAATTTCGCTGTCTTTTCGTGATCAAAGAAGGGGACAATTTGAGACGTTGCAATCTTCTTTTCAACGCCGAGAATAAAATCAACGAGTATCAAGAACCAGACAGGCCATTCGTTGAAGAGAAGATCGTCCACGAAAAATGCAAGACCAAACAAGACAATGAGAATCGACAACCATTTCCGTTCGTTAACGCCAAACATACAGAATGCTGCTGCTCAACAACTCCATGGCACCACTGCTGATCGAGAAACCGAAGATGTCGATGATGGCAAATAAAGTGACGATGGGGTTGTATGTGAAATATGTAAGAGAACTATCAATGTTATCAATAGTTAAATAAATTAGAGCTTGCAATAAACTACGTTTGAACTTTGCCTCAAAAAGCTTTATATCTATGTTCTGTAAAAAAGAGGTTAATTGGTTTGAAATAATTTACTATTATTGCATTTGTCACTAGGTTTCGCACCAGAAGACGAAGATGCAGACGATAGCGTACGCTGGATTCAGTGTAGTCGGAAGAGTTGTGGCAATAGCGGCAAATGGTTTCACGTGGATTGCGCAGAACAGCACTTTGAAGAGGAAGATATTGAATATTGTTACGAGCCTGGTACTGCTGCAGGAATCGCAGCAAATAAATTGAACAAACGGACTTAACCTTAACACACAATAGTTCTTTAACTCGAAATTCGAATGTCTCCTTAACTTGGAGAAGTTTTATAGTCCCTTCACTTTATAAGTTTGCTTTATAAACCTTATTCCATAGAACAAATTTCCTCAAATCTGCGTTCCATGTGTGTGTTCAAGTGATGGAGACTCCGACTTTGCGATGTAACTGTTTCTTTCCCTCGTCATGTTTTACAATTTCTATGAACCATCCAGAATAAAGTTAAACGAACGGAATTAGCCTGAGAATCCAAGCTCACAATCTGAGAAAACACAAAAAATACCTCACCTCAAAAAGTTCTAAGAGCTTGGTGCAAGTAGATTATTCTGACACAGAATGGGTGCGAACCCTTGTTGACGGACTTTCTGAACTTTGGAAACCCAGGCAAACACACGTAATCAACTTACCATAAAAACTCTTCCACAAGCTCTAAAGAGGAAGAAGTTATATCGGATCGCCCAAAGTTCCCTTCGTGTTTTTATTTTATGTTCTTATCTCTGATCCTGTCTTCCTTTATTCTGACTGTATGAGTTTCGGAGACTTAGTTTTCATATCTGAATCATATTTTGACCAACCACATCATCGCACCATGCGGGGTTCGAGCCACCATCAAAGAAAGACCTTCGGATTCGGAAACCAACGCCTTATCCGTTGAGCCATCGTCGCACAGCAAAACCACGCAATTCATAACATATTATACCGAACTGGCAAAAGACGGGGTAATGTTATTATATTATGGGTAAAAGTACCCCTTTTTTAAACCTGACTGAAATTCGAGCCGTTACTAGCAACCCTGCGGGGCCCAAGTCCCCGAGTATGCACCCGGCACAGTGACAAGCCGTTACTAGCAACCCTGACCCTACCTAACTGTTAGTTAATCAATTCCAAACAATAAAACCCCCGGAAACACAGTGAGGTGACTATCAGCGATCCGTGGATAAGAAAAAAGAAAAAAAATGAAGGTAACTTTGGGCGATCCGATATAACTCACTCCCTCTAAAGACTTTCAAAACTGCTAAAAACCACACCAAAATTTGTTGCTTTTCCGTGTTTAAGTTTAAACAGAGCTTACGCCGAAAATACATTTGAATTTTCAAATGTAAATAGCACTTTGAAAATCGAATGTTTTTAGGGTCCAAACAAGCGCGCAATTATTTTCGAATGTTTTGAAACAATTTATCTTAGTTAGTATGTTCAATCCGGACAGTCTGGAGAATCTTATTTTTCTCTTGATCTCGATAGAAACATTTTTTGTGAGAGGGGAAGGACTCTGATATTTTCTTGTTTTCTTCGTATTCTTTTCACAGATCAGTGTCATATCCTAAACCCCTTTCACTAACCTGACTTTAGATATTTAATTTCCCTACAGATGAGCTAAGGGTCTTTTATTTTTTTAATATCTCTGTCCTGGCAGATAGTAGATTAGAATGCTATGCTATGGTATGCTATGATCTAAAGAATGGAAGTGCACTCTCCAGACATGACAGCTGAAGGAGCATACGGAGTCCCACAGGCATAAGAGCCACTACTTTTCACCACCTATATGCAGATGATACAATCATAGCTATAAGTTCTGACTGTCCAATGAAACTCAAGAAAGATCTCTCAGATCAACTCTCCGAGGTTAACCATTGGTTCCACCTTAATAAACTTACAATCAATACAACCAAAACGGAAGTCATATACTTCGGCCGAGCTAAGAAGCTAAAAGAATGTAAGAATCTAGTCCCAATAAAATTTTAAGGGGACACTCTTGAATGTAAGAATAGTGTGAAATATTCAGGTGTCATTTTTGATGAAAATTTAAATTGGGAAGCCCAAGCTAACAATGCTCGTAAAAAGGCTTATCTTAGTCTCAGTAAGATAAAGAAAATCTCAAACTATTTGAATGAGAATACAAAAAATATGTTAGTAAATACCCTAGTTATGTCTCACATAACGTATTGTTCGTGTTACTGCCGTTTGAGCAGTAATTTACTTTGTTTATGTACATAGTTTTTTATTAGATATTTGTTCCATTTAGGTGTATATTTCATAGGTATTTTATGATTGTAATTTATATTCCCATGTCGTTAGTGTATTTAATAGCTGTTTGTATAAGTGTCTTGTGTATTGTCTTATGTTAAATGTCTTGGGAATGTTGTTTATGTGTATGTATTGTCAAGTGTTCTGTCCTTAGGGAAGTGTATGTCGAGTTGTGTTGAGCTGTGAATGCTACAAATTGGCAGTGAATGAGTGTTTGTGAGTGAAGTATGCTGTAAGCTGTCTGTGTATCTGTTCGAGGTGTTCGCCAACAGTGATTTAGTAAGTGTTTTTAGATGTTCTGTTTTGTATGCTCTGTATTTTCTTGTCTACTTTTTATTGTTCCCTTAGACTTTGGTTTGTACTGATTTCTTGTGTTATTTATTTTGCTACTAGCTTTTTCTTTAAACTTTGTATTTGTGCTTATTTTTAGCCGTCAAAGATACACATCGAAAACGCGTAAATCTTAAGGCTTTCTTGCTGCCGTTGTTTGTTACCCTGTCGTTGCGCCTCCGGCACTAACAGTAAATCACTTAGAGCATTGGATGCATATTGAGACAGTAATCGCTTGAGAAGTTCGTTGTCAAAAAGAACATCGTCCTTCGTATCCTAAAATGGATTTCGTTTGTTCCAGTCACAAATAGTATGGATTGGTTCTTGCGTCATGGATTGAGGTTTGAAGTCAACTGTTTGTCAATCATGTCACTTGTAGAAAATTTCTTCGTGGAAAGAAACAAAGTTTTTGAATCAATCGTCGATTCATATAGACTAATCAAACATGCTTACGAGAGCAAAAACGGAGATGTTAATCTCGACCGTGTTATGTATACCTGGGAAAGAAAAAGACTGTTGTCGAGTCTCAAGGATCTCCAGGATTTGTACTTGAAATATGAGCAGTTGCAGCATTTGTTGTCTAAGGAAAAATGGGAAGCTCAACTTGAAGATGGTAAGACACTTGTTCGTTTTGTGTTCGATTTCATCGACGACCCACCCCCTCATATCAAACCTGTTAGTGTGAGAATTACGGGTAATGTTAAAGATCCTCCAATCGAGATGGCGGAAGTCGTCGAGCCCGTACGCTATCAAATTGTGTCAGAAGTGGCGGATAAGTTTTCACATGCGTTGATCGAACAGCCTAGTGCGAAAATGGTTACAGGCCGTCGATGTGTGGTAGTCTGCAAAGTTACTAAATCGTTTCAGAAGTCTGTTATGGTGGGCCGTCCAAAACTTATGTCACGCTCTGCTGTGGAAAAGGTTGTTGAATTGGATGCTCAACGTTCCGCAATCAATCAAAAGCCTGCTGCTGAAGAGCCTAATTCGTTAACGAAGAACATTTATATTGAACTCCGAAAACAAGAATTTGTAGACACTGACCTTTCCAATTTGAACCTCTTATTAAAAGGATTTCTGTATTTGAACTTTCAAAAGATATACTACAAAAGAGTGTGGAACTCCTGGAGTTCTATGTCGAAAGCCAACCTTAAAAAGATTGATTCACTTATGGACAACATATCCAAAGTGATTCCACTGAACAAGACATTTGACCAGATAGTAGAGTATAACAAAACGTTAATGATGTTCAAAGGGATACACGATTTTGCTCCTAGTTACTTATGTAACTAAGTTAAACCATTAAGCAAGAGACACGAACGAAAAACTCGTTTCGCGGTTCAAAACAATATCGTTGTGCCCCTGGCTAAAAATAATTTTGCAAAACGAACGTTCGTAAATTCTACCACATCGACCTGGAATAATTTCCCTAACAATCTGAAACAAATTCTTACTTTCAAATCAGCTCTGAAATAGCATATTTTCAATTAGAAATTTATTGTTACCAGTTCTCGTTCATGTTTTAACTTAATTTAATTCATACTTATTTAGTAATCCAAACGCAACTCACCTAGCACAACCACTTGATGTTGTCGTGTTCCTTGAGCTGACGGCAAAATTGTGAAAACATTTGACAGACTGGCGAAATAAGGTAAATTTGAATATAAAGACACAATATTTTTTAATTTAACCTGCGACATTTATGTTGAGGGTAGTGTTTTGATCCATGAGAGATTTTCAAACTTTTCTTAGATTTAATGACGGCGATTTGCGATTTTCTCGAATCTTTGACCGACAAAATTAGTTCCCTTTAGTTAGCATGTTTGGATGACACTAGTTATATTATATTGTTTTGGAATTCTGTATCCACCGTTGGTATTCCAGCTGCACGAGACACTTCAGTCAGATTCCCTCATCTGTGATTTCAAGACTTGCGGCATCTACACACTCGACCCATAGTTATCACCATAGATGTTAGGTGACTTTTTTAGACTTACTTTAAGATTAGACTTACTTCACTTGTAACATTCAAACAACCACCAGTGAATATTGGCCAATGCAAGACTGTCAAATATTGGAAATAGGCCCAGAAAAGGCTATACTTTGACTCTGTGACAAAATTAGACTTACTTTAAGATTAATATGGTGGCTTTTTTAGACTTACTGAATTGCAATTAGTAGAAGTTAATATAATATAAGAAAAAAACGTATAATTATAAAATTAATAGTCCCTTTTTATGTTTCATCTTTTATAGAAGTACAAAACCTTTAATAACTCAAAATGGAAACACTAAAGAGAAAACTAATCAGGTTGGAGTTGAAAAGGAAAATATGATGACATGGAAATCCATCAATGCAAATCTAGTGATCTAATATGACTATAAGGAAGAAAGCAACCCAATATGAGTAAAAAAATTCAAGAAAACACATACTCTGTCCCTCAGTTTTCAACCTTTACACAGGATTTAGGCCATTTGTGAAAATATCCTCCTAAGTATATGATGGAAATAGGGTTGTGTAGATAGGCCAAGCAGTGTTAATTAGACACCACCACAGATAAAAGATTGTAAAAAGATGTGTTTAGTGAAAGTATAAAACGGGCGCAATGCTTTAAATTTCAGGTCCTCAAAAATGTTGATCGAGCAATCCTGAGAAAGTTCACCAACAAACGAAGAGTAAAAAATGGATTCAGGCATGTTGCTATCTTTATGTAGCATTCGAACTATAGAAAAAGAAAAAGCACTCCGCTTACCAAACAAATTGTAAGAAAAAATCCCGTCTTTGATGGAAATATCTAGGTTTAAGAAAGAAGCATGAGATCCAGAATATTCAATTTTGAGTTCAAATTCATCTGAATAGATTTCTCCAAACATAGATTGAAAACAAGTTCCCATCATTAATAGCACACAAATCGTCAAGTGATCTCTTTGTTGAATGAAAATGGCGAGCTTTAACCTCATCTTCCTCGATGAGCTTGACACAAGTAGAGCAGGTTTAAACTTTTCTAAAATTCAATGTTATCATGGACATCTGAGACATACATAGTTAATGAACAGATCTTTTTTGTCTTACCTTTGAGTTTTTATAGCCAGGAAATCTCATCTTTTTCAGCTGCACTACTTATGCACACTATTTCTCTATTAGACTAACTCAACGACTGAAGGAAGCAATTTCATAAATTTATCTCAATACTCAAGAGAATATGGCAATGACGAGACCTCATGGGAATATGTTTCAACCTCCAATTATCTTTTAACTACTTGTCTCTATTGAACAGCTTTGTGAACGTTTTTCAACCTTTTTAAAAACCAGAGAATTTTCTAGAAACTTCACATTTGTTACTGCACCAATTATGTGTAAGTATACCTCGAAGGAGAATTTTATCCACTTCCGAAGAAGATGTTGGTGATGGTGATATGTTCGACAAACTGAAAGAGTACTTGAATCAAAAATTCCTAGATTTCAAGGACGACACCACCGTCAAAAGAAAAGACTAGAAAGAAAAGTTCAACAAGCAATCTTGTAAGATTCAATATCAGTTTAACGACAATCAGCTTCGCCTAGTCAAGAAAGCATTAAGCCACCTTAAGCACAAGAACATTAAGAAGGCAAAAAGTAAACTAAAAGACCTATCAAAAAATCTCAAGAAAAGAAACAAACTTGTAAAAATCGCTGATAAATCCCCCGGTGGATGGAGTACTGTTAAAGAGTACGAAACCGACAGCGTTGCATCCGACACCACCCGCCGACGAGAAGCGTCTGAAGAGAGCTGAAAAACGTACACTTGAAAGAATCCGATCCGAACCTAAACCTTTGAAGAGATTCAAGCAATCCTCAAAAGAGAGGCTCCAGAAACTAAAGATAAGTGCAATTCAAATTTTCTTGTTAATTCGGAAACACACTCTGTAATAGGAAAACTTAAGCCTAAACTGGATTTCTGGTCAAAGACTTTGAAGGCACCGAAGTACATTCTAGACATCATCAAATACGGATATTTTTTGCCATTTGTCGACATTCCTGAACCAAGCATTTCAAACAACAACAAATCTGCACTCGATAACAAAGAATTTGTTTCAGAATCGATAAGAGATTTACTTCAAGACTGCTCGGCCAGGGAGGTAGACGATGCTATCGTCAGTATAATATATTATTATATATATGTTGGGCGGCGGATAGAGTCTGTGTTTATGGACGATATCAAATTGGCGCTTTTCTTGATTTTATCTTTGCCCTTACCGACCTTGTAGAAGGGTCGGTAATTTTTGCGGAAAAACCCTGCAGATTTATAGATAAACTTGGTAGAGAAAACCAAAACAACACAAAATCGAAGGGAAGGATGCAAGTAGGGAGTGAACTTTATCCAAAAAAAGGTTGTTTTCTTTGAGCATGATGGTTCTAGGTCTGGTGAAGAAGAATGTTCTTGTGGGATAATTTGGAGGCCTTACATAAATGTATTTGCTGTTTCTTTAGCTTGTTGACAATATTAGTTACAAGGGATTGTTTTCCTCAAGGCCCACAAACAAATTCTAACTTTGATTTTTTGGAAAATTAATTCAACTTGATGCCTGACATCTGAAGCTTGAAGTAGCATCTAAATGTAGGGTTTACATTCACTGGATTTTGTAGTTTCTTTTATGGTAGCAGGAATCAATGTCAGTTAAGACTGAAATATTGACTTCAGTTCTGTCAAGTATGATTTTGTGCATGTCAAAAATCTTCAATCTCTGTAAAGTTTCTTCTAAGAAAGAAGGCCTAAATTTTAATAGATTTTACTTCCTGTTAATTTTTTTGTTGGGCTTGATTGAGTTTAATGTTTAGCTATCTTTTTATATTTTTGTGATATCGTGATTTATTCACTCTTATTTTGTGTCTTTCTGATAATTGATCAATCAGGTTACCATGAAAGCGCAATTAAAAAATAAGTGTAACTTAATAAATAGGGAACATGTTCTACAATTATACGTAATTAAAAAGGAATTCTGACTCATTTGAAAAAGTTTCAGAATTTTACAGAATGTTTTCACAGCTATTAGAGAAGAGAAAACAATATGTAAAAAGAGCACTTTGAACTTCCGAAATGAGATCGCAGTGGATGCTACCTCTGGTGTTGTTCTATCGTTAGCCTGGATAACCAGCCCGTAAACTTTTTTTTTTATTTTGATATTTCTTATGTTTACGGTCTGGTTTACCTAGATTGTCTGCATTCTGATCTGAGGATGATTATAATTATTATGCGTATATTATGATTGGTTGGGTCCAAGCGAATCAGAGATCTGAATGGTGGAGTGCCTATAAGAAATTATGCGAGCCGACTTGAGGTGTCCGCTTTATTTGGATGGATCGCGAGGGCGATCAGCAAGGCGCGTATGCTACTTTGCTTGCAAATCTCCCTGGTTTTTCTTCTTCGAAGCAAATAACAATAGAATGCCTAATTATCTCCCTTGGGTGTTTGACCACGCATCCAAATAAAAATAACAATAATGGTAGGGAGGAAGTGGGAAGATCAAAACATGGGAATTCTGGTTGTTTTCTTTTCATACTTGCTTAGATATTCTTGTTTAAATCTTCTTAATGACTTGGTTGCATCGTGTAAAGAACTAAAGGTATAATTCTTTATTTTGCTTCAATTCTTCTTTTCTGTTTGCCAATTTTGTAGTGCTGTTTTGGGTTGAAAGTTTTGTTTTGATAATTCTTTTTTTCTCCAAAATTCACTTTCCACTTTCTGTCTAACAGACTATCCACCACACTGTCTATATTTTATGGTCAAGGCAGCCATTCTAAACTGATTTATCACTACCTGGGGTACCATCTTGAAATTATCCATGTCATTATGTGCATATATTTATTTGCAGCCATGGGATTCATGCAGGAAAATCTGTCAACAGGGGTTCACCTGATTTCTAGATGAACCAAGCTCTATAATTTTAGAACTTTGTCTGGCTGAGGTAAAACTTATTTTTTCTAAAATTTTGAGCTTGGATATCCAGGCTATTCTATCGTACACGATGCGGTCGATCGAAGACACGATTAAAGAGAAAAATCGCTGCTGTTTTGATTTCTACATTTTCTGAGAGCACTACAAAGATTAGATCAATAATATTATGCACGGAAATTGAATTGGAATTGCTTTATTATACTGTTGAAAGATATATTATTTTGCTGACTTTAAAATATTTGTGTTGACAGTTTTCTTTGTCATTTATATATACCAAAATAAAACAAGTTAAACCAGTCCCCACTAGCTAACATATTTCGAACAATCTTTTAAATTTTCAAATTATCAGTGCTTTTTTAAACTTGAAAATTCTACCAAAAGTTTTACAGTCTCTACTTTTTTAACACCCAAGTTTTGGAATCCTTACCAAACAAAAATACCTACTAGCTAGAGTAGAGAATTTTAACGTTTTAAAAAGGTTATTTAGACGCTTTTGAAAAACGTTTTTTCGACGTTTTAAAAAAACGTTTAAAAATGCGACAAATACGACGTAATAAAAACGTTTTCTAAAGAAGAAGAGGGAGAAGTTGGAATTACCGTAAAAAACAGAAAGAGCGACAATGGGTAAATGAATTGAAACAGCTGGAAGAAATGATAACTGTTGCTGACTTAAAAGCCTTTGATGCATCTTCTCAAGTCCTTGAAAGTATCAAGTCGGCAATAAGGCAGGAAAACGTATATTGATACGTGAAAGCTTTTGTTTCAGCCAGGGACTACCTTTTAACGTCCCTGTGTCTGGACAATGCTTCACGCACTGGGGCTTTAGCGAACATGACGCTCTAAGAGTTTAAAAGTGGTAAAATACAAGATGACACTTACATTGTGAATGTTGTTGATCACAAAACACTTGGTACATCTGGACCAGCCAACATCGTGCTCGAATTAGATTTATACAAGGAGTCTAAATACTATCTAAAATACTTAAAAAATAGCTTTGAAGACATTGAACTTCACCGTTTTTTGTCAGCTGGTACGGAAATAAAATTAGTTCAAGTTTGGTGACAGGACAAATAAAATCATACTGGAAAAAGTCTGCCGGTCACATCGAAGTAAAACCTATGTTTCACGGAACAAAGGTGCGCAAATTTGCTGTCATCAAAACGTACGAAGAGAAGCCGGAAGTGAAAAAAAGATCTTGCAATGTTAATGCTACATACTGAAAAAACAGCTGCCAAATCATACTTTCTCTAAGAAATAAACAAAAACGCGGCGTTCACTTCAAAGAAATTACACAATCTAATGAGATCTGAAAATGTTGATGAAAATACTGAAGCTGAAGAAGAAGTTATCAAAAAAAACTTTTCCAAGTGCTTTGAGATTTGAGACTGGAAAAGTAACACTATCTATCATACGATCATCTCGTGAATATTTGAAATGCTGCACCGATTTAACCGACATTCAGCTTCGTAACAAAGTCAACAAAAGTAGAATCTAGCAGCAGTGACAGTGGCACCAAAAGTGAATGTACCGAGAAAAGTGACAAAGAAACATTCGACTCCTCAACTGATTCCAAAAGGCAACGTGCTGAGTTCTCATTATTATTATTATTATTATCAATTTATTTTCAGTTGGTAACAACAATAGGACCTAGTGTCCTAAATAGTTACAGCCGTGACCGTTTACTAATAAATTCCAACTTTCATAAAAATAGCTATTTACCACAATTTACATAATGGACAAGTACAAAAGTTATCTGGAAGCATTTTTAGCTTTACCCTAAAAATATTAAATGTTGCAGAGCTTTTCAAATCCTTTGGGAGACGATTCCAGATTAAAGAGCCGACAAAACTCAAAGATTGCAAACCGAAATTGACAGTGTTTGCTGGAGGTAGCATAAGCTGTTCTCCTCGTCTTAGATTGAAAACAGAAGTTTTAATGGTAAAAAGTTTTGCTAGAAATAAGGGATTTTGTTTTTTCAAAGTTTTATAGATTTCTTCAAGGATTTTAAGAATGAATTTGATGTGAAAAGATGCTGTTTTAGATAAAGTTAATAATTGAGATAAACTAGAGTCATGATCTTGATGAACTACAGCCAATGCTCTACGTTGAATTTTCTGAATTTGCTTATCGTTGTGTTTTACAAAATTCATCCAGATTAGTGGACAATAGTTAAAGTTTGAGAATATATAGGCGTGGCATAAAGCCTTCGCCGTTTTCAGAGAAAGAAAGGGGCGGATGCGTCTAAGTGCGCTGATTTTGTTTCCCGCATTTTAGCATTTCAATTCAACGTGGGAGCTAAAGCGTAGTTTCTCATCAATAAATATACCTAATAGTTTAACCTGATTTTTGACTTTGACTACCTGTAGTAAAAATATGTATAGGTTCGAATCTACCGAGTAACATAACTTGAAACTTGCCAGGGTTAGCAACAAGCCCATTGATCTTAAACCAGTGTAAAAGATCTTGAATCTCGATATTAAGTTTCAAAATAACTTCAGCAAGTGTTTGTGCGATTGCAAAGAGGGTGTTGTCATCGGCAAAGTTACCCCTCGCGGGTAGAGAGTAAAATATCGTTTAAAAATATGTTAAACAGAATTGGGCCTAAAATGGACCCCTGAGGAACACCCATACTAATAGATAAAAAACTACTATTTCCAGTTTTAACTCTATGTTGGCGATTTGTCAAATAATCATATAAAAATAATAGACTATTATGGTTTACACCATATGCTGCTAGCTTTGCGATAAGTAAATCAGGGGGTAAACAATCATAAGCTTTAGATAAAGTGAAAAACAAGTGAAAATAATCGTATTCAAATATTAATCAACTAATTGATCCAAGGAACCGGTACGATTAGAAAATATCATATCAAAAACAAATGGTGTTGATTTCGTCCACAAAAGAAAAAGAATTTTAATTAAAATGCAGTACCATCCTGAAGAACTCTATTAGCTTTAAAGCTAGTACAGATTTGTACACACTTTTCGACTTTAAAGAATATATACATTAACATTAAGATGACATTTAAACTAACTTCGTGTAAATTTGGCTCAGTATGCCAAAGACTGAGTAAATTTGGCTCAGTATGCCAAAGACTGAACACTAAATTTTCTGTTGTGATTTATATTTAGTTATTTAGTTAGCATCAACATTTTCTTGTTTACATTTGTTGGTTTAAAGTTGTATTTCCCTTTGTTTCACTTTCCCTTTAGCGTATTTCACATCATAAAAGACATGCCAACTGCGGATTTTATTGCTAGATAAAATATTCTAAATGTATTGTGTTACTCTTAAAGAATTATTTTATGTGAAATTTCTAGACAACAACTATACTTGTATATATGTTGCAAATACTCTTTAAACCATCCCTAAAACATGACAAATGAAATCACACGATAAAGATTTAAAGTTAGCAGTGTAATGAAGTTCTGGGATAGTTTAATATTTTGAACGGTTTACTTCAGTTTTTAATATAAAAAGTTCTTCTGCATTTTACATTTTTAAACTAAACATTTACTACATACTCCCATGGCTTTGAAGATACGATTGTTATATTTTTTGATTTTCTAAGTAACTTTGTACTTAAAAAAGAAAGCCATTTGATATATAAAGAATGACTTTTTTGTCTACAACTTTCCATTCACATTTATTTATAAGAATCAGAAAATTTTAGCTGAGGCTGAGGAACTTGTTCTTAATTTTTCCAAATTTTCAGGCTTAAATGTTCTTGTTTTTAATATGTAAAATTTCTTTTAGCTACTTTTTAACTTGATTATTCCTAAATCAAAACTTTCATTTTTAAGAAAATTAACGTTGAAATAACAATTCATATTGGCATAATATTTCATACATTTCTAAATACATTTCTTCATTAATAAAGGGCCAAAAGCTGGTTTAAAATTTGGACTGGGGATTCTGAATCTCAAGCCTGTTAGGGTTTTTAGCCAAATTTGGCAAATTATCACCATTTTATCACATTTAAGAAAAGAATCGACTAACAAATGCCAAGTGAATTATTGTCCATTAAATCTACGTTGCTGGTTATGTCAAGAACCAAATGCGTTGGATATTATCAATCGGGCGACGATGTTATCAAAGAAATAAACAAGGAGGCAAAAAGAGATCTTGTAGGCGTCCCGTCTGAGACCCAATGGAGACAATCCTTTCGAAACCTAGATTTCATGAATCAAATACGCCAAAAGGCTTTTGCTAATGCTGGTGTTACACAGACCATAAAGATTCCAATCTAAACTCTTCTAAACGAACTCTTTCAAAATGACAATGAGGAAGCCTAAATTTAATTTAGTTAATTTAATAACAGTTGTTTGAATATGTTGCGTCCATCTCAGAAACCTTTGGATGCTTATAGCAAAATTGAAATTTGTTTAAATAAATTAGAATTTACATTTGAAATTATAAATTTGGGAATATAATTTATAGATGAAATATGAAAAAAAAAATTATTAAAAAGGGATCATTGTTACGATTAAACATAAAAATCAACATAAAAAGCAAAAACTAAGGCATTTTTGAAAAAAAATTTCGGAATCTTTAAACTTTTTATCATTTATTAGCTTTTTTTCTTGACCTAGATGTGTAAGTTTCAAGTATTGAATTTTCAAAAGACTGATTTTAAATTAGTTCAGTTTGTTAATCTCGTTACTAATAACATTACAAAATAATTCTGATCATTACAATATTTTTAGTTTGCATTGAAAAAGAAAAGCTTCGAAATTTTCTCCAGCATTTTTCGTTTCTCGTTACTTTTAAAAAATGATAGATAGACGTTGTCGTTGTGAAAAATAATTGCGGAATCAAGAATGAGCCACAACGGCAACTTCTCTATTTTTTCACACCTAAATTATATTTCACAAGTTTTGCTGTTGCTATTGTAGTTGGTGGGGCGAATGCTGTAGATGCCGCCAACTCCTTGACTTGTACCGTTATTGATTTGGATGGTTTTTTCTTCTTCTGAGCTCCCATTTTCTTTTTGCCGATCAAGGGAGATTTAGGCGGAGCAGTCTTTCCTTTGTCTTTTTTGTTGCGATTTCTATTTTGCCGGGAGATGCTTTATTATCGATGAAGACTGTGAATCGTTTGTGGTAGTTGACGACTCCTCGTTAGCATCAACAGCTATCTCCTCGGCAGGCTATGTTGCATGACTACTGATCAGCGGAACAAGGCTGGTTACTTAGCGGCAGATTTAGGGATTTTGATGGAGAATGAGATTCGGGTCGTGGAGGAGCTAACGGCGTTACAGGAATTTCATCACTAGGATTGTTTGTCTCGATGAGGTTGCTGGTTCGGTGTACATGCAGTTTCTTTGGTCGGTTGGGGTAAAAGGCAGTGAGTGATCTTAATTCGAGCCCCGCATTGGCTTACTAATTGATCTGCACGTTCGAAAAGACTCACATTATGACATCATGAACTAAATCACCAAATCAAAACAATACTGTCTAGAAAGCTTTGATCATTGAAATATAGGGAGATTACAGGGTTATAATACAGGCATAGGCATATCATGTATATTTATAAAATAATCCGGGTTTGAACAAAAGCTGGCTCGCCTCACTTGGCCTACTATATGGCCCACCTTTTGGCTCGCTGATTTTGCTGAATAAGCAGTTTTTGTAAAAAGCGAGTAAGCGTCGATCGTCGATATAAGGGGAAAATTACGATATTTATAGACCCGATTTATAAGGTCAGGCTTATTACGGCACAATATTTAAGGTCATTTAATACGCGAGGTTCTATTTTCAACGTCAGTTTTATAAGATTATTATATATGGTGAAGATCAGAGATCTGACCTCAAGGAGAGAAAGTGTTGAAAATACTAAATAAAATAAAGATGAAACATAAAAAGGCACTAATATTTTAATAATTATACGTTTTTTTTCCATTTTTTTGAATTTTTCTAAATATATAAATCAAACATCCTGTCAGGAAATGAGAATTTTATGCGAAAAAGAACCAACAAACCAATAGACGTAAAGTTTAAAAAGCCAAGCAGAAAAACACAAACACCAAAAACCACTCAAAAACCCAACCAATGCAATCTGGAGTCCCTGACTTGCGGCAGGCGCAGCGGCTTTAAACATGTTTTAAGGACGTCCAACACTCAGCCTCCCCCAGACTCCATAACCCTGAACCAACCCGCAGTCCAAACAAACTAACAAACATAGAAAAATAAACAAAAACTCCCACACAAATACAAAGAAACAAAAAAGGGTAAACAACAGACAAGAACAAGACAAACGACAAAATACAAGTATCAAAAAACACAAATTTTCAAAAAGTAGGCCCAGAACCCGGTTCGACACCTAAAGTCCGTGCAGCCGTCTGTACGGGAAAGAACGAAAAAGAAAATGACTGAGAAAACTAACATACAATACATAGTATTAAAAAAAAAAAAAAATTTCAAAAATGCAGTTGCGCTAAAAAACCATTATCACACGATTTTACACGCCCTAAAAGAGTTAATCACACTCTCCGATGCCGCGCCAATGTTTACAAATTGATTTTAATGTTTTTCTTAGATTTTTTTGCATCGAACGTTTTAATTGCATTCGTAATTTATATTGTGAGCCCCAGAAAGAAAATCAATAAACAACAATAAAAGAAAGACATAAAGAGAAGAGAAAAATATAAAACTCTCAGTGTAATTTCTGCAATTTACTTTCCTAACTGGGAAAAAGTAGTGACAACAGTCAGGATTAACCGCCTAGATAGGAACAAATTTTTCGATTTCACAAATATTCCTAACTAGGAATTAAGTACTTACCTTGGAATAAAATTTGTTCCTAAGTTGGAACAAATCTTTAAAAGTCGAGCTGCCAACGATTCAAGATTTGTCGCATTTTCCAGCTATGGCCATAAGTCAAAGAACAGCAAAATTGATATCTGTGCAAAAATTTGGAAACTTTCATGGGTGGGTGGTCTAAATATCATTAAAAATGTTCCGCCCCGAAAATATTCCTAGTTAAGAACAAAACATCGCGGCTTTTTTTCAATAAGTTGGGAACGGCGCCGAGGAAATTGTGGCGCCGATTGCTGGCCGAAGAAAAGCCAGACTCCCAAAATAGCGCGGGAAAGAAAAAAAACACGTGAGTTATATATAATGTAATTTGGGTGTCGTGTGCAATAAACTCCTAACTTTTCCTTTTTTCAAATAAAACTCAATCATTTTCAAAAATTGAGTTGAACAGGTCAGTGGAAAAAAAAGTGGTGATCGACATGGCGGAATTTTCAACTAAAAGAGTTCGCTGTTTGGTGTCTGAAGTGATGAAGGAATGTGACCTGGAAGATGTAGTTAAACACAACATTTATCGAAAAGAGAACAAACTGCTCCAAAAACCTTTCCTGTCTTTCTATGCCACGATAAACGGGCATAAGTTTAAAGTCAAGCCTATGGAAGAAAGAATGACCTGTGTAAGGGAACCAGATAATGTGTACGACCAAAATGCAATAAAGATTGTTATGACACAAAACAACATACCTGTTGGAAGAATGCCAAAGACCTGTGCAGAGATCGTTGCAAACTACATGGATGAGGGACATATTATTAGTACAAGTGTTTACTGGAAGGTCGGTCAATGGCAGCATGGCCCTTCTGTGGACTTGGGTGATGGACCAAAATTGGTTTGTTTTTTCGCCTTAGATTTTTCAAACTTTCATAAAAGAAACGAGATGGCAAATCAGTTCTTGCATAGGATGATAGCCTTTGATGAAGCCAATGTACCATAGGGTACAATCGATGCCATGAGATGACTTATTTTGTTATTGTTATTTGTTATTAGGGCTCTGTACTAAGATGTTCTTAAGTTGTTTCATTTATATTATACCTTAGTATTTAATGAGTTTTTCTTGCGTTGAGTTTTTTCGGATGTCAAAGGTTTTCAATCATTAACCCTTCATGCATCTTTAATCTCCCTAGCCAAAGATTTTTAATATTTTTTCATGAAATTTGGGCAGTGTGGCTAAATCATGGATTGACACCTTCTGTCAAAATTTCGTCATTAGTGATGACGTCATTGCCACCTGATGACATCATCATTTTTGACACCTCCAAAAATAGAACCCCCCTCTAACTTTTTTTCTCTTCCATATTTTTTGCTTAAATTTTGTACAGGAACTCCATTTGACATACATATAAGGGGCACAGGGTCGATTTTGCCCACCTGCCATAGGGTGTATTTTACAGACCGGCCCAAATTTGCCTTTTTTGCTTAAATTAGTCCTAAATTTTTATATCTCGAGATTGGAAAATGCTATGACTTGAAATTTTGACCAGTGGTAGATATGGATAATAGAAGCTTGCTCTCAAAATTTTAGCGAGATTGAACCAGTAGTTATGCAGAAGGTGAGCATTTTAGGTGAAATATTGACCGGTCTGTATAAAATATTGGGTCTTCTTGGAAGGTAAGGGTTAGAAAAAGTGCTCTTTTGATCACATTTCTTCTTTATTTGTTATGTTTTAAAAGCTTTTATTAACTGATAGTTTCATTAGTTATGAATTTAAATGTAAATAAGAGAGTAAACTAATAAACATAGTAAAATTTATTTACAGTATATATTTTACATTACACTAGAAACGCTTATTTTCATACTAATTTTTCTTAATAAATATAAATAATAAGGCTGGCCCTTATTCTTATAATTGTTATTATTAAAAAGTGTATGGATAGAAATGACTGTGCAAATGACATATCATTCTATTTTATATTTAGAGCAAAAAAGTAAGTAAAAATGGAAAAAGTAGTAAACGTTTACAAAGAATGTGGAACTCAGGCATTTTAAGGCATGTCCAAATTTTCTGTAATTTTTAAACACCAATAGCACTCGCCAAGAGGTGTTCATTCATACCATTTTGGAAGCGTATTAGGGTGTAGAATGTGAAAAGTGCTGTTCAATAATTGTTTTGCTTGCCTAAATAAAGATATATGAATAAATATTGCAAAAAATGTAAAAATGCTGACGTCAGCAAAACTTATTTTTTGAATAACTTTTGATTGGCTTAACTTTGGATGCTGAAATTTTAACTAAAGTAGGACATTATGAATATGCACATTTTAAATAAAAAAATATTTTGAAATTTTGCTGACGTCAGCATATTTTTGCAAAAATGCGTTTTTTACTTATTTCTGCTGACGTCATCAAATTTCTAAAAAAAAATTTAATCCAAAATGTGCTTCTCAATATTCCCTTGCATTCTGCAAAATTTCAGCATCTAAAATTAAGCCAATCAAAAGTTATTTAAAAAATAAGTTTTGCTGACGTCAGCATTTTTACATTTTTTGCATTATTTATCCATATATCTTTATTGAGGCAAACAAAACAATTATCGAACAGCACTTTTCATATTCTACACCCTAATACGCTTCCAAAAAGGTATGAATGAACACCTCTTGGCGAGTGCTATTGGTGTTTAAAAATTACGGAAAATTTGGACAGGCCTTAAAATGCCTGAGAACAATTAGATATTCAATTTCTTCAAAACAACGCAAGAAACCAAAGAACGAAGAGGAAAGAGATGTGGCATTGAACTATATTGCAAATAAGATAAGACGAGCTAATGCAAGAACAAAGAGACGAACTGGACTTTTATCTAAAATGGCCCAGCTGACATTAACTACAGGTGATAATGTTTATATTGAATTTTACCACGCTGACCTGGGAGGTATCCCAAAGATTTTTTCAACAACATTGGAAATATTAAACCAAAAAGCCACAGTAAAGTCTGCAATTTCAAACCTAACCATTCCATCAACACTAACTACAAATGTCAATCAGCTTACAGCTCTGCTGACACCATCTACAGTATCTACACCTAGAACCTCTACATTGAGCCAAGCTTTGCTGACACCACCTACTGAAACATCTACAACGTCTCAATCTGAAGGATCTTCCATGGTAATTCAAGAGCAGCCAAGTCAAAACCATCAATCTGAATTTAATCGAATTTTACAAACATCTACTGATATTACCGAAGACACTATTGACAACTTTCTCTTGGAGAACTCCCCATCATCTAACATTACAACTAGTCAAAAATATGACAGAAATACATGTCAAATTTGCAAGGCCCAATATGGACAACCTGATGACATTGAATCACCATGGGTTGAATGCTCTAGTAGAAAGTGCAATTATAACATACACTTTTTGTGCATTGGCTTTGAATTTAAAAAGAGAACCGAGGAACAAGAAAAATCCGATTTCAAATTCTATTGTCCTGTGCATAGAGAAACAAAACTATCTCAGGTTAGAAGAAAGCTGATAAAATGAAATGACCTGTGTAAGGGAACCAGATAATGTGTATGTGTATGACCAAAATGCAATAAAGTAGTATAAAATAGTATGTTTTACATTATATGCATTTAGTATAAAGTATATGTTGACCTATAAGCTAGATTTTCTTAAGTGTTGCAACTTTGAAACTCTAAGGTTAAGATTGAAACACATGTCTCAATAAAAATTAAAATCTCCTAATAAAAGGGTATCTTTTGTTGTGCCTAATCAATTCTTTCTTTAAAGTATAATGATACTTATCTAGAATTGGATTTCCCAGAGGGTTCCTACAAAAGTGAAAATGTATCTAAATTAAAAAATCAACTAGAATATACTAATCTTCCTCATCAGAAGAGTCTACAATAATGTCAGGAGGTAAAATTTCATCAGGTAAAATAGCACCAATTCTGATGTTTTGAAGGGGAATTCCCTGTTTATAAGCTTCCCAGTAGGAAAGACGTTACTTTTTCAAAGTTGACGAGAAATTCAAAAACTGTTCATTCAACACTTCACCATGTATGTTAAAAGCTGCAAACTTATCTTTATGCTCTAAAAATCCTGAGTGTCTCAATACTGCTCGCCATTCCAATATTTCCTCGCTAAGCAAGATAATTCGAGACACAGTTTCTTGTTTCACATTAAAAAAAGATGACATATTTTCGTAAATTTCATCAAACTTATCCACAGATCGAGAAATTTTCTGCCAAGTTTCATTTTTCACAGGACCTTTTGGTGATAACATCTTTTGGCGTTTAATCTTTTGCTCAAGTAAAAAATCACCACCTTGATTTCTACCAGGGTTTTCAGAGATTGAAAAGGTTAGATTTTTATCGCGTTGTTTTCTGATGGCTTCAGGATATTTGACTTTGTTGCATAGGTCGCGATATTCGATTTCCTGATAAATTGGATGGTTAAATGCGTAGAAAAAATTCAAAAACGAGTACCGACCAGCATCACTTATGTCAACATCATTGTTGCGATCACCGACTCTTTGTACATATATTGCGAAACCAAACTTCAGAACAAAATTAAAAATCAATTTCAGGGTAGCTGATTCTTGTCGATTTTGCCAAGCAATGAAGCCAACTGCACTCATATTACTAGTAGTTTGAGAGTAAATATGGAGCAGTTCAAGAGTAATGCCATGTATGAAAATCTCCAGCGATTGCCAGGCCTTGTGTGTGTCTCCAGCATCGGTGAAAAATTTTGATGCTTTAAGTGTTGTAAAATTCAAAACATCGGATCCGAGTGGTTCCATGCAGATAAGCTCAGCAATCTAAAGATAAAATTCATAAGTATTTGATTACAAAATATTCATAATAACAGCAATCCAATAAAATGGCAGAAACTTTTCATGCCTATAAGAAAGAGCACAACATTCTAAATAAGACGGTTTTATGGTCATTTGTTATACTATGTACTAACTAAGGGATTTTAAGTTTTGGAAATAGAAAACTAAAAGTAGGATTTGTTATTTTCCATTTTTCATTTTGTTTATACATAAATTTTCTTTTGATCTGACTAAGGAATATCTTATTGTTACTCTTTTATCTTTTGAACCAAGTAGGTGTAAGCAATATGTTGTTTTTTAACTGTACTATATTTAGAAAGTAGCACATTAAAAACTATGTCATCATATTTTCCTTTTCTACTCCAACCTGATTGATTTTCTGTGAATGTTCATTCTAGATTTTTGTTGTATTTGTATTGTCTTTTTGTTTTGTGGGTTTTTGTATTTATTGTTTCCATTTTGAGTAGTTGAAGGTTTTATACTTCTAGACTATATATATAACAAGACTCTATGATAGTACCTTAAAATATGATTTTACTTGGTTCATGCTCAAATGACCCATTCCAGGAACCATAATGGCCCAATCAAATCTTTCTGGCTCATTCTCGATTAGACGACTTGCCAGAGTAAAGGGGGGTCCGTCACAACCAAGATAGGTCCATTCACGATCCTGCCCAATGCCGAGGTAATCATGAAGACTATCCAACACTTCTTCTAAACTTTCATAGCTATTGGGATTACATAGCACTGGTTCACCAATTTGTTGAGCTCTGTTGTTGACATTCAATTTCTCACCCAAAAAGATATATTTGTCTCCAGAGGAAGTTGTCTGCTTACGGTCTTGTTTTTCTTCTACTATCTTTTTGACTGCAGAGCCACACTTGTCACATTTTCTTTTTCGATTGGTATATAGAGTTTTGCAATTCTGTAGAAAAAAAAAATCAATATCATTAAAGGAACATTAAAACAGTAAAATGTAAACATTGCGCAAACCATGTGTCATCAAAGAGAACAATTAAAATCATGTGTCCAAAACAAACTTGTAAAACAATTGAACAATCAAAATTAGGTATATTTGGCTTGATTTTTTATTTTGACATGTGACATTTTTTTTGATTTTGTATCCGCTGCATATATACAGTTTGTTTACAAATTTCGCAAGTACTGTTATGTCCCTTTAAATGGTAAACATTAGCTAAGCCTAACTCAAGCCAATTCAAATATATATTCACAATCCCTCTCCATATCAAAGGTTAATAATGACTTATGAAATCTTTTATATGATTTACTTATTATTCTGTCTTCAAGATAACACATTATATAAGAGATACAAAAAAATCTTGATTTTAGAAGGTGTGAATGAAATCTTGCACGGCTGATGTGAAAGCTGTCTAGTTTGCCTCAGATAAATCATAATGTTTTTGCATTCATATGTCATTTTCAAATGATTCTAAATAGTGACATTGTCTAAAAAGCATTCCAAGTATGCAAGGCAACCAGCAACAGCTTGTTTTTATTATAAGAAAGGTTGATAATATAAAAAATTTCATGTGATACCTCATTTACACATCTTCTATGTTGTAACTCCATAAGCTCTGCAATTCTGCTCTCAACCTTTCGCTGAGTCTTAAACAGGTCAATCATTGTTGTAAAATATTGGAGACGACAACGACGAAATATGCGTTCAGAATTTTCAATGGTTGCTTCCATTTTTTGTTGTTCTTCTTCTTTGCTAAGCTTAGGCCAATGCTTGCATTTCAATTCTTCCTTCTTTTGTAGTCCTTCATCGGGAAGGCTAATGTGAAGAGTCGTGGTGATAATGTCTGCAGATTTTGTTTTATCTTTGGACACCCGATAAGACTTCATCTGATATTTTCCCAAATTGTCGAAGAAAGTGTCTAGGTCTCCTATAGGACACTTCAGAGGAGTTTTGGCATTTTCATTAAACCAAGATTGATAAGTAGTATAGCAGCCAGCTGGTGCTGATTTTCCGTTGATTTCAGTTACAGTTTTAGAGCCAGAAATAGCGGATGATACCAAGTTAGAAACAAAAGAGACTGGCATCACCCAATTCATATTCAAAATACCATACACAGTTTCAATTAGAGTGGCAAATTGTGTTTTACCAGAATCTGAAAGATTTTCATAAGTTTTTCCTGTTGATCCTTCAACAAAAGCTTTCAGAATTGAATTTCTACAATTAACATAACTGTCAAGGTCAATTGTTTTTAGTTTCTCATGAGATCTATGCAGATTTGCAACGTTTTCTCCATCAATTTGCATTTTTTCAAACAATATTTTGGAACCAAAAGTCCTCATCAATTCACAGTAGATAGAATTTGGAACAGAGTCAAGTAATTCTTGAGTAGAGGTATAGATTGAGTCAATCAATTCCTTTATAATTTGCAGCAAAAAGCTTTCTACAGGTTCTTGCTGATCAGCCTCTTCAGATTTTTCACTTGGCAATTCTTCCAGGTTTTTGAGCTCTTCTCCTTTCTCTACACAAACAGTGCAAGCAAAAACTCCTCTTTCAGAAAGCAATTTTCTATCTCTCATATATTTAATGACGTCCGTTTTAAATTTCTTTTTAGATATTCTGTAAACAGTAAATGATCTTTTTTCTTTGGCTGTCCATGCCTTGTGGATGGGACAACCGCACGGCGCCATTTTGAATGTTTATGTTTTTAAATTAAGGCCGTCGATATTCTGTCAATGTAATGTAGAAAGGCCTTTATGCGAAAAATAAAGCGCGGTTTACCCGCGTTTTTCCCGCGGTATACGGAACAATCTTTAGGGGCTTGTAAGTCGAGCCTCCGCTCATCTCTCGTGCTCAAACTTTCACTTTCGATCAAAATTAGGCAATGGAACCTTCTAAAATTGCTTTGAGTATGCGAATATTTCAATTTCTTGAGTAAATTATGATAACTTTATTTGTTCTAACTTAGGAACAAATTTTATTCCAAGGTAAGTACTTAATTCCTAGTTAGGAATATTTGTGAAATCGAAAAATTTGTTCCTATCTAGGCGGTTAATCCTGACTGGACAACCATTGTGCGATTAGCTCGTAATCAGAGAATAACGAGTGCAATTCGAACATAATTGCACGAGTGATTTTTTTGTTTCGAATTTTCCTAGTCCTTTCGGACTTGGAAAATAAATAACAAAAGAATCACTCGTGCAATTATATTCGAATTGCACTCGTTATCATGTGATTACATATACTATTTTAAGCACAAAAAGATTTGGAGAAAGCCTATTAATCAAGGTAACAGCTGCCTTCCTTCCAAAAAATGTTTTATGCACAGGATTAAGGGGACGATATTATTGTCCATATATCGTCCATATGTTCACAGAGGGAAGGGGTCAGTAGTCATGTGTCATATTTTCTGAAACACGCTAATCGAGCTAAAAATCACAAGAAAATATTCAAAGACGGAGGTCGATAAAAATTGAATAATTTCGAACAGGTCTAGGAAATAGCGAATACACGAATGAGGTATGGAATGACCAATGGGACTTTAGTAATAGGTAGGGGGGCCAGTGGAAATTTTAAATTGGTTTGATCCAAATGAAACCAGGTTTTTCTAAAAGCCCTTTCCGTTAGAAAAACAATGAGGGGTCACCCAACTTCATAGCTCAAGCGGTTCTCAAGATATGCTTGTTCAAAGTTGCCTAAAATTTGCTTTTTTGGTACAATTTAGGAATAAGTCTACAACCTTTTATAAGCCAAACCCCAATATAGAACGGCACCAAAAGAAGCTTTCTACAAATTGGATTCAATACAAAAATTAATAGAACTTTCCATCCAATGAAGCTTTTGACCTCAAATTTTCAGGAGCTCCTCAACTATTTCACCTGTAGATTTTTTTGTAATCAATACCTATTCAAAGCATATTTAAAGTGCATAAATTATGGAATAATGAGTTCAATTATTCAAAAAATTAATGCAAAAAATCAGGAAAATGGCTATAACTTTATTTAAGATGACTATTTTTTGTATAAATTTTCAGTGATGCTGCACATACATAAAATGTTTCTCACAGAAACATTTTCACACAAAAAATCACCATTAATTAAGGCAAAACGACATTCTAGGAGATAATTTATGCGAAATATAAGAAAATGAAGTTAATTTCAGTTCTGGTGCCCGCTTTACACCCATATTTTCAGAGATGCTTCACATACCTAAAAGGTTTCTCACATAAACATTTTCACACAAAAAATCACCATTAATTGACGCAAAACGACATTCTAGGAGATAATTTATGCGAGATAAAAGAAAATGAAGTTAATTTCAGTTCTGCTGCCCGCTTTACACTCATATTCTAGGACATTCTTGTTAAATTATGTGTAATTTAGGCAAAAAACAAAAAGTTACTCAAACCTTTGCTATAGTGACTGCTTTTCTCTTAAAATCCAAATCTGTACCCTCTAACTTTTTTAGCATTGATTTCTCGAAGCCTGTTTGAAATTTTCTCACGGTTAGGGTGTCCTGAAAGCGAATCAAGAGCAATCGCTTTTCTTGCAGAACAACCTCTTTGCGATGTCTATAACTTTCATGGGGTATTGAACTTCGTTTCTGAAATGTAATCTTCCTTACCGTGTATTTTGAGATAGCATCTCATTGCGAGCTCGTCTTTCGTTCCCATCGTTGATAGACCTTCTTGTTTAAAATATGGCGAAGATCTGCTACTGGAACATCAGAAGCGATCTTGTAGAGAGTTGTCGGTAGATCCTTCAAACGTCTTGGAATATACTGGGGCAGTATATTCTTCTCGTCTTTCAGCAACGCTTTCACTAGTTCATGCTTCTTCAAGTTCTTGTTTGCAATTTTTTCCATCTTGCACTTTTCCTCCAAGACACATCTCTTTTCTTTAAAAAGCGCATGTTCACGATACCTCTCCTGCTCAATTCCATCATAGTCAATATAAAAAAACCCCGGTCTGGAAGCCTATTGTTCTTTTCTATTGTTATGGGTCGGAGCTTGTGTTCTCTCGAGAAACGGGTCACGTGATCGAAAAGTTTGCAAAACAAACTCTCAAAATGGCGACCTTGGAGGAGTTTTTCTGTGGTCAGCCACTTGATTTATTAATTGCCTTTCTAGATACTGACCCATTTAATGATGAAATTGAACTTGAAACAACAGAGGTACATGGATTTACGTTGTTGCTTTATTTATAGAGCTATTATTTTTGCCAGAAGTTTGTTTAAACTTTTAATATGGGAAGGAAAGCAAAAGGTGAAGACAGTTTTTATTTGGAATTTTCATCTTAGTGCTTGTTTTTACTTTGGTTGATGAGGTACTCTTACTTACCACAGAGCACTATATCACAACAAATGATCAGTCTTTCATTCCATTAATGAAGTTATGTTTATAAAAGTTAATCAAAAATTAATTTGTGTTCCATTCTTTTTTTAGATCATCACAACTGGCCAATTTAATTGCACGAAATGCCCCAAAGTTTGCAAATCCAAGGGAGGCTTGACACGACATACAAACACTAAACATCCATCTGAATCAAGTAATGAAGCTACTTCCAAGGAGGAACAAGACTTTTTCGACAAAAATATCTTGAAAGGCTTACTAAAAAACATTCAACAAGATTTTAAAGAGGATAAGAACTATCCAGAAGCTGTACGAAACAAGATTCAGACGTATACAGTGGAACCAATTCCTGAAAATCTCTTCAAACAGTGTAAATCACAATATTCCAAGCTTTGGAAAAAGGGAGACGCTGAAAAATTCTACAAGAACTTCTACTCTACTGTAATTTTGAATTCAGATATCTATTTCTCAGGCTTTGAAAGCTATACCTCTACTCAAGAATTACTTGACTCTGTTCCAAATTCTATCTACTGTGAATTGATGAGGAACTAAAAACAATTGACCTTGACAGTTATGTTAATTGTAGAAATTCAATTCTGAAAGCTTTTGTTGAAGGATCAACAGGAAAAAACTTATGAAAATCTTTCAGATTCTGGTAAAACACAATTTGCCACTCTAATTGAAACTGTGTATGGTATTTTGAATATGAATTGGGTGATGCCAGTCTCTTTTGTTTCTAACTTGGTATCATCCGCTATTTCTGGCTCTAAAACTGTAACTGAAATCAACGGAAAATCAGCACCAGCTGGCTGCTATACTACTTATCAATCTTGGTTTAATGAAAATGCCAAAACTCCTCTGAAGTGTCCTATAGGAGACCTAGACACTTTCTTCGACAATTTGGGAAAATATCAGATGAAGTCTTATAGTTTTAATATCAAAGCACATCATGTCTCATCCTTCTTGAAATGGTACGATGGCATTGCCTAATTTACCTTTTAAGAGAACTCCAAAGGGGAACGTATTCTAGCAATTTTCAGGTGTTCACCAATAGACAACAGAGAATGTTTTTGAATATTAAAGTAAGATGAATATTTTTAACACTACGTTAGAATTTTTTTTTCGTTCAAAAGTTTTAAATATTTTTACAAATTGTCACTAATAACAGGTTGTAAAAATTTTGTTAGTATCATTAAACCCAGTTAACTAGGGTCCTGGGAAATATAACACTGAAAGAGTCGAAAGACTATTTTATCCTTTTACTACTACTTTTACTTTAGGCCCCTCAAAATAGTTATTGAAAAAAAATCACCTGGAATTTTCTTAATTTGTCGCAAAATTGTAACATGAAAACTTAAGAATATTCTAAGAATATTGCCATCATGAAATTTATTTTGTCAGCCCACAATTTATATTTTGAGCTTTCTTTTACTTTAAAATTCTTCTAATTTATACTAAAATTTCAAGAATTTCAGGGTTTTGCTTATTCGACTACCATTAACAAATATACAGTACATTTGTGGGATAATTTCTTTTCTTTCTTTCACCTTTAAAATTTCTATCAAATATCAATGTCAGCCAAAAGGCTGTAAAATATCTTCTATAAAACCACATCTAACTAACTATTTAACAAATACAAATAAATATAATATCAACAATTTAAAAAACATTAACAATAAAATAAATAGTACAGTAAAAACACAATGTGAATACAAATGCAAATGCAAAAATATCTTTATATATTTTCTAAAAATTTGAAACAATAAATATATCTTTTTTCCAACATAAAATATAATTTTAACTTTGTAATCCCTTTTAAGGGGTCTTATTGACAAGTCTCTGATAAAAGCTACCCTAGTAAGCTAGTTTGCATGTGCCATTCTATAAAAGCCAAATCAAAAGAAGGTACCAATGAAACAAAACTGAAGTATTTATTTCAAAAACATATCAATGAAAATCAAACAAGAAAAGCTGACCATGAAATTATGATTACATATCTGCATAGTCAATACATTGACTATGATATCTGAGAGCCTAAAAAATCATCACACAGTTAAGTAATTAACAAAACAAAAAATTTAAATGTATATAAATGATAAACTGAGTAGCAACTAAAAACCATGAAAGTCTTGTAATTAACAGTCTACTTCTTTAGATGCTGAAGACATTTTTGCTTCAAGCCCTTTTCTTTTTCAGGTTCTTTTTTTTTTCTCATTTCTGTATTTTTGAATAATGTCTTTAGCAGTTGAAAAGGCTCTCACTCTCAAGTAAAGTTTAAGTATTTTCTTTGAAATTAAGTTAATTTTAGTTCTGCTACCCGCTTCACACCCATATTTTCAGAGATGCTTCACATACCTAAAAGGTTTCTCACAGAAACATTTTCACACAAAAAATCACCATTAACTAACGCAAAACGACATTCTAGGAGATAATTTATGCGAGATAAAAGAAAATGAAGTTAATTTCAGTTCTGCTGCCCGCTTTACACTCATATTCTAGGACATTCTTGTTAAATTATGTGTAATTTAGGCAAAAAACAAAAAGTTACTCAAACCTTTGCTATAGTGACTGCTTTTCTCTTAAAATCCAAATCTGTACCCTCTAACTTTTTTAGCATTGATTTCTCGAAGCCTGTTTGAAATTTTCTCACGGTTAGGGTGTCCTGAAAGCGAATCAAGAGCAATCGCTTTTCTTGCAGAACAACCTCTTTTGCGATGTCTATAACTTTCATGGGGTATTGAACTTCGTTTCTTGAAATGTAATCTTCCTTACCGTGTATTTTGAGATAGCATCTCATTGCGAGCTCGTCTTTCGTTCCCATCGTTGATAGACCTTCTTGTTTTAAAATATGGCGAAGATCTGCTACTGGAACATCAGAAGCGATCTTGTAGAGAGTTGTCGGTAGATCCTTCAAACGTCTTGGAATATACTGGGGCAGTACATTCTTCTCGTCTTTCAGCAACGCTTTCACTAGTTCATGCTTCTTCAAGTTCTTGTTTGCAATTTTTTCCATCTTGCACTTTTCCTCCAAGACACATCTCTTTTCTTTAAAAAGCGCATGTTCACGATACCTCTCCTGCTCAATTCCATCATAGTCAATATAAAAAAACCCCGGTCTGGAAGCCTATTGTTCTTTTCTATTGTTATGGGTCGGAGCTTGTGTTCTCTCGAGAAACGGGTCACGTGATCGAAAAGTTTGCAAAACAAACTCTCAAAATGGCGACCTTGGAGGAGTTTTTCTGTGGTCAGCCACTTGATTTATTAATTGCCTTTCTAGATACTGACCCATTTAATGACGAAATTGAACTTGAAACAACAGAGGTACATGGATTTACGTTGTTGCTTCATTTATAGAGCTATTATTTTTGCCAGAAGTTTTGTTTAAACTTTTAATATGGGAAGGAAAGCAAAAGGTGAAGACAGTTTTTATTTTGGAATTTTCATCTTAGTGCTTGTTTTTACTTTGGTTGATGAGGTACTCTTACTTACCACAGAGCACTATATCACAACAAATGATCAGTCTTTCATTCCATTAATGAAGTTATGTTTATAAAAGTTAATCAAAAATTAATTTGTGTTCCATTCTTTTTTTAGATCATCACAACTGGCCAATTTAATTGCACGAAATGCCCCAAAGTTTGCAAATCCAAGGGAGGCTTGACACGACATACAAACACTAAACATCCATCTGAATCAACTAATGAAGCTACTTCCAAGGAGGAACAAGACTTTTTCGACAAAAAATCTTGAAAGGCTTACTAAAAAACATTCAACAAGATTTTAAAGAGGATAAGAACTATCCAGAAGCTGTACGAAACAAGATTCAGACGTATACAGTGGAACCAATTCCTGAAAATCTCTTCAAACAGTGTAAATCACAATATTCCAAGCTTTGGAAAAAGGGAGAAGCTGAAAAATTCTACAAGAACTTCTACTCTACTGTAATTTTGAATTCAGATATCTATTTCTCAGGCTTTGAAAGCTATACCTCTACTCAAGAATTACTTGACTCTGTTCCAAATTCTATCTACTGTGAATTGATGAGGAACTAAAAACAATTGACCTTGACAGTTATGTTAATTGTAGAAATTCAATTCTGAAAGCTTTTGTTGAAGGATCAACAGGAAAAACTTATGAAAATCTTTCAGATTCTGGTAAAACACAATTTGCCACTCTAATTGAAACTGTGTATGGTATTTTGAATATGAATTGGGTGATGCCAGTCTCTTTTGTTTCTAACTTGGTATCATCCGCTATTTCTGGCTCTAAAACTGTAACTGAAATCAACGGAAAATCAGCACCAGCTGGCTGCTATACTACTTATCAATCTTGGTTTAATGAAAATGCCAAAACTCCTCTGAAGTGTCCTATAGGAGACCTAGACACTTTCTTCGACAATTTGGGAAAATATCAGATGAAGTCTTATAGTTTTAATATCAAAGCACATCATGTCTCATCCTTCTTGAAATGGTACGATGGCATTGCCTAATTTACCTTTTAAGAGAACTCCAAAGGGGAACGTATTCTAGCAATTTTCAGGTGTTCACCAATAGACAACAGAGAATGTTTTTGAATATTAAAGTAAGATTAATATTTTTAACACTACGTTAGAATTTTTTTTTCGTTCAAAAGTTTTAAATATTTTTACAAATTGTCACTAATAACAGGTTGTAAAAATTTTGTTAGTATTTATGTTAGTATCATTAAACCCAGTTAACTAGGGTCCTGGGAAATATAACACTGAAAGAGTCGAAAGACTATTTTATCCTTTTACTACTACTTTTACTTTAGGCCCCTCAAAATAGTTATTGAAAAAAAATCACCTGGAATTTTCTTAATTTGTCGCAAAATTGTAACATGAAAACTTAAGAATATTCTAAGAATATTGCCATCATGAAATTTATTTTGTCAGCCCACAATTTATATTTTGAGCTTTCTTTTACTTTAAAATTCTTCTAATTTATACTAAAATTTCAAGAATTTCAGGGTTTTGCTTATTCGACTACCATTAACAAATATACAGTACATTTGTCGGATAATTTCTTTTCTTTCTTTCACCTTTAAAATTTCTATCAAATATCAATGTCAGCCAAAAGGCTGTAAAATATCTTCTATAAAACCACATAAACTAACTATTTAACAAATACAAATAAATATAATATCAACAATTTAAAAAACATTAACAATAAAATAAATAGTACAGTAAAAACACAATGTGAATACAAATGCAAATGCAAAAATATCTTTATATATTTCTCTAAAAATTTGAAACAATAAATATATCTTTTTTCCAACATAAAAATATAATTTTAACTTTGTAATCCCTTTTAAGTGGTCTTATTGACAAGTCTCTGATAAAAGCTACCCTAGTAAGCTAGTTTGCATGCGCCATTCTATAAAAGCCAAATCAAAAGAAGGTACCAATGAAACAAAACTGAAGTATTTATTTCAAAAACATATCAATGAAAATCAAACAAGAAAAGCTGACCATGAAATTATGATTACATATCTGCATAGTCAATATATTGACTATGATATCTGAGAGCCTAAAAAATCATCACACAGTTAAGTAATTAACAAAACAAAAAATTTAAATGTATATAAATGATAAACTGAGTAGCAACTAAAAACCATGAAAGTCTTGTAATTAACAGTCTACTTCTTTAGATGCTGAAGACATTTTTGCTTCAAGCCCTTTTCTTTTTCAGGTTTTTTTTTTTTCTCATTTCTGTATTTTTGAATAATGTCTTTAGCAGTTGAAAAGGCTCTCACTCTCAAGTAAAGTTTAAGTATTTTCTTTGAAATTAAGTTAATTTTAGTTCTGCTGCCCGCTTCACACCCATATTTTCAGAGATGCTTCACATACCTAAAAGGTTTCTCACAGAAACATTTTCACACAAAAAATCACCATTAACTAACGCAAAACGACATTCTAGGAGATAATTTATGCGAGATAAAAGAAAATGAAGTTAATTTCAGTTCTGCTGCCCGCTTTACACTCATATTCTAGGACATTCTTGTTAAATTATGTGTAATTTAGGCAAAAAACAAAAAGTTACTCAAACCTTTGCTATAGTGACTGCTTTTCTCTTAAAATCCAAATCTGTACCCTCTAACTTTTTTAGCATTGATTTCTCGAAGCCTGTTTGAAATTTTCTCACGGTTAGGGTGTCCTGAAAGCGAATCAAGAGCAATCGCTTTTCTTGCAGAACAACCTCTTTTGCGATGTCTATAACTTTCATGGGGTATTGAACTTCGTTTCTTGAAATGTAATCTTCCTTACCGTGTATTTTGAGATAGCATCTCATTGCGAGCTCGTCTTTCGTTCCCATCGTTGATAGACCTTCTTGTTTAAAATATGGCGAAGATCTGCTACTGGAACATCAGAAGCGATCTTGTAGAGAGTTGTCGGTAGATCCTTCAAACGTCTTGGAATATACTGGGGCAGTACATTCTTCTCGTCTTTCAGCAACGCTTTCACTAGTTCATGCTTCTTCAAGTTCTTGTTTGCAATTTTTTCCATCTTGCACTTTTCCTCCAAGACACATCTCTTTTCTTTAAAAAGCGCATGTTCACGATACCTCTCCTGCTCAATTCCATCATAGTCAATATAAAAAAACCCCGGTCTGGAAGCCTATTGTTCTTTTCTATTGTTATGGGTCGGAGCTTGTGTTCTCTCGAGAAACGGGTCACGTGATCGAAAGTTTGCAAAACAAACTCTCAAAATGGCGACCTTGGAGGAGTTTTTCTGTGGTCAGCCACTTGATTTATTAATTGCCTTTCTAGATACTGACCCATTTAATGATGAAATTGAACTTGAAACAACAGAGGTACATGGATTTACGTTGTTGCTTTATTTATAGAGCTATTATTTTTGCCAGAAGTTTTGTTTAAACTTTTAATATGGGAAGGAAAGCAAAAGGTGAAGACAGTTTTTATTTTGGAATTTTCATCTTAGTGCTTGTTTTTACTTTGGTTGATGAGGTACTCTTACTTACCACAGAGCACTATATCACAACAAATGATCAGTCTTTCATTCCATTAATGAAGTTATGTTTATAAAAGTTAATCAAAAATTAATTTGTGTTCCATTCTTTTTTTAGATCATCACAACTGGCCAATTTAATTGCACGAAATGCCCCAAAGTTTGCAAATCCAAGGGAGGCTTGACACGACATACAAACACTAAACATCCATCTGAATCAACTAATGAAGCTACTTCCAAGGAGGAACAAGACTTTTTCGACAAAAATATCTTGAAAGGCTTACTAACAAACATTCAACAAGATTTTAAAGAGGATAAGAACTATCCAGAAGCTGTACGAAACAAGATTCAGACGTATACAGTGGAACCAATTCCTGAAAATTTCTTCAAACAGTGTAAATCACAATATTCCAAGCTTGGGAAAAAGGGAGACGCTGAAAAATTCTACAAGAACTTCTACTCTACTGTAATTTTGAATTCAGATATCTATTTCTCAGGCTTTGAAAAGCCATACTCAACTTTAATCGCCAAGCGACTGGCAGACAAAATCTTGGCCCTTCACCGTCGACCTGCTGCTGGTCCAGAACCCAAACCTCCAATTATTACTGAGCGCGAGATGAGTGGTTTACAATACATTTCTGGTTATGTCATCGGAAATATCTTGAAAAAGACAAAAAATTGCAGAGATTATAAGTGTCCAACTTCACAAGCTGTTATATCAGCTCTAAGCAAAATGTTGACCGACGATATTCAAGACCAACTTTTAATTCAAGCCCTGACCCGAGGAGGGTTAAAAGCAGTGAAACTGGAAATCCAGTCTATTTTTAAAATTACAGAAGAGAAGTATAGGATTGAAACCAATTCTTGCGCAGTGAGAAGAAAAATCGATACAAAAAAAGTAGTTCTTTCTTTAATAAAAGACTCGGATATTCGAAGCCTGTATAACAGTATTGTCACTGACTCTTTTAACAATTGCTCAAGCGAAATAAAAGAGAACTTATTGGAGAAAATACTTAAACTTTACTTGAGAGTGAGAGCCTTTTCAACTGCTAAAGACATTATTCAAAAATACAGAAATGAGAAAAAAAAGAAACCTGAAAAAGAAAAGGGCTTGAAGCAAAAATGTCTTCAGCATCTAAAGAAGTAGACTGTTAATTACAAGACTTTCATGGTTTTTAGTTGCTACTCAGTTTATCATTTATATACATTTAAATTTTTTGTTTTGTTAATTACTTAACTGTGTGATGATTTTTTAGGCTCTCAGATATCATAGTCAATGTATTGACTATGCAGATATGTAATCATAATTTCATGGTCAGCTTTTCTTGTTTGATTTTCATTGATATGGTTTTGAAATAAATACTTCAGTTTTGTTTCATTGGTACCTTCTTTTGATTTGGCTTTTATAGAATGGCACATGCAAACTAGCTTACTAGGGTAGCTTTTATCAGAGACTTGTCAATAAGACCACTTAAAAGGGATTACAAACTTAAAATTATATTTTTATGTTGGAAAAAAGATATATTTATTGTTTCAAATTTTTAGAGAAATATATAAAGATATTTTTGCATTTGCATTTGTATTCACATTGTGTTTTTACTGTACTATTTATTTTATTGTTAATGTTTTTTAAATTGTTGATATTATATTTATTTGTATTTGTTAAATAGTTAGTTAGATGTGGTTTTATAGAAGATATTTTACAGCCTTTTGGCTGACATTGATATTTGATAGAAATTTTAAAGGTGAAAGAAAGAAAAGAAATTATCCCACAAATGTACTGTATATTTGTTAATGGTAGTCGAATAAGCAAAACCCTGAAATTCTTGAAATTTTAGTATAAATTAGAAGAATTTTAAAGTAAAAGAAAGCTCAAAATATAAATTGTGGGCTGACAAAATAAATTTCATGATGGCAATATTCTTTGGCAATATTCTTAGAATATTCTTAAGTTTTCATGTTACAATTTTGCGACAAATTAAGAAAATTCCAGGTGATTTTTTTTCAATAACTATTTTGAGGGGCCTAAAGTAAAAGTAGTAGTAAAAGGATAAAATAGTCTTTCGACTCTTTCAGTGTTATATTTCCCAGGACCCTAGTTGACTGGGTTTAATGATACTAACAAAATTTTTACAACCTGTTATTAGTGACAATTTGTAAAAATATTTAAAACTTTTGAACGAAAAAAAAATTCTAACGTAGTGTTAAAAATATTCATCTTACTTTAATATTCAAAAACATTCTCTGTTGTCTATTGGTGAACACCTGAAAATTGCTAGAATACGTTCCCCTTTGGAGTTCTCTTAAAAGGTAAATTAGGCAATGCCATCGTACCATTTCAAGGAGGATGAGACATGATGTGCTTTGATATTAAAACTATATATAGATACTACTAATGCCTAAAAAATATTTTCTATAGAAAAATTAGAAAAAACAAGCCAACCTCATTTCTTCCTAACAGAGTATGATAATGGGTAGACTCTTCCATAATTGTCCAGGTATTATTGAGAAATAGGAATTTGGAATTGAAAAATATTGAAAATTAGCAATTTCAAATTTTCAGGAGTATAAGATTTATGCTAAAGGGACTATCAAGGTCTTCAAGGGACTATCTTCCTACTACATTGTAAATACATTTTTTTTCTGGAAGAGCCAAAACCACAAAGATTATTTAAAAAACACAACATAAATATGAAAACAAATTACTTTTTGATTTTCCTAAAAGTTCTGAGACATCCATCATTCAATAAATGTCCTTTCCAGGTTTCCTTTTTTTCATTGGTTCATTGTCTATGGGTCCATCCCATGTGTATTTCCTTTTCTTTCTTGATCGCCCACCAGTATTTCCAGTTTTCTTGTCGTGTACTTGTCTTTGTTTTGCTAATGTGTTAGCTTGATATTTAAATTGAAAATAATTTGGATTATCATTTCGTCGCCCAAGGGCTCGTTGGTGTCCAAAATATTCCTCAAGAATGTCTTGATTGAATCTCTCTGCTCACACTCGATCGAAGCAAAAACTTGGTAGCTTCAATCATTGAATTAACTGAAATCAGAATTCCTTTGTAAGTTGGACATGATAAAAACATTTTATCCCGGTCAGTCTCCGAATATTCTCCCTCACGACTCTGAGTGGATTCTTTCCAGGATTTAAGGAACCCAAGAAATTTCGTTTTAAGCCAATCGAATCGCTCATCCGATTCAGATTTGAAGGGTAACAAATTCGGATTTCTGGTTAGTTTAGCTTCTTCTTCGGAACGAGCATTTAAGCAATCAAAAAACTTATTTACTTGCAAACAAAGGTCGGAAGTTCCTTGGGTGCCCAAAGGATAACGTAGTTTCAGGATTTTACTGCTACTACTGCTCAAAATTTGGGTGGCTAAACGGACATTCATTTTGGAGTATGGTGTCAGGTGAACATGCTGTATTGTGAGTTTCGGTATCAATTTGATGCCTCTGATTAAATCATCATTGACCATTTTAACGAAATGATACCAATGAATTGATTTTCCATCATTCCACAAATCTCGTTTGAAACTTTCTGTGCTTCCTAGAAAATAAGAGAATTATGCAATTATAAACAAAAGCTATATAAAGAAAATTAATTTTGAAACAATCAATTATTCAGTAAATCTTGGTTCAAGTCCACATTTTTTTTATAAGAACCAGTAAGTTTTTGCTCAGGCCAGGCTGTTCTTACGCTATTAATCTTTCATTAAAGTTTTAAAATTTGAAATGGGTTTAAAATCTGTTGAAATCAATATATACTTTCTTAGCAAATCTTGCATCATAACATAACATTTTTGGGATGGATACATAACAATTACCAAGTATAATTGGCAAAAAAAACCATAAGCTCACAGGTTGTAAAATGAAAAGATAATTATTTTGATGATCATTAATTGTACCAAAGTTTGAGCTTCATTAAATGGTATTTCGAAACTGATTTTTTATTTATATTTGACAACAACGACACTATATAAAAATTTTAATTCTCTGAAAAACTATTCATTAATAAAAATGACCTGAAACGTAGATGCAATTTCTGATTGTCTTCATTAGGTGTGGCACGTCTGCAAAAAACCAGATGTATCTCTTGTCCGAAGCATATAAGTTGATGGTCCTGTAAACAACTCGATGATCTAAAATGTCAATGGTTTCCTCAAATTGATCAATGAGTTCGTGCATGGAGAAGAACGTTCTATTTGGTGAGGCACCATCAGAAACTGCAGCTACGACTTTAAGACCACATGATAGCTCTAGCATAGCGACAGCTTCCCAAAATAGTGGCATTATTTGGAAACCCTTGATACAGTTGGTAGGAAAATGAGCCAGGCAAAATTTCAGATTTGATGAAACACCTCTCAAGTGGAATGCCAAAACATGTGTTGCAACTGTATCCATGTTTTCGAGACAGGCAAAATTTAAGTGTCATCGTCACCAAAATCTGTGAATCCAACCAATTCTCCTGTATATTTATCAAAAACTAGGTCTTCTTTGATCTTCATCTCATCAAATGATAAGACAACAAATTTTTGGTTTGGATGATGTTGATTGGTTAACTCCTTTAACTCTTCAATTACTTCATGATTGAAACCAGCTTTTGGTTTGATCGCATTTCTCTGCATGAAATATATGTCTTTCCAGTTTCTTGTCCTTGAAAACTTAATGTTTTCGAACGTACGATTGCAGAAATATCGATTTTTCCTTACAGTTTTAAGAAAAGATTCTTTTTCTTTAAGTTCTTGAAAAAAGATAATCTTTAAATATTTCTTGCTTCGAAAAGGTGGATAATTTCTTTTGTCGTTTTTCATTAAAAAGGAAATATTTCATGTTTCCAGATTGACTATCTTTTCTTTGTTTGTATTTCAAGAAAATATAAAGTTTTCGTCTTGAAATTTAAACGAAAATATTTTTCATGAAAATATCAAATTTTCATGCCGAATTTATCGAAAATACAATCATCAAATACAATAAAAAAAGGTAATAATTTCGTTTTTAAAGAACATTGTAATCTCTACGTCGGGATAAAAGTAAGGAGCAGATTTTCTTGCAGCTGATTTGGCAAAAGTAAAATAAATATTTCAATTTTATGGGAGCAAGATGAGAATGTGTTCTTTAGGATTGATCTCTTGATTGACAAGATTATTTTTTAATTAAAAAATATTATATTGTCCAATGACCCCTGTGCCTGTTAGCGTGACGACAGGAAAAAGAAGAGGTGTCCTCTGTTGACCAAACTAGGTGCCGCTTTTCTTTTTCGCACCTTAGAATTAGAAGTTTTAAGGCGAAAGGAGAAAGAAATGTCCTACATCTCTTACTTTGTTTCGTCTCCGCTTAGAAATTGCACTGTATAAACTTTCATCCCCACTAATTAGCTCTCTTTGTACTCTATGATATACAGATTTTTCAAATTCTAGATTTTTCTTTTAAATCTTTAATTTTGACAATAATGTCAGATCAACAACTGTTGAAAGTGCAAACCACACTTCGCGCAACCTCAGCATTATTTGCATCATTTGTAGGCCAATTTTGTAAAATTTGTATCACTACTTTTAAAGAAACTCAATACATCCCTGTCTCACAGCCCCTGTGGAACTTTTTCCCACATGGAACCACAATTTAGCAAATGGAAAATTTAGCAAAAATTTCATCCTCTGATGAAAAATACCCTATCATTTCAGCCCCACTGGGAAATTGACTTTGAATTCATCCCCATATAAAAATTATATTTAAGAAATTGCGTTCAAAACCATTCCATTATATTTTTGAACTCGAAAAGTATATAAATTCTATCCCCATTGGGATTTTGAAAGAATTGTTTATCCAGACACAGGGGTGTCTCAATGGAGTTGAGTAAATAGTTGTGTATGAAGATTCCCTCTTCAATTACTTATTGATTTTAATGCATTGTATGCAAAATTGTTTTTTTGATTTTATACGCATTAACATAAAATTATTAACTCATTAATTCATTATTAACATAAAAGTTTTAGGTGAGGCTATAGCTGAAAATTCGCCTGAATTTATTCTTGGAAATTTTCAAACTTTACAAGAATACCGGTAAAATCTATTCATCGATACGTTTACTCGTGTTAGTTTAAAAGTTTAAAAAATTTTCTATACATTTTGTCAATCTACTAAAAAAGCTTTACAAATCCTCCCCTTCTTGGCTTTGAAGCATTGTGCTTTAGTATCTTCACGAGATTTTCTACAACTAGACTAATTGGAGATGTTTAGAAACGATTTTTGTTTTAAGGGCTTGAAATTGGATATGCTCAAATTAATCTTCTTCAAATTCATTATACATGACTTTAAAGCTTTCATTTCATTCCATTTTGAGATTATTTTTAAAATTTTGTGTTTTTGTAAAACTTGCAAAACTTTTCAAAATCTTTCAAAGATCTTTTATTTAAGTCTTAATCTCGATTTACTTCATTATAGTTGACAAATGTAATGCGAGGCAATTTTTACTCCTTATATATTTGAATCAAATGCAAGGGTGTTTTATAGAAGGAAAGAAGAACAATTTATTTGAGGCATTCTTTCATAAAATGAAAATAGTATAATCCTTCGACAGCTACCTTTGTTTCGTTTGAGTTTTTTGAATGTATAGCGATTCACTGTTTTGGGCCTCGCAGCGTTTGTGACGCTTTGCTTACGGCTAGTAGGTTGCATTTAAGCCTGTATTTTACATTATAGATAGCATAAAAATTTTGGATGTATTAGATATTTTGCAAATCAGCCAAAAATAATTTTTATGGTCAGTGAGTTTGACGAGTTTTACATACAGAACGAATCAGGAATGTATATAAAAAGAAACCACTTTGATTTTGATATTTCATGAATACACGTATTTTATAAAAACATCCAAAATTTTTGCCTTCGGAAAGAAGCCTAAAAAGTGTGCTTAACATGTTCTTATCCCCCCCCCCATTTTATGAGTATTTATGGCCATTTTCCTAAGAGATCGGGAGTTTTTGAGTTCCCAAAGCCTTGAAATATTCCTAACTTGTTCTTAATATTTTGGCCTTTTAAGCCTTATGTTCTTATATAGTTTGTTCTTATAAAAAACGTGTAGTATTAAGTTTTTGCCTCAACTAATTCTCGTAAACTTGGGGCAGTGGTGTGTACGAAGAGCTCCTAAAATCAGTTCAATTAATTAAACTTGTTAAAATTAAACTCGAATGCTTTAACTTGATGGAAGAAAAGAACGATTCGTAGTTTCTCTTTTTTGGCGATATTTCAAAGGCTGAAAAATTTGTTCGGCGGTTTCATCAAAAAATTACAACTAACTGTTTGAACTGAACAACACCATTCCTTTTGGGACCCTGTGTTAACACATTTATAATTATGGAGAAATTACGATATTTTCAATTGCAGTCCAATTAAGTCTCTTATAGAAAAATGTTGATAAACAAGTAAAGACTTGGCGATGAATATGCGTCAATAATGCTAAAAAGGCCATGCAATGATCATGTAAGTACTCACTTGTTCAAGTTATTTTTGAAATAACCAGTCTAAAACGCGTAATTTCTTTCTTGCTATTGGTCGTGTTCAGACCAAGGTTTAAAGCAATTAGGTCTACATGTTTCTTTTATATTCCTTTTCTATTTAACGGCACGCTTCTCATTAGCTAAACCAAAGTTTAAAAAGAAATCACCCTCTGGTTTAAAAAAAAGTTTTTACGATTTCGTTACAGTTTTCTGAATAGACAAAATCAGAATTCGCAAGTGAAAAGCATGCTCCTTTTGTAAATGAAGAATAAAGAACGTGAAATTTATGACTTAGAGACGCTCGGAGCATCTCTAGCAGTAATGGCTTCAACGAACACGAATGAGTGTTTTGCAGAGGGATTCCCTGAAATATTTTTTGTTTCAAATTATCTCAAGAGAGAAGATGACATGATTTCAAGTTAGGAAAGGAGATTCCTCGAGATCGCCAATCGATGATAACAAAAGAAAAGTGATTATAATTGAATTCCCATATCAACAAAATACTACTTAAACCTTAAACTTAAACTTTCAGGTCTGAACACGACCATTATGTTTTTTTGTAATCTTCAAGTCATTTTGGATTTTTACTAGTTATTTTCAATTTAAAGTTCAATTCAATTTTCAATAAAAATAAATGGACAATTAACCCGGGGGGGGTACTAAGGCAAAATGGGTTACGGGGATGCTCCGCTGGTTAGGGTACCTTTTTAAACCTCCACGAGTCCCAGGTAGGGTCGCAAAAACACCAAAATAGAAAAATCAGTCCCTCGTAGGGTGCCTATTTTTGGAAAATTTGGGGAAAAAGTAGAAAATTTGAGAAAATTTTGGAATTTCAGTCCCATTCAGGGTCACTTTTTCGCAAATTTCGAGTCCCACGTAGGGTCCATTTTTCGAACCTCAGCGGAGCACCCCCGTCGGTCCACAAGGGTAGTACCCCCCCCGGGACAATTAATCTGTTTGATAATCCTGTTTAAAAAATAGAGTATAATTTTTATCAGTTTCTCTCTACAGAAAGTCGAAAAACGTATCGCGAGCTCGGCGGTGCGAGCCGAAACATCAATTCTGTGCAATGTCAAAGACGTGTGGAGAAAACTTATCACGAAATGAACATCGTCTCATCAGAAGACCAAGAAATAAATGGTATTAAGAAAAAGAAGTAAAGATGATTGTTCGACAACACAACCAAAGAAACATCTTCAATACTTCAATGAACGAAGAATCGGAGAACCCTCGGGAAAAGAGGCACGATATACAACTGAAGGAGTAATTGTTTTACTTCTTTTATTAATTAGTTCATCATTTTTTATACGAATACAATTTCTTGAACCGTAACCTAAATCTTATTTCTTAAATTCGAAAAATGCTTTATAATGTCAAATTTTGTCAGAAATATCCCCCAACCCTATAAGCTCCTTCTATACCACATCAATTATTGCCATTGTTTTAAAAATTATATATCATGATTTATTATCTTACATTATCTTATTAATTTATGTCATTATATGTAAATAAGGCATACTTTAGATTTTTAGCACAAGAATTATGAGTAAATAGATATTAATATGATTTTTTTAATATTGACTTTAATTTTAAAGAAGAAAATCATCCAAGAATATTTAATAATTCAATATCTTATTGAATTTAATCTCACGTCTAATTGTCGCTACAGTATAACCAGAAATTTAATGTTTCCATATTAGAAGTTTTTTACCTTTTCAATGTTATGAAATGAGGCGGATCAAGTATTTTTTTAAGCTAGAATATATATTCCCAATAACGAAACGTTGGTTATTTCTGGTCTAGACATCTGCATCTTTTCGAAAATGTGTAAATAATAAATTGTTAATCTTTCCTTTCATTAAAAGAATTTCGTTTTTTTTTTTACAAAAAAGGTTCGTCTTTTCTCAATTTTGTATTTAACATTTCCATGGACAAGAAAACAAGTAAAAGTGAATCTTCACTGCGTGGAGAAAGTCTAATATTTTTACTTCAGAGAAAAGTAGTACTTTTCGTGGCTAAAAATGTAATCATTTTGTACATCGAAAAGTTAATTATGTCGATATTTAGAAAATTTAAGCTTTTCGCTGTTACTTGTTTTCGCACAGAAGAAAATTCAATGATTTCAAAACAAAAAAATTGAGAGAAAAGTTAACTTTTCGTCATATATCTTGCATTAGAGAAGACAACTTTTCATGCAGTATATAGTCTCTAAGAGTTCTTTGACTTGGTAGCTTTAGAACACCAGAAGCTCTCAACTCTTCATAACACGATGCAGATTTCAATTGGAGTGACAGGCAAAAGCGAATCAGCATTGGGTGAAATTTCATAGACCCTCCTTCATGGGCCTTTTTCTGTTCCTCCCAGAATAATTCCATGAATGGTGTTACATCATTCTCATTGTTTTTCATGATAGTATGAATGTCCTTTGCTAAAGTTTTGTCAATTTTAATACCATGTTTTGATATCTGGTCTTGTAATTGCTTATTTTTCTTTCTTTCTTCCACGAGTGCCAGCTGGAGTTTCCTTGGGTGAGTTCTAGACAGTGGTGCTGGTGTGTTAATGTTTCTTTCTTGTCGAGCAACTTTCTTGCCGATAGAAGTTTTAAGGTCTTTGCAACATTTGCACAAAATATTTTCTTTATCTGAATTGTTTATGAGTACAGTACAAAACGGTGCTCTGTAAAATGTATCACATTGTGGTGAGCCAGGTACAAGTTGATCAACATTTAACTTTTTGACACAAATGTGAGGAACTGTTTGTTCAGAAGAAGTAATACCAGGACAAATATTGAAGTTTAAAATTTCATTCATAATGACAGTCATGGATGATGTTTTTAGTGTAGACGATGTGACTGGGGTTTGCAAGACCCATCCCAAATATATCACCTGGTACGATAAACATTTGTCAACAACAATTTCGTACTTTGGAACAATGTAACTAGAATCAATATATTTAAAATGAACTTTTGAGTCAGTGACATAATACGACCAGCCATTCAATTTCAATTTGCTTATTCTGGCAGTAAATTCATCTTTCTTTCCTTCTCCTGTAGTGAATATAAAAAGAAAAGACCTTTTTAGACGGATAGGCTTCTTTTTAATAATAAGATGGTTAGTTTGAACTATTCCAGAGCTCTATGAAATTTTTCGAAAGGGTTTTCTATGGAACAAGCATGCATATGTATTTAAAAAAATAGAAAAATTCAAACAAAACTAAAGACTTTCTCTGGTTTGAAAGGATAAATTCAAGTGGTTTTTTTACTGTATATAAAGCAGCTTATTCTTATTAAAATCATAAAAACAGAAAAGTACTCACTTGTCAATTCGAACTCATTTTCTGTATAGTGCTTGGAACAAATATAAGCACGACCATTATCAATTCTCTTGACAAAAGCAGCATCAAAGACTCGAAAACGTTTTATAATATCTAGGATATTCTTCCTCCATCTCGTGTAAAACTCATCCTTCCTTGTTGTAATTTGAAAGTATTTGACTCCTTCGTGGTTTTTAGTTTCTGATGCAGTACATTGAGGTATACAACAGTTTCTTCCAGGCATCTTTGAAAGCAAAATGATACACAAGAAATAAAAAAATCACAGCATTTTGCAGTATTTTGCCGCCATTTTGTCTGTTTTGAAGATTTGTTTTGCAAACTTTTCGATCACGTGACCCCAAAATTGCGAGACAATAAATCGAACAATAGGCTTCCAGACCGGGGTTTTTTTATATTGACTATGTTTCATCTTCAATCGCCGTCTTCAATTTTTCATTCTTTTCTCCGATCCCGGGGGGGGGGGGGTACTTAGGCAAATGGAGGGTACGGTATGTGCCGCCCTGAAGGGTACCTTTTTTGGACTTCCAAAGTCCCGCTAAGGGTCGGAAAAATCAGAAAATCAAATTTCAGTCCCACTAAGGGTCGGAAAAATAGGAAAATTTCACCTTTTTACCCCCTGAAAGATCGAAATTTGGTCAAAATTGGTCAAATTTGTCCCGCTAAGGGTCACAAAATTCGCAAAATTTTCCTTTGTTTTCTCCTTTTTAGTCCCGGTAAGGGTCCAAAGTTCGAAAGTCGGGCGGCACCCCCCCCCCGTCAGCTCGCAACCCTAGTACCCCCCCCCCCCCGGGTCTCCGATAGCATGCTTAAACTCATTCGGCGTTACACAGCAAATCAATGAGAGTGTTTGAAGGACGTCTTCGGGGATCTATGAAATGTAATGATATACAAAAATAGGACGTTTTGGAATATGCACAAACTTAATAGTATTTGGTATTCTGTTTCAGAGGTAAAATATCTAAAGTATTCGAGGGTAATTTTCTGAAAGAATTCGAACCCTTAAAAATAATCTCAAACGCAATAATATACCGTACAGACGGCTGCACGGACTTTAGGTGTCGAACCGGGTTCTGGGCCTACCTTTTGAAAATTTGATAAATTAAAAAATAATTAGTTAAATTATGCAAAAAAGTAGCGCTTAAAATCAGAAAATGACTTGTGTTCTGGTGTGTGTATCTCACTAAAATTTTCAGAGATGTTCCTCAGTATTAAAAGACATCTTACAAAAACATTTTGGTATACAAATTCATCTTTAATTTATGCAAAATAACATTCTGAGAGATAATTTATGCGAAAAGAAGGAAAATTGCTGTAACTGCTGTCCTGGTGACCGTTTTACGCCCAAAATTTCAGAAATGCTTCTCAGTATTAAAAGACATCTTACAAAAACATTTTGGTATACAAATTCATCTTTAATTTATGCAAAATGACATTCTGTGAGATAATTTATGCGAAAACAAGGAAAATGGCAGTTACTTCTGTCCTGGTAACCGTTTTTCATCCAAAATTTCAGAAATTTTTCTCTGTATGGATAGGTATCTTACAGACTGGTCTGTAAATTACACATTTTGATGAAAAATAAGTGATCCCATGGTCCGATTTGCCTGAAATTTTGCACACTAAAACTTTGAAAATACACAGAAAAGATACAAAAAAGCTTACTGCCGTTTGTTTGTCTCTTCAATTCCATTCCATACAATAAAATAACCAGGCATATATTGAGCTTTTACCTTCCTTTTTGTTTTGGGGTGAGCACTTGTCATTAGTTACTTTTCATTTTATTATTTCACTGTAACAAAAAAATATTTATGTTAATGTTATTGATCATTCCACATCAATGTAGGATACAACACACAAAGAAGTAAAATCCAGGCAAACCAGAAACTTTCAAAATGTGTCCAAAATTCAAAATCATTCTATTCAAAAGGGGAAAAGTTTTATGTTACATGTGTCCGAAATTTCTGTTCTACATTGGTTCAGAAAATGTTAATTGAGCACAAATGTGAGAAATGAAATGTCATGGTATTCCTTTTCTTTTTTCAGATAAAAAAATGTAACAAAAATATAACAAATATAATGATGAGCTGTAATGTATCGATTCAATATAAAATCGAGTTCAAAATTTAGAAGAAGTTGTTGATTGTTAGGAGGAGAAGGTGTGCTATTTGCACTGGGCTTGGAGGAGGTGGTGGTTGATACTGGTAAGGGTGGAACCCCCCTCTTCCACGCTGATGTCCACCGCGTCCTCGCCCATTGTTGCCGCCTCGACCAATGCCGCCTCGACCGTTTCCGCCTCGAATGTTTCCACCTCGACCGTTTCCGCCTCGAACGTTTCCGCCTCGACCGTTTCCGCCTCGAACGTTTCCGCCTCGACCGTTTCCGCCTCGACCGTTTCCGCCTCGACCGTTTCCGCCTCGACCGTTGCCACCTCTTCCATACTGAACTTGATTAACTCCTGCAGCTACTACTGGAAGTTGGTTAACTTGATTAAATACTGCTGGAACTTTGTTGACTTGGTTAACTACTGCTGGGACTTCATGTATACCTTCTTCTGCTGGAACTTCATTTATACCTTCTTCAGCTGGAACTTGGTTACCTTCTTGGTTATTATTAGCTTCTAATGCTGGTACCTGGTTATTTGCTTCTACAACTGGAACTTGGTTTATACCTTCTAATGCTTCAACTTGGTAATTAGCTTCTAATTCTGGTACCTGGTTATTAGCTACTGGTTCATTTTGCTCAAAACTTTCATCCAAGGACTGTGTAAGATCATCATCGTCAGATGGTTGCTCGGTATCCTGGACCATAACAACGATATGCTCCGCTGTAACCCCACCATCCTCGTCATCATTTAAGCCCTGATAAAAGATAAAATTTACATTCAAGCTATTGTGAAGAATATGTTTAACAAAGAATATTGTAGCCCTGAAGTACAACTGTCAATCATTTTTGAGAAACTGATTTGATAATTTATGTCATGTGACCTGACAAACAATGTAGAACAATAGAATACACATAGGTTAATAATCCATTCTCACCTTAACCAAAGCAAATTAAAATAAACTCTTACATAAGCAATTGTTGATGCCGGTGAAGGTGGGGAGGGAGCATTGATGTCATCAATGAATTGATTCATTTCTAATTTCTTATAGTTTTGTTAGAAAAGAAAAATTGAAAAATGCAAGAAAGAAGAATTTCAATTCTCTAATGAGAATTGTCAACAAGACGCAGGCTAAAATCTTTTGCTTCATGTTGATTTGACGATATTGATTAGTGACAGGATTGATACAAGCAAGCTTTTGTTATTATTAAAACATGCCTGCTGAAAGAATTGAACTTTCACATTGACGGTTTTCACGACAATGGTCAACCAGACCCAGGCAAAAGTATGATGTATGCGTGGTTCAACAATCCCCAATGGTCTCGGCATGAATTCCTTACATACCCTAAAATAAAGAACGTCATGAATTCTTTAAAGCATAATAAATTTCTGATTTTCGGAAATAATGGTTGTAACTATACCATGGCTTACAATTGGATAGTTAAGTTGCAAGTTTGAGGAACTGCCCCACCTCGCAGCCCTCTAGTCCATCACTCCTTTTTTAAATTGATGGTCCTGTATTACTTAACACTGTGGATTAAGGACAAAATATAGATGATTTATGAAAGCTTGTTAGCTTGTGTTGTATTCAAAATAATGTAAATTGTCAAAAAATTTCCTAAAGTTTAATGTAAGTCTTTTTGTCTCCTTTGAACAGTTCATTTTCTTTCACAAGGACAAGATTGATATATTCTCAGTTTTTGCCTTAATTTTCCTCTAGTGGCCCACTACCTTTATTTAGATGACTTTGCTTTGCAAAATATTGCCTTCTCTCAAAGAGTGGGTTTTTAAGTGAATTTATAGACAAATTTCATGGTTGAATATGACTCAAATCCTTTGATATTCTTTGAAAGTTCAAGGAGTAAATTTGATGTAAAAACAGTCAGTCAGCAATTTCATTATTTAGTCCTACAACACATTCTAAAAATCTCATACAGCCATTCAAGTATAATTCTATTAAAGGCTCCAGGAAATATTTTTTCTCAACAATATCATTTTCACTTTCCTGTAATTCGTAATAAACATAAAAATCAGGATTATTTTTGTTTTACCTCAAATTATAGAGCAATTCATTTTTATAATCCTATCACACATTCTAAAAATCTTACTTGTCCATTTAAATACAATTCCACTAAAGGTTCTAGAAAGTCTTCTTTATCCACAATTTCATCTTCACTATCCTCATCCAACTCATAGTAAACATAAAAATCAGGATTGTCTTTATTGACACTCTTCACATCAATATCTGCAACTTTTCCCTCCCACCACTTATCAATCTCCCCTTCGTCAGAGTAGAGAACTTCTAATTTCGAATCAATGAAATCTGAAGAAGTTATGCCTACAAGAGTCAAGTCACCGCTCAAAAAATCTTCATACAAATTTGCAGTGCATGTATCATTACCTTCTGAATCAGAATCATGATATTGAATGAGAAATTTAGGGTTTTTTATTGCTCGTCCTACTTGTCTGATAATTACCCCCTTATGCCACCCAACCTCATCATCCCTTTCAGTTCTATGACTAACAATTTTTCCAATCAAATCAAAGGGGGAAGAAATTATTGGTGACTGTTCTGAATTAATAGCAACGATTTTGACGATTTGCAGCAGATCTTTTTTTAGGCCTTGGTTGATTTTTGGCATCTTTATTTTTCTTTTCCCTTTGTTCTGTACTTTTCTTTTTTTTCCCACCAGAAAGTATGCCTTCTTTTTGTTTTTTCACCATCTCTTGAGACAAAATCACTGGCTCAGAAAAGTTCAAATGAGAGGATGTTGTTTCAACAGTGTTTTGGACTTCCTTCTCTTCAATAATTGTCAGCAAATTGTTTGTCAGTTCTTCTATGCTCTTATTTCTCCCTTGTGAAGTAAGGAAGAAAAGTGACCTACCACATTTCATTTGCAAAACCTTATTCCTGAAATCTAATTGCATTTTCAAAGCCTCTCTTTTGCTTTTAACAGTTCCAAAATTGCTCAGTTCTTGCTCAACTTGGTTTTTATCGACCCACAATCCATTATATTTCTCTTGAATTTGAACAGTCAATTGTTCTTTTAATGCAGCTTGGTTTTGTGCTTTTCGCTCTTTTTCAGCTGCTTCTTGCCTAGTTTTCTCTACTTTTTCATTATGAATTTGTTGTTTTCGGTCAAAGTAATCTTTTTTCTGAGTTTTAACACTTTTCCGAGCCCTTTCCATCACCACTTCTAAATCAGATTTGGACAGACTGTCTCTCCATTCTTTGGTTTTATTCAATTTGAACATGATGATGCCCTCATAAACAATTTCAAGCGCTTTTGGCTTGGAGCGTTTTAAATAATCAAGCATTCCAAATGTTCTTTCATTCAGCGCATTGGTTGTTGGCACTGCCTTAGCGTCAGCGCAAATTTGGTCTGAAGGATTATCATATTTTCCACCAGCTAAGTGGTCATCTAACATTCGCTTGGATACAACCACAAAGCTGGCAAATATCATTTCCAGCAAAGGCTTAGTCATGGCTTCATCATGTTCAAATGGAGATGTTAAAGATTCAAAAATCGCATCTTTGTGTATGTGATTTGGAAAAAGACAATCAGAACCAAAAAGAAATTCAGATGAATCGACACTCCACTCTTCAAATTTCTTTAACATTGTCTGATAATGTTCTGACATGTTTAAGGCTGTTTTTGATTCCACCATTTGCCTCCAAAATGGACCTGTCACTTTTTTGTGTAACACACCCAGACCTTTACACCCAACTTTTAGGTCATGATAGACTGCAGTCAAAAGTTTATTTTGATCATAGAAATCAGCAAAAAAAGTTTCTAGAAGGGAATGTAAGTGAAATACCCCAGCACCATTAAGAAAAAGTATGTTGAATCTGTTGCCCAAGAAAGGGTACAGTGGAATCTCAGAAATGTTGTGTTCACTGAGCAAAAAGGTGCTAAACTGAACCATGCGACCGCTTTTGTCGCACCCCCGACTTTGGACAGATTTACACACAGTCCTTATAGTACGAGTGCAACCTGATTCACCATTAGAATATCCACCATGAGCAAGCGAGCCTACCTTTTGATCTTTTTCGGACAGGAGACCCTCCCATATTTTAAGTGTGGCCTCTGCTTGGTCAGCTAGGCCGACCAAATAATGGAGTCCACAAAAAAACTCATTCGCATTTTTTAATTTCTTTTTTTCGTCATCTGGCATAGTGTCCCATCCCTCTATAATTTGCGGCAGGACACTACCCCTGTACTCCTTAAAAACTTGATTGAACTTTTTTTGAGCACTGCAGCGGTCACTCATGAGATTTTTAATTGAGCCAAAAACCTTACTGCTGAAAGACTTATCCGAAGATTTTTTAGAAATATCATCAACAATCATTTGCAAAACTTTTAGCTGCATTTCAGCGTCACCAAAACTGGTCTGGCGAAGCCCAGCATTGAGAGTCTTACCAGATTTAGTTGTAATGTCATATGTTAAATATGAATGGCCTTTTTTGGTAGTACCGTCCGAATGAAGAGTGTTGAGATCAGAAAAATTTGTTGCATTTTCATTTGGATTTTCCTTTTCAGAAGTTGTTTCCCCAGACAACTCGTACATTAAATGTTGTCTTGCAAGACATCTTGCCTCAAGGAGCATTCCCTTAGCGAAAGTTGGACCAGGTAGGACAGGTGCATTGCGCTTAGCAATATTTTTAAGCACTGTTCTGATGACCTCCTTTACTTTGGATGTACCCACACCCATACAAAGGAGATCTTCGTAAACAGCCCGAATGTCTGCATTGTAACGACCCTTATGAAAAACTTTTACCTCATTTTTTTCTAATAAATCCTGTAATTCTTCTTCAACAGTCGACTTTTCATTTTCAAGATACTCTACATGTTGTTTCAAAATTTTAATCTCAGCTTTAAGATTTTTAGTGTGGGATTGAAACCCTTCACCATCTGTTTCGCTAATTTTTTTTTCGAAAAGTTTATGTTTTTTGGAAGAACCATTCATAACCCCGCCTTCTATACTTGGTTGATTTTGCGAAGGCTTTTGAGAGTTTTTTATTCATTTTCTCAACATATTTTTCATTGTCAAAAATGGCTTCTGCTAAGGAGGCTTCAAGAGCTTCAATTTTTTCATTTTTCTGATCTACCTCTGCTGCCAAGGAGGCTTCAAGAGCTTCAATTTTTTCATTTTTCTGATCTACCTCTGCTTTCATAGATTTATTTTCGATTCTTTTTTCGTTTCACACGTTTGTTAACATTGCGTGTTGACAAGCGTGACAACTTGGTTAAAGCTTTGCTTAGTTCTAAATTAGTTCTAGCATTTTCTTTTTGAAGACATTTGAGTTCATCCAAGTTCTTTATTTTTTCAGAACTCTCTTCGCTTAGGGACTCGGATAAAATAAAAACTTTAGATTCTACTTCGTCTATCTTTTCTAATAAGGAAGTAATTGTTTTATCAAACTCTTCAGGACTTACAATTTCACTGCAATTTGGCTTGTTGCTAGAAACATTTGAGGTCTTCTTGGTCGAAGGAAGTGGAAAACAAAATGGCTTGTTTAAAAAGGTCTTCAAATTTTCATTTCGCAAGGATTCTTTTTTCTCACTTAAACTTTTAACCAATTTGCGAAACTTGTCAAATGAATGGGCAGATTCAGGAAACAATGGAATAAAGCATTGATGAAATCTTTCCCAATCAAAATTTTTAAGCCAATAGGACTTTAACTCCAAGACCATTCCATTTGTTAAAACTACTTCACCACTGTTGTTGTTATCTTTCAATTCCGTTGATACATTTTTTAAACAGTTAACATCATTCACATCAAGTTTTTTTGAGGTGAACCCAATGGAATCACATAGAGGACCAATTTGTAATGATGAACCCTCCCCATTATAGAGATCCACAACTCTATTGTCAAGGCAGTCTTTATTTTTGGAAATAAAATTCCTAATTTTCTTTGAAAATTTGAAGTATTCTTGATAATTGCAGAGACATCTCTATTACACAACAAACTCAAAATTGGGACTACATTGGCATTGGCAGAGAGAGAATTTTCATCAAGGAAAGAGAAAATTTCAGAAAGAATCTTGTAGCTAACTTGACTAGTTTCAACATTCCAAAAATCTGGAAGTAATTTTTCAAACACAATTTGTCTGAGATCTTTTTCTGAGAAAAATTTATTTATATTTGAGGCCGCCATTTCTCGAACGTTTTTAAACCAATCAAAAGTCAGAAAACGTGAAAAAATTACGCAATGTTCCAACCGAAAATAAAAATCTTGTCTGTCGAAAATTTCACTTACCAATCAGTACAAATCTTCAATTTCCCAGTGAGATATTTGATTTTATGAAAAAATTTCTTCACAGGGTGAAAGAAGAAGGTTAGAGCTTTCTTACCATGTCTGGCGGAGGTAGAAAAAATGAACGATTGACATAAAATTTTTGGATATAATTCTTCGATTTAAAATTGCAGAAAGACGGTGTTGTTTCATGAAGGCAGCCATGAAGCAAAAGAAAGCCAAAAGCCTTCCCCATTGTTTACAAAAAACCGCAAGTTACGAGACCAAATATCTCACTGGGAATCCAAACAATAGTGAAGGTCATTGTTTGGAAAACCGGGTGCCGGTTTTTTTTTGTCAACAAAGATTGCAGCCGCCCGACTTAAAAACAACATAGCGAGGGAACGAAAGCAGCTAAAGACTTCTGTTTTTTTTGCATTAGAACGACAAGTAAATTTTCTTGGGTTTGAAAAAAAAAGGTAAGTAGATATCTTTTTTCATCGTTGCTATATTGCCTTCTGAACTTTTTTTTTATCTCTTTTTTCTCCCCCGCGGGTTATGTCGCGATCAAATTCCGCGACTTCCGTCATCTAGCCTTGATCACTTCTTTTGTCCTCTCGATAGAGAGATAATGCAATTCCTCTGTCTCGAACCATCGCAAGAAATCTGGAATAGGTTGGGGCTGAATTTGTCCAATTTTCCATCCTGGTCACTTTCTCTGAGAAAAGACAAAGATTGAAGAATCATAATCACAACATAAGCTAATTCTTAAGTGCCGACAAATTAGAGGAAAATCACCGGTTGCAGAGACTCATTCAATAATGGTAATTTTAGCATCATTTCTATCATCAATTATTTTAACAGTGCACTACTTTTTAGTTATGAAATAAAATTATGAGATTAGCGTAAAGATTCCAAAGAATATAGTTTAATTCGCTCCTATCTTACCTATAAACCACACAACTATATTTATCCATCCAGTTTGTTCTTGGTTGACTGCTGGTTAAATATTTATAATCGTCGATGTATCTAAAGTGAAAGGATAGTAAACGATCAGTAATATTCCGGGTGAAAATCGTACCGTGTATGTGCGAGCGTAGCCTGTACCAAACCGGCACATCGGGTCGATTAAAAAAAAATCTTTTCGTGTAAGATTTTGTTACGTCGAGTTGATTTTCTTGTGTTTCAAGAAAACCTAAAGACGGGTTCCTGTAACAATAAATAGGAGAGCCTTTGAGATTCATTTAAATGTGTGTAAGCTTTTATTGTTAATGGCAAAAGTTTTTCAAAATCATGTTGCACACGAAATCTCACTCAACTTAACAAACCCTACTATCCGTCAGCTACATCCAAATAGTAGGGTTTGGTACTAGCTTATGCAAGCGATAAGTGTCCCTTTTTAAGACCTTTAAGTCTCTCTCTAATGGTTATGAAAAACCAATCCATTCCAAAATTTCACTAGAACCCCAGAAACTCTTTGTCTAAAGCATCACAATTTTTAAAATTTGGAGCAAATGTTTGGGAAAAAATCTTCGTAGGGGTTATTTTTCATTTTTGACTCGAACATGCCTGTCAACTCGCAAACCTAGGTTATATTCCTTCTAATAATGTTTACCATTTTGCTAAAGGATACAATATTGATTATCTGAGGCCTTTAAATTGATTCCTAATGTAACAGAAGCAACTATGATATCCCAATTGAGATGAAGTTTATCTTTAAACAATTACATTTCTCAGAGAGAACAAATGGTATTACACTGCATGAAAAGTTGTCTTCTCTAACGCAAGATATATGACGAAAAGTTAACTTTTCTCTTAATTTTCTTGTTTTGAAATCATCGAATTTTCTTCTGTGCGAAAACAAGTAACAGTGAATCTTCACTGTTTCTCGAAAAGCCTAAATTTTCTAAATATCGACATGATTAACTTTTCGATGTACAAAATGATTACATTTTTAGACACGAAAAGTACCACTTTTCTCCGAAGTGAAAATATAAGACTTTCTCCACGCAGTGAAGATTCACTTTTACTTATTTTCTTGTCCATGGAAATGTTAAATTCAAAATTGAGAAAAGGTGAACCTTTTTTGTAAAAGAAATTACAAAACTTTTTTAATAAAAGGAAAGATTAACAATTTATTATTTACGTATTTTCGAAAAGATGCAGATCTAAACCAGGCTGAAATAACCAACTTTTCGTTATTGATAATATATATCTGGGTAAAATGCTTGATCCGTCTCATTTCATAACATTACTGCCATTTTAATGAAATTAGGCGGACGATTTGATTTGATAAGATATTGAATTATTAAATATTTTTGGATGATTTTCTTCTTTAAAATTAAAGTCAATATTAAATAAATTCATAGTTATATCTATTTACTCATAATTCGTGTTCTAAAAATCCAAAGTATGCCTTATTTACATAAAATGACTTAAATTAATATAAGATAATAAATAATTCATAAATATAATCTTTTTAAAAATGACAAGAATTGATGTGGTATAGAAGGAGCTTATAGGGTTAGGGGATATTTCTGGCAAAATTTGACATTGTAAAGCATTATTCGAATTTAAGAGATGAGATTTAGGTTACGGTTCAAGAAATTGTATTCGTATAAAAAAGGATGAACCAGCTAACAAAATAAGTCGAACAATTACTTCTTCAGTTGTGTATCGTGCTTCTTTTCCCGAGTGTTCTCCTATTCTCCGTCTGATCTGTATTTCTCCCTCATTGAAGATGTTTCTTTGGTTGTGTTGTCAAACAACCATCTTTACTTCTTTTTCTTAATACCAAATATTTCTTGGTCTTCTGATGAGACTATGTTCATTTTGTGATAAGCTTTCTCCGCACGTCTTTGAAATTGCAGATGATATTTCGGCTCGGCTTACCCTTCGCTTAGGGACTCGGATAAAATAAAAACTTTAGATTCTACTTCGTCTATCTTTTCTAATAAGGAAGTAATTGTTTTATCAAACTCTTCAGGACTTACAATTTCACTGCAATTTGGCTTGTTGCTAGAAACATTTGAGGTCTTCTTGGTCGAAGGAAGTGGAAAACAAAATGGCTTGTTTAAAAAGGTCTTCAAATTTTCATTTCGCAAGGATTCTTTTTTCTCACTTAAACTTTTAACGAATTTGCGAAACTTGTCAAATGAATGGGCAGATTCAGGAAACAATGGAATAAAGCATTGATGAAATCTTTCCCAATCAAAATTTTTAAGCCAATAGGACTTTAACTCCAAGACCATTCCATTTGTTAAAACTACTACTTCACCACTGTTGTTGTTATCTTTCAATTCCGTTGATACATTTTTTAAACAGTTAACATCATTCACATCAAGTTTTTTTGAGGTGAACCCAATGGAATCACATAGAGGACCAATTTGTAATGATGAACCCTCCCCATTATAGAGATCCACAACTCTATTGTCAAGGCAGTCTTTATTTTTGGAAATAAAATTCCTAATTTTTCTTTGAAAATTTGAAGTATTCTTGATAATTGCAGAGACATCTCTATTACACAACAAACTCAAAATTGGGACTACATTGGCATTGGCAGAGAGAGAATTTTCATCAAGGAAAGAGAAAATTTCAGAAAGAATCTTGTAGCTAACTTGACTAGTTTCAACATTCCAAAAATCTGGAAGTAATTTTTCAAACACAATTTGTCTGAGATCTTTTTCTGAGAAAAATTTATTTATATTTGAGGCCGCCATTTCTCGAACGTTTTTAAACCAATCAAAAGTCAGAAAACGTGAAAAAATTACGCAATGTTCCAACCGAAAATAAAAATCTTGTCTGTCGAAAATTTTCACTTACCAATCAGTACAAATCTTCAATTTCCCAGTGAGATATTTGATTTTATGAAAAAATTTCTTCACAGGGTGAAAGAAGAAGGTTAGAGCTTTCTTACCATGTCTGGCGGAGGTAGAAAAAATGAACGATTGACATAAAATTTTTGGATATAATTCTTCGATTTAAAATTGCAGAAAGACGGTGTTGTTTCATGAAGGCAGCCATGAAGCAAAAGAAAGCCAAAAGCCTTCCCCATTGTTTACAAAAAACCGCAAGTTACGAGACCGAATATCTCACTGGGAATCCAAACAATAGTGAAGGTCATTGTTTGGAAAACCGGGTGCCGGTTTTTTTTTGTCAACAAAGATTGCAGCCGCCCGACTTAAAAACAACATAGCGAGGGAACGAAAGCAGCTAAAGACTTCTGTTTTTTTGCATTAGAACGACAAGTAAATTTTCTTGGGTTTGAAAAAAAAGGTAAGTAGATATATCTTTTTTCATCGTTGCTATATTGCCTTCTGAACTTTTTTTTTATCTCTTTTTTCTCCCCCGCGGGTTATGTCGCGATCAAATTCCGCGACTTCCGTCATCTAGCCTTGATCACTTCTTTTGTCCTCTCGATAGAGAGATAATGCAATTCCTCTGTCTCAAACCATCGCAAGAAATCTGGAATAGGTTGGGGCTGAATTTGTCCAATTTTCTCTGAGAAAAGACAAAGATTGAAGAATCATAATCACAACATAAGCTAATTCTTAAGTGCCGACAAATTAGAGGAAAATCACCGGTTGCAGAGACTCATTCAATAATGGTAATTTTAGCATCATTTCTATCATCAATTATTTTAACAGTGCACTACTTTTTAGTTATGAAATAAAATTATGAGATTAGCGTAAAGATTCCAAAGAATATAGTTTAATTCGCTCCTATCTTACCTATAAACCACGCAACTATATTTATCCATCCAGTTTGTTCTTGGTTGACTGCTGGTTAAATATTTATAATCGTCGATGTATCTAAAGTGAAAGGATAGTAAACGATCAGTAATATTCCGGGTGAAAATCGTACCGTGTATGTGCGAGCGTAGCCTGTACCAAACCGGCACATCGGGTCGATTAAAAAAAAATCTTTTCGTGTAAGATTTTGTTACGTCGAGTTGATTTTCTTGTGTTTCAAGAAAACCTAAAGACGGGTTCCTGTAACAATAAATAGGAGAGCCTTTGAGATTCATTTAAATGTGTGTAAGCTTTTATTGTTAATGGCAAAAGTTTTTCAAAATCATGTTGCACACGAAATCTCACTCAACTTAACAAACCCTACTATCCGTCAGCTACATCCAAATAGTAGGGTTTGGTACTAGCTTATGCAAGCGATAAGTGTCCCTTTTTAAGACCTTTAAGTCTCTCTCTAATGGTTATGAAAAACCAATCCATTCCAAAATTTCACTAGAACCCCAGAAACTCTTTGTCTAAAGCATCACAATTTTTAAAATTTGGAGCAAATGTTTGGGAAAAAATCTTCGTAGGGGTTATTTTTCATTTTTGACTCGAACATGCCTGTCAACTCGCAAACCTAGGTTATATTCCTTCTAATAATGTTTACCATTTTGCTAAAGGATACAATATTGATTATCTGAGGCCTTTAAATTGATTCCTAATGTAACAGAAGCAACTATGATATCCCAATTGAGATGAAGTTTATGTTTAAACAATTACATTTCTCAGAGAGAACAAATGGTATTATTACAAACGACAAACACGTATACCTTCGTTCTGTACTTCCATTGGCATCACAAGTGAGCGTCATAGCACTGTTTAATGGGACGTCTTTAAGCATGTAACTCCAATCGCATTCCCCTTTTCCTTCTTCTGACAAAAGTATAAAAACTGTCTCAATTTCTCTTCGTCGTCAAATACATATTCCTCATTCTTAATGCCACGAAAAGTAGAAATTGGATGGTCAGAATATTGTCCCTGAGAAATACAATTTACAACTTCTGTTGCCATGGCTTCCATATTGGCTTTGTGCTTTTCATAGCCGACTTTGAAATTTTGATGGACGGTTTTTGTGTCAAAAGGGCCATGTGCATATAAAGTTTTCCTTTGTATGCACTCTTTCTACAAAATTCATTTTGCTGTTGTGTTCAGCAAACGAAAGCTGGGCTACGGAATCCAAATTGAAATAATTCAATAAGCGCACGGGCAGCATTCTAACAAGCCAACTGCTTGGTGCCTCTCCTGGCCCATTATCTACAATGAACGAAAAATTTGGTTTCAGCCTATAAGTGAAAGTGCTTCTGAATTTACTGTCCAATCCTGGATTTTCCATCAGCTTGAAGATCTCATTGAATCGTCGAAATGTGTTATCTGACTCAAAATAACTTATGTTGATAAATGTACAGGCCTTGCCACCACGCGTAATCGTAGTTTGGCTCCGTTTTTCACTACCAACATCAACTTCAATAGTTTCATGCTAAGAAAACGAAAATAAAAACAGTGAAATTTAACTACAAATGAAAGTGAGAAGTGGTAGGCCTCCTATTTATTTCATAGAATCACGTCAATGGGCCTCCTTCTAAATTCTTATGAAATATTCCTGTATCGTCATCCATTTTAACGGACAATTATTAAAAACCAGCAAAAACACGTCAAACCACACCTACCACTAACTTGAATACTAAAACGTCCATTACGATTTCAAAGTCAGGAAAGTACTCAAACGAAAATCTTGGAAAAAGTTAATTAATCATTACCTCTTTTGTTTCAAGAAATAAATGTGTCATTGGTGTCACTGCATATGTTTTGCTCTGGTCTCAATCATGATCGGGTGCATTGATCTTCCTCCAACTTTTGCCTGGCTTTTGTACCGGGGTAATATCACCTTTGATAGATAGAAACGATGTGCTTTGAATTAATGCTACTGAATTATACCCTTGTGCCACAGCCCAAAAGTCCAATGGATCCCCAAGCCAATAGAAAGACGGGTTATGTTTTTCTAGAATTCACTAAATTTGTCCCAAAAGCAAAATTCGCCAAACTTAAACTTAAAAGCTTCTGCTCACGAAAGTTTCTGCTTTTAAAGTAGAAAGTAGAGTGTATCCTTATTAAGAGTTTCCCCACCCCCTCCCCAACTCCAAGTCGAACAATAATTTCCCCTGTTGAAAATAAAAGACAAAAAGTAATTACCATATACTAATACTTTTGCATCTTTTGAGTCTATCATCGTCTTTTTTACATTAGAGTTGGCAAGAAACAGTTTTACGTTGGATGCAGACCAATGGAGGTTCAAAACCTACATGATTACAGTAGAAGTAATGATATAAATTAACTTAGCAATATACATACATTTTCTTAGGGGACCTTTTTACGCTGGCCCTTATTGGCGTTATTTTGATGATAGCGTAATAAGGGCCATTAAATTTAAAGCATGTAGAGCTAGAAGCGAAACTCTCGAAAAGAAAATGAAGCCAGTTAATATCCTAAAAAAGTCGCACACCAACGCACGGGGAGCGTGGCTTTCACACAAATGCCAGATTGAAAATATAATCTATCGCTAGATTTCGAAAAATCGAGAATGGAAAGCACAAAATTTTGGCAGAAAGTTAAATTTTCACTTTTACAAGCCTGAAACGTTAAAGTGGAGGTGACGAAGATTTTGTCCGATAAGGTACATGTCTTTACACCAATCCTTTAAGCGCTGATATGAAAATAGGTTTTAAATGAATGCAGGTTCCTTTCATGAATCTAGGTTCCCTGGACAACAGCGATGGAGTTTTTTCTCTTTCAAAGAGAGTTTATTTCAGGGGGTGAAACAAAATATTTATCGCTAATGTTGTTTCTTCATTAAAGTGTTCTGACTTATCTAATTATGTAAACACCATTAAAAAGGAATTTTAGGAATCATACATAAGGTAAGTAATAACAATAGAACTAACAATGTTAAAAGTAAACCTTTGCCTACACGCACGCGAACAAACTGTACATTTCAACTTAAATAGCATTCAGTGAGAAGAAGCTTACAAATGAAGTTCACGTGCTTTTAATTTCGAAAAATTTCTTGAACTTTTGCAACGGAATTTTATATACCTCACTGTTTGTTTAATACTTTGTTACTTTTTTATATTGCTGGTAAATCACATTTTTGAAGACTTTTTGTAACTTTCGATTTTCTTCCGAGGAATGAAGACAATGAGGTAAGATTTATATTATTTTCATTGTTTAAATAATTGTAGCGTGTTTGTTTTAATATGAATGACAAGTGGCACTACTAGGCCTGAAAACATCAATTGTGGACACGGTTGATGTTTTTTATCCACAGTCAATCATTTTTATGGACAGTCAATCATTTTTATGGGCAGTCAATATCCAAACATCGACTGTCAATACTTTTCATCAACTGTCAATATCCAGATATCAACAGTCAATATCCAGACATCAGCAGTCAATTAGATAATCTCAACAGTTGATCAAAAGTATTGACAGTCGATGTTTGGATATTGACAGTCGATGTTTGGATATTGACTGCTGATGTCTGGATGTTGACTGTTGATATCTGGATATTGACAGTTGATGAAAAGTATTGACAGTCGATGTTTGGATATTGACTGTCCATAAAAATGATTGACTGTGGATAAAAAACATCAACCGTGTCCACAATTGATGTTTTAAGACCTAGTAGTGTGGGTACCTTATCGGGGAAAACTTCGTCGGGGAAAATTTTCGTCGGGGAAAATTATTCGTCACTTGTCCAAAATTTCGTCACTTTTCCCCGACGAATTTTTCCCCGATAAGGTATTCACTTTCTCATCTTCATCTTAATTATCTCCATCTTCACAAATTTGCATCAATATCATTACTTTTGTCATCTTCATGAACAGAGGTTCCTACATTTTTATAAGCACGAATTTGCATTAATATCATTACTTTTCTGATCTTCATGAACAGAGGTTCCTACTTTTTTATAAGCACAAATTTGCATTAATATCATTACTTTTCTCATCTTCATGAATAGAGGTTCCTACATTTTTATAAGCACAAATTTGCATTAATATCATTACTTTTGTCATCTTCATGAATAGAAGTTCCTACATTTTTATAAGCACAAATTTGCATCAATATCATTACTTTTGTCATCTTCATGAACAGAGGTTCCTACATTTTTATAAGCACAAATTTGCATTAATATCATTACTTTTGTCATCTTCATGAACAGAGGTTCCTACTTTTTTATAAGCACAAATTTGCATTAATATCATTACTTTTCTCATCTTCATGAATAGAGGTTCCTACATTTTTATAAGCACAAATTTGCATTAATATCGCTACTTTTCTGATCTTCATGAATATAGGTTCCTGCATTTTTATAAGCACAAATTTGCATTAATATCATTACTTTTCTCATCTTCATGAACAGAGGTTCCTACATTTTTATAAGCACAAATTTGCATTAATATCGTTACTTTTCTGATCTTCATGAACAGAGGTTTCAAATTTTTATAAGCAAAAATTTTCATTAATATCATTGCTTTGGTATCTTCATGAACAGAGGTTCCTACATTTTTATAAGCACAAATTTGCATTAATATCATTACTTTTCTCATCTTCATGAATAGAGGTTCCTACATTTTTATAAGCACAAATTTGCATTAATATCATTACTTTTCTGATCTTCATGAACAGAGGTTCCTACATTTTTATAAGCACAAATTTGCATTAATATCGCTACTTTTCTCATCTTCATGAATAGAGGTTCTAACTTTTTTATAAGCACGAATTTGCATTAATATCGCTACTTTTCTCATCTTCATGAATAGAGGTTCCTACATTTTTATAAGCACAAATTTGCATTAATATCATTACTTTTCTCATCTTCATGAACAGAGGTTCCTACATTTTTATAAGCACAAATTTGCATTAATATCATTACTGTTCTCATCTTCATGAACAGAGGTTCCTACATTTTTATAAGCACAAATTTGCATTAATATCATTACTGTTCTCATCTTCATGAACAGAGGTTCCTACATTTTTATAAGCACAAATTTGCATTAATATCATTACTGTTCTCATCTTCATGAACAGAGGTTCCTACATTTTTATAAGCACAAATTTGCATTAATATCATTACTGTTCTCATCTTCATGAACAGAGGTTCCTACATTTTTATAAGCACGAATTTGCATTAATATCGTTACTTTTCTGATCTTCATGAATAGAGGTTCCTACATTTTTATAAGCACAAATTTGCATTAATATCGTTACTTTTCTGATCTTCATGAACAGAAGTTCCTACATTTTTATAAGCACGAATTTGCATTAATATCATTACTGTTCTCATCTTCATGAATAGAGGTTCCTACATTTTTATAAGCACAAATTTGCATTAATATCGTTACTTTTCTCATCTTCATGAACAGAGGTTCCTACATTTTTATAAGCACAAATTTGCATTAATATCATTACTGTTCTCATCTTCATGAATAGAGGTTCTAACTTTTTTATAAGCACAAATTTGCATTAATATCATTACTTTTGGCATCTTCATGAACAGAGGTTCCTACATTTTTATAGGCACAAATTTGCATTAATATCATTACTTTTGGCATCTTCATGAACAGAGTTTCCTAAATTTTTATAAGCACAAATTTGCATTAATATCGTTACTTTTCTGATCTTCATGAACAGAGGTTTCAAATTTTTATAAGCAAAAATTTTCATTAATATCATTGCTTTGGTATCTTCACGAACAGAGGTTCCTACATTTTTAAAAGCACAAATTTGCATTAATATCATTGCTTTGGTATCTTCATGAACAGAGGTTCCTACATTTTTATAAGCACAAATTTGCATTAATATCATTTCTTTTCTCATCTTCATGAACAGAGGTTCCTACATTTTTATAAGCACAAATTTGCATTAATATTGCTACTTTTCTCATCTTCATGAATAGAGGTTCCTACATTTTTATAAGCACAAATTTGCATTAATATCATTTCTTTTCTCATCTTCATGAACAGAGGTTTCAAATTTTTATAAGCAAAAATTTGCGACAATATTTTCATTTTTCTTGAATTGATTATTAAGAAGATTTGATCTCTTTATCAGTAGAAATCCGATATACAGTATAATAGCATTCATAATAATAGGTCCGAGTTTTTCTGAAAACTTCCAATTTTCTTTTCTAGTGTAGGGACTGGTAAAACGTATCGTGCCGATCCTTGGAGATCTGGCATTACGAATAAACAAAATAAAATTCTTCACCCGTCTCCTTTCTGCAATTTGAACCCTGTAAGTATGGGAAGGTTATCTTCTTAGAAGCTTGATGTTTTAATGTTATTTTTAGCCAAAAGAAAACTTTTTCTATAAGTACTATCTCTAGAGAATGCTGCTTAGAGGATCTAACTGTCATCATTCAATCATCCTTTATAATCACAAAAATCTAAATTTAGAATAGGTTAGTGTGTATGTTCCAGGTGACAATTTCCACCCTAATTTTTCAGGTTGCCGTATTTTCGGATTCATTGTTACGCCCATTTTTGCAAAACCGTTTACTGGTCGCTCCGCCCACATTTTATCTCAATTGTACACCTAGTGGAACAGCTTACCATGTGAGAAAGGAAATGGAGGCATGTCACGTTAACCCTTCCAAAATTTATTTTGTTGTTGGGACCAACAATATTAATAACAGTCACTATGATACGCGCAGTCAATTTTATGATCTCATTAAAGCTGCCAAAGAAAAATTTCCTTTCAGTGAGGTAAGACACGTTTATTTCAGACTAAATATCATATACTTAGTGCTCTGAATCGATGCTATTAACTTTTTATTTTGAAGAATGCACTCTTAGGTTCCAAATAAACGGGGGGGGTTCGAATAAACGGGGGGAGGTTGGAAAATTTTCTAGATTTTAATAAACGGGGGGGACCTAATTGCCGGGGGGGTTGGAAATTGTACTTCTGAAACCCAAAAATAAGGTAAAAATAGGCTAAAATCAGGCTATTTAGAGCAAAATAAGGGGCATTCTCTTTAACAGTTGAAAATATTCTTAGATATTAATAAACGGGGGAGGGTCCTAATAAGGTCTGGGGGTTTGGAAAATTTTCGAAAAATTAACAAGCGGGGGGCCGTTTATTTGGAACCTAAGAGTACGGAAAAAACATTTTTCTTTCTAGATAACTGTAGTTTCAATTCCTGAGCGTTTGGATGCGGATGTTTCGTGGTTGAATATTCTTTGGGAAGAGGTGTGCCAGTCCAAGAGAGTTGGTTTTCTCAAGGTTGAGATGGATTACAAAGATACAAAAACATGGAAAAGAAGTGATCCACTCCACCTCAGCCTAGATCGGTGTGGACTCCCTAGATATTTTGACGCCATTGTTACCCATTCAACCAAACCAAGTAAGTCAAACATATCTTGGACGAAATAGAATTTGAGAAAGACGTACGATCTCGGGGATAACATTATTTAGCGGACAACAGGATGAACAAAGCCCCGGGAAGGCACTTAAGCAAAAATGGGTACAGGGACATACCGCTGGGCAGGGTCCCTTTTTCAACCTCTGGAAATCTCTAACATGGTTATTATTGCTCTGTCATCTTTTTCGGAGAAGACACCAGCGGCTCATCGCCGTCAGTCGTCAAGGTCAGCGACGCCCCCCCCCCCTGGGAACAAAGTGATCACTTTTTTTCATAAGTTTTGCCCAAATTTCCTACTTTCTACCACAATGTGTAAAATAATGTTTCATCACCATCTTATAAATCTTTTTTTTTAGAAAAACGCTCCAACGAAAGAAGCAAACCAAACAAAATCAAAGACGAAAAGGCAAAACCCTTTCAAAGGAACAAATTCGACTATGGATATCATAGACAACAAGTATACATTGAGCATCCGACTGAGTGGAATTTAATAGAAAGGTATACTTTAAAGGAAGAAAGCTTTATGAGACACTCATAAGAAAAACTTCCTGAGGTTGATATCTAACGTTTTTAGCCGGGCTGCCGCGCTATTTTTCTGCTCGGGGTAAATGTGTAAGATGTCTTAACAATACCTATGGTGCTTCACTCCGATACGTTCATATAAATTAAAAAGCTAAAAACAAATCAATACTTTTTTTCAGGAATGTTGATTTAAAGTTCAGAGATCAAGAAATGAAAAAGTACGTATAATACAATAAGGGCATGGAAACACCAACATTCGTTGGTATTAATATTCAATACTATGCATTCTTTAACTAGTCCCCAGTTCCTTATTGAGTAACAAGTTTCTTAGTTTGAAGTCTCAAAAAGTTCCAGCACATTTGTTACTAATGGCCTTCTTTTGCCACACATAATCTCCATTTCTGCTGAGTTTAGCAAACAACCTTCAAATTTTATAGGCTTGTTAACTACACTTGCCTCAATGATGACCCGGAGTACAGGAGCTTTATAAAGACAAAAACTCTCAAAGACTTTGTAAAACCTGTAAGTTGATGATATATCACGGAATAATATTATTTATATTCGTTATGCCTTTAGATGAATTTTTAGAGATTTTCTGCGTATCACATTAATTATTTTGCGACTCATTTTACCACTAATTTGATTTTGTGTACGAGCGTGTATTTCAAGGATGTTTGCCAAGTACGCAAATTCATCTGGTCCAAATCTTGACTGATTAGTCGAAAATTAAACTCTCTTTATAGGAAACGAGATCTTCTCGGCGGCCCGCCACCCACTGTGTTAAAAAAACAAATCAAAGTCAACCGAAAATCTTCAGAACGACGTATAGAACGGTAACTTTATTTTCTGATGAAACATCAAATTCAACGGATTCTTTTTATAAGCCTCAAAATTAACTGTATGTTGGCACAATGACCAATATAAACCACTGATGAAAAATCGGAAATATAGGGGTACATGATGATAATTGTTATTGTGAGCTTTTTTGTAATTTTTCACGGGGACCGGAAGACTTTTGTTCAATGTATTGTAATGAACAAGAGGGTCTCTTAACTACAATTTATTAAGCGTAAACTGTCCCATTGACACTCAGTAGTGGCACTGCCCTAATAATAGTTTGCCATTTTTGCTTATAGAAATCAATGTGCTTCTACTGTAAGAAACAGTCGTTTTCGGACGAAAACAAATATTTAGACCATGTGATCGTTTGCAAAAAGAAAATAGAAATGGTAAGATTTTTGATTTTAGATTCTACGTACCGCTGAGTATTCGGTCAAAAATAATTCAGGCAAAGAGAAACTTTGAAAAATATGATTGAATAAGAATTGTGAGAATATGTGTATTGGTTGGGGGTTTTAAAGATTCGATAAGTGAGAGTGGGGAATATCGTTTTAAAATCAAGGTTGGATAAGTCATTTTAAAGGTGTACATTCAGTGAAATCTCAATCTCATTTATTTGTAGGCCGAACCAGTGCGTTGTGGTGGCGAAAAACATCAAAAGAAAAAAAGTTGTACCATTCAGAGAGTGTCTTGGAGCCTTCTCAAAGAGGTGAAGAAGGGGATCCATTCTCCAAATGAATTAAGTGAACATTTCACGCAATCAGTTTTGAGTATTTTATCTAAAAGCACAGCTATCTCCGAGGATGGTAACCTTAGACGTTTGGCTGAAGATTTTTCTAAGAACAAGTGGGTCAGTGATAATATTATTTCGTTAGTTTCAGAAAAGCTTAATTCTGATGAACAAAATAAGGCACTTTGTTTTTCATTCACGGAAGAATTTCGTGACAGAAAATGGAGTGATACTGTCGTATCTCGCTGTACACCTGAAATCATTATTTTAATCTTGAATACTGGAAGGTTTAAAGATAATTCGACGGGTCAGTTTAGAACATTTCTTGGGGCCCGTGATGACGTTTCTGATTACGTCCCAGCCTGCCATTACGCCTTGACGATCATTGATCTAAAAAAGAAGAATATCTACTATGCATGTTCAACAGGTTGGGAAATACCCGATATTCTTTCTGAAGGAATAGATCAACTTTTTGAAAGATTGAGCTTAGATAAGTTTGAGCGGACCATTTCCTGCCACATTAGCTCAACAGAGGTACCGCATTCTTGCACGAAGGGTGCATGCTCTGAAAATTATCCTTTGCAAACTTGTGGGGTAATATGTGGTGTATTGGTTTCTTTAGCTGCTGTGATATGCATATACGAGAGAGAGAATTTTTATCTATTGACTGATATCGTCAGGAACGACTCTGTTTATTCGTATTTAAGGGATGTTTCCTCTTATGGTTGCTTTTTGCGTTGTTGTCTTCTTCGCTGGTTATTTGGGGGAATAGATTTAGAAGTTTTGTTGAGTGACCTAAAACGGCAAGCTGACATCACAACCTCTTCTGGGCAACCTAGCAAAGGGTTTCTTGGTGATAATACTGCTTCCACTGAAACCACGGAAAGAAAATCTGAACCCAACACCAGGCTTCTTGATAACATTACTACCTCAGTTGATAATACGGTCAAAGAATCTGAGCCTGAGTCTGTTGATTTCTCTATTGCATCTCGCGTAACTGACAGCGAAAATTTTGGGTACAATATACCTATTCATGAATTCGAAGGTTTAACTTCTGCTCTGAGATTCAAAGCTGCTGGTTCCATCTGCAATGAAGATAAAAAACTCTGCTCGAATTACAGCGAGAATCATTTTCACTGCATGTTGTGCGATGCTACAACATTCCCAAAACTTGCACGTCTCAATCGACATTTAAGGCAGACACATTTTTCTGAAAAACACGCAGTCAAACTAAATAATGTTATGTCTGTTGCATGCAAAAAATCAAGCCATTTCATTGGTGTATCGAACCAAGATAATAAACATTACCATTACCATTGTCCCGATTGTGGTAAAGTAATAAAGCAGCAATGTAACCTTTTGTCGCATTACCGCGCTCATCAAAATAAAGAAGACCGAGAAAAAAAATCATCTACAGAGCAGCCAACTGTCAAAGGAGGTGGAAGTGGTATAGAGTCTTACCGTATTCCGAAATCAAAATTAAATTATTTACCGCCTGTACTCGTCAAATGTGATATATGTAACGTTGAAATGCGAAAAGATTCTTTATCAAGACATGTTGCTACAAAACACGGGGACAGTGTACCATCAAAGGCGATCTGTGTTGATAGAGAAAACGCTCTATTTATGGTCATGAAGAACAAAACGGGGATCCCTTATCCTATTCATGTCCAAAAGTTGTTGCAAGTTGAGGTCCCTGTAATTAATTGTGAGGACGATGCTTGTAAGACCGCTTTTGCAGTCTCTAGCGAAAATCGTAAGGCAACTTCCTGTCAACATTTAGACAACGTTGACGATAATGCTCAGTACCCACAGCGAATACAGTTGACTGAAGAATCCATTCGAGAAACAGTAACTGATGAAGGTATGGAAGCGATTTTCAAAGAAGAAACTGTTGAGAAGTGTGTTGATTTGTTTAATTCTGCCAATTCACAATTAAAAGAAGTCGTCGTTCCCTGGAAAGTCGGAAACTATTTTCATCTTTCTGTTTTTTCTGAAGCAGTACATTATAACGCTAGGTTGCAGAGATTTGTGGTTTCTTACAATTGTCTTACCGGACAGTTCGACTGTAGGTGTAACAAACGAAGATATGTTTGTGTGCATAAAGCTTTGTCAGTTTTGTTTTTGAAAATGCAGAACCTTTTACCAAATCTTCCGGAGGTGGAAAGGATTGGCCAAGTTGAATTGGTTGGATGTGACAAGGGAAGCAAACAGTCTTCAAATAATTCCAGTATCGCTGATGAGCATATAGAAAATGAAAACCACCTTCAATTTGATATTTTTAAAACCTGCTCGTACATTCGCGAAATAAAACATTACTCTGAGTGCGATATTGAGAATAAAAGAAACAATGATTTCTCTGACATACCAAGGGATTTAGTCCCGAGTGAAACTTGTTGTTTTTACTGCAGAAGAACCTTACCTCTTCCAGAACTCGTTTCCCGCAAGGCTAGATTAGTCACGTTGAACCGCATATATACAGGTTTTACGACATACAGTAAGTATTGTTCGACCTGCAAAGTTTACTATCGATACCAGGAGAGTAAGGATGGGATACACAACTTTGACAACGTTCTTTTACTTGGTTTCGATTTTTGCATGCATCTTCGTGGCCATGTGTTACAAAACAACTCAATAAACTCTTTTCTTTCCGCTTCGGCTTTTGTTACCGATTGTGTTTTGGACCAGCAGAAAGTCTCTAATGCTTTTTTGCTTTTTGAAATCTTGGCAACACCTGAGGTATTTTTCAAATGCTCTATTTGTGGTGATCATCCCTGGGCATTAGTAACGGATGTTAATCGGAAAATTGCATTCAAATGCTCCATGGAGGAAATTGGTCAGGATGAGATCGAGGAAGACTTTGATGGCGAGGTAGACTCTAATAGATTTTGGGAGGACGTAGAACTCTAAATCATTGGAAGAGCATTCCCTGGACCAGGACCAGTATCCAAAATCAAACCTAATCTTACAAACTGGTCACCTTTCATGAATGAGAAATCAAAAAACTCTTCCATACTTTTGAACACCGAATTCAAAAAGGTTTCCACACGTACAGATACCATGGAAGATGATTTCAGAGAGGTTTGTGAAGAAAGAATTCTGGAAATGCTTAGTAATGAAACTTCGAGAAAGGTAAAAAGTATTGCAAAGTCGTGTGGTTTTAACAGTGATGGCTCTAAGCTTGACATCTTAACTCGTATTCAAAAAAACATGAAAAAAGAAGGCCCAAGATTTAAAAAGCTCTTCACTAAGCTTTGGGGTCATTCTGGTGGATGGTTAACATTTTCTTGTTTACACGGAATAGTGTATTACGTAAAATTCCTTATAAGGGCTGAAAGTTGCCGAGATTATGTTGATGGTATCCTTTCTTTCAAACACATACCAAATGTAATTGTTATTGTTGAATCACGAGCGAAGCCAGAACCCCCCCCCTTCTCAGGTTGTGAAATGTTAACGACTTTGGTTACGTGAGCTATTATGTAACAACAGGAAACCCATGTCCCATTTTTACGAGTCTCATCAGAGTACACCGTTTCTACTATTTGAAAGCAAATATCTACTAATCTAAATAGAAGTAAGGCAAATTTAACGATATTTCTTTTATTTACCCTCTTATCAGAACCTTTTAATCATCTTAAAATGACCTTCCTCTATGTTTTCCTGTTCAGCCTTCCTTATGAAAATTTTTATGATTTTGTTATTTTGAAATATGAAAGTTAACCCTATTAACCCCCACTAGGATTATATAGTCAAGTAATTAAGTTTTATTTTTAGGAGTAGGGACCTAGTATATATAGAGGTCAATTTTTCTTTTATAAGAAGGTTAGTGAAGTCAAATATTAGAGCTTCAACGATTACTTTCATAATGTAAGTGTAACTTTTCTTTTGTAACTCTAGGAGCTGGTTATGTCAAAGATTATTTTTATAGGGAACTGACTTTGTCTAAGTTCATTCTGTACTCGTCTCCCCTTTTGTTTTGTTTACTCTATCTGTTCATGAAATTAAGTAAGTTCAGATGGAGGGCTCGGAAATCCCATTACACCAACTATTGAACCAAGTTTTGTTTTGAATGTAGATTCTTTGTGCTAGACTGTTTCGACACTATCACTGTTTTGAAATATCTTTTCCTTGAGTTTGAATTTCTTAAAATAATGTTTTCAAGATTATTTCGACCAATTTATCTAAAACCCCTTTTCGGATTTTCTCTGTTCTGATGCAAATTAGATTTTATGAAGGTAGGACAGGTAGGGCCTCGACATGGAGGTTCTACCGAGATGTCTGCCCACCTGTCCCCTTTTCTTTTCCAACCTTACCCTCGACGAGTGCAGAAATGTTCCCTTCCCCTCTCTCCTTTTCCTTTCGCGACTGGTAGCTTATCCGTTACTCCCTTTTGATGTTTTCTTTTGGCATGCCTATTTTTTTTTGTTAATATTAACTTTAATTGACCTAGAAATCTCAAGCAAATGATTTCTCAATCCCTCTATCAATTTTTTTTATCGAATTATAGATATAATTGATCTACTCCTCTTATTTGAAACCGGATTTAATAAATCAGATATTGAACTTGAACTTGCCTCAATTAACCTTGACGTAGCCCCTGATGTAGGCGATGTAAATTTTACTAATTAAAGAGAAATCCCCTTTGAAGAAAATATTAGCTAATTGTAGAAAGAAACCCTTTTTATTTTGAAAATTTGTACATGTAGAAGTCAAAACATGTAACGAAAATATTTTGCGGAGAAAAGAAAAGAAAACTCCAGCGATTTGACAGAGTATCCCATTAAATTTTGAGACAGATAGCCAAAGGACTAAGGGAGCCTTTGAAGGTATACGGAAGCTAAAAGGGAGCTTCTATGGTATTCCAAAGAATAAAAAGAAATTCTTTGACGGTGGTTAGCCAAAGACTAAATGGGAGTCTTTGATGAAGTACTTAAAAGAAAAAAAATTTGACCGGTCCGCCTAGAGGCGAATCCTCTATGGCACAAATCCCCTTTGACCCAAAAAGAAAATATATGCATATAAAGAAAAAAAAAAAAAAAAAAAAAGGAAAAGAAAAAAGAAAGAGCGATTGACTATTTGTTTACCTCTTTTAGATCTAAAGAGATACTGTAATCATGTCAACTCACGACAACTTAGAAGTAGCACGACGCCACGCACTGGGTGCAATCAGAATGCATCTAGGACAAGAGTGGGATTCAGCGGGAGAGAAGACTCATGACGCAAGGACTGACTCTGTTGACCAAGAATCACGGGAAGAGATGTACGAGAATATCCAATATCGAATCCAAATCGCCAAGCAAGGTATCAGCGAGTTGTCTAATGGCCAAAGACAATACGTCAATACCTTGAAGGATATCCCCCGAACATTGGAACAGAAGATTGAACAAGGTCACGGACAACCAGAAGAGCCAGGAACACCTTCGATCCCATCGATTGAATCCCTACAACACAAAGGATCCCAACAAGAAGAAGCCCTATCCAAAGAAGTCAACAGGATCCTTCAAGAACTAAAGACCTTACAAGAAGAAGTGCAATTTGATAGCACACCCCCGTCCCTAAAATTGAGAGACGAGCTTGAAGAAGCTTTCGAATCTCTAAAGAAGTCCCACCAAATTTTAGAACGATTCGTTGAAAAAACCAACAAAAACCATGAAAATCTCCTAGAAAGATTACGAATGGAAACAAATGACACAGTCAATCGTGGAGAACCCTTCTCGTCCAAAACCCCATTCCCTATTGACATTTCTACCCCTGCTATTCGCGGGCTTAGAAGTGACAGTCAAAAACCCAACCCTAATAACACAATGAAAATTGTGAAAGAGTCGAATCCAATGTCAGACACAGTTTTACTTACCTCCCTACTTGCCAATAGAGTGGACATTGCTTCCCTCCCAAAATTTGGTGCGCAATCAGATGAAGACATAGTTGAGTTTTTGACCAAACTTGATTTGTCATTGTCATTTTACCAATTAAACGATCAGCAGAAAGCAAGAGTAATACCTCTATTATTAAAAAATAGAGCGTACACGTTCTTTTTGACCCTACCTAATAACTCGAAAGAAGACTATAAAAAGTTATCTGATTGTCTTCGAAAAGAATTTGACGCTCCAGAATTGAAATATCGGAAACGCCAAGAGCTACACGGCATTCAACAAAAAGGCGAAAGCATTACAAAATACTTAGAAAAAGTGGAAAAGCTCTCACACAATCTGGAAGTGGCGGACCAAACCAAACTAGATATTATGATTGCTGGCTTAGACTTACCCTATAGGAATTATATACAGATGAAGCAACCCAAGTCCTACAGCGATGCAACCCATGCCCTTTTGTTAAAAGAATCAATTAGTCCCCCAAGGGATGACGCAACCACCATGCAGAGCATCCTCGCCGCTGTGGAAGCCATGGGGCCCAAAGATGATGAAAACAAAATTAGGAAGCCACTCACCGGCTTTCGCTGCGGGAAGCCAGGTCATATAGCCAGAGTCTGTTATTCAAAACAGCAAAGGCAACCTCGCCAGTCATATCATAATGCCCGTCACAACAGTTACAATGCTAGAAACAACTATCAAAATCAACAATCTCCCACAACAGAAGAAGATATGTGATCAAGACACTTGGATTTGTGTGTTGAGGGCAACACTCTTTCGTGCCCCCGTGATGTTGAATCACGAGCGAAGCCAGAACCCCCCCCCTTCTCAGGTTGTGAAATGTTAACGACTTTGGTTACGTGAGCTATTATGTAACAACAGGAAACCCATGTCCCATTTTTACGAGTCTCATCAGAGTACACCGTTTCTACTATTTGAAAGCAAATATCTACTAATCTAAATAGAAGTAAGGCAAATTTAACGATATTTCTTTTATTTACCCTCTTATCAGAACCTTTTAATCATCTTAAAATGACCTTCCTCTATGTTTTCCTGTTCAGCCTTCCTTATGAAAATTTTTATGATTTTGTTATTTTGAAATATGAAAGTTAACCCTATTAACCCCCACTAGGATTATATAATCAAGTAATTAAGTTTTATTTTTAGGAGTAGGGACCTAGTATATATAGAGGTCAATTTTCTTTTATAAGTAGGTTAGTGAAGTCAAATATTAGAGCTTCAACGATTATTTTCATAATGTAAGTGTAACTTTTCTTTTGTAACTCTAGGAGCTGGTTATGTCAAAGATTATTTTTATAGGGAACTGACTTTGTCTAAGTTCATTCTGTACTCGTCTCCCCTTTTGTTTTGTTTACTCTATCTGTTCATGAAATTAAGTAAGTTCAGATGGAGGGCTCGGAAATCCCATTACACCAACTATTGAACCAAGTTTTGTTTTGAATGTAGATTCTTTGTGCTAGACTGTTTCGACACTATCACTGTTTTGAAATATCTTTTCCTTGAGTTTGAATTTCTTAAAATAATGTTTTCAAGATTATTTCGACCAATTTATCTAAAACCCCTTTTCGGATTTTCTCTGTTCTGATGCAAATTAGATTTTATGAAGGTAGGACAGGTAGGGCCTCGACATTATTGATATGGCTCATATACTTGCAAATCACGCAAATGGGGCTCGACGAGGAGACACGTTGAAGTATGACAAAGGTGATCAGGATGGTAACTTGTTTTATCCGTTTGATGGGAGGGTTGAGGATCCTGAGGATGGTGAGATGGTAGATGCTGCAAGCAGTGGTAACTTAAATCGTTCATTTAAATGGATGAATCCAATTCATCATTTATCTTGCTCAGAAAATGTGGAACCCAATTGCCATCCTGTTACAGGTAGCGATAGGCGTTTTTGCTTATTTGATCGGTTTCATCAAGGGAACACAAATTCAGAAATTGAGGTTTTGAGAAGAATAACACTCATCCCCGAGCTTCATGGTCAAATAAACACTCAAGTCGAGGAACAATTGCATCGACAATTTAAAGATTCGACACATTTTTTGAATATGTGTGGTCAAGTGAATCATATATTTCTTCTCCGTTCTATGCTTGGACACAACAACAAGCAAAGAGACAATGAAAGGCTTAAAAAACTTTCAGTCAAATTCGACAGCATTCATTATGACTCATTGGGAAGGATCAGAACTGGAGAAGCGTGGGAAAATGCTGAAAGTCTACCTGGAGACGCTATAGATGAAAGTTTTTCTGAAGAACGTGTCGACGAACTTGCTGAAATTGTATCAGTCCCTGAATCCACCAGTCAATTTTTTGATTTACAGCCCTCAGAGGTAGAAGATCAAGAGAATACAGATGACGATCTCACGGACGACGAAAGCATTGATACCAAATTAAAGCAGCGTAAAAATCCGATGAGGAATAAACGAAGACGCTTTACTGATTACGAAATAGATGATCGAATTACAAAACGCAGGCGTACGGCAAAGTATTCCAAAAGACCTGATGATGTCTGGGTTGAAACTGAATGCAAATCAATGCAAGTTATTTTATATGAACGAGATAAATGTCGTATCCTTTCGGGTGGTTCCTTTTCTCATGAACTGATGAACCTTATTGGGGGTCTTATTAAGACACCTCGATATACGGATCTTCAATCAGTTGGAATGAAAAATGGCTTTTACGGACCCGATGAAGGATTTGTGCAGATAGTGAATGTCTATCCTAGTCAATGGCTAGTTGTCAGTAGTAGCTTTCCCGTGATAGTCGGGAAGAAAGATCCTACTGACAAAATCTTTATTTTCGATCCATTTCGTTCTACATCAGAGGTGACTGAAAAGGGGCTGATTATGTATCCATTTTCGTTTGTAAAAGAAGTACGCAAATTGATAAAATATCCGGGTGAGGTTATCAATTTTGAGGTGATAGATGTTCCGCAGGCTGACACAGCAGAACTTAGTGCTGTATATTCACTATGTATTGCACATCTTTTGTGTACCGACCAAGATCCAAGTGAATGTATTTTCAAGCCTGATCAACTCCTAAGCTCATTTGTCACTTTCTTGGAAACAGGAAGAGGCATTGAGAGTGCGATTCTTTTGAGCGATAAAACATCTTCAGAAATCAAGACCAATTATGATTGGAAAGTACGTTTGCATTGTAAATGCTTGCAGCCAGAGTCTGATCTTGCTCACTTGAAAAAATGCAGCAAATGCTTTAAATTTTTTCATCCCTCTTGTCTTGAAGAAGAAATGTTTGTTGAGAATATTGACAATGTGATTTGCGATTTGTGCTATAACCCTGATGGGTCTATGATAAACGAGCTACCTGTAGAAACTTTAAGAAAGATTTTCGTTGACCTTTGTCACGAGAAAGAATCCATGCATAGCACCCTTGCCCTTGTCTGCAAGAGATGGTGTCACATCGTAGATAATCATCCGTTTCGAACCGTTGTTCAGCAGAGGTTCTTAGACAAAGATTTCGACGCTTATCTCTGGGATGAAGAAACAAAGCAAAAGTATTACTATACAGGATTTGACATAGGTATGTGTCTTTTTTGTGGTAATTCGTACAAGTCAGAGTCGGGTTATTTTCGTCACCCAAAATCAGGATCTGTTTCAATTACTCCTCCTGAATGGATGGAGAAGGAAATTGGTTACTGTAAATGGTGCGCTCTTGATCGAGAAATGGCTCGAACACCCGAGTATATGCATAGACTTGAAAGTGAAAGTGATTAGTTCTTGTTATTGCGATGAAAATTTTTCTTTTGGTTTTATTTTTTGGGTAGATGGACCCGTAACAATAGTGTTTTTCACTTTATCTTTTTTTCTGACTTTCAATGTTTTCGGTTTGGCTTTTTGTTTTGTTTACCTCAAATATTTCACCTATTTTAGTGCGTTGTATGCTCTCAAATGCTCTCTTAAATGCATCAGATGTCAATTCATTTGTCATCTCCAACTTTATTATGTTTTGTTGTGTTTCAAATTGCAATTGGTGATTTATGAAGAATATTTCCTGTTTCTTGTTGTACGACCTTATTCACTTAGTCGAAACATGCTTATTTTGTTGTTGCATCAGGTTAAACTCTAAAACTCTGATAGAGACCCGCTGATCGGCATATAGAAGGTTGCTATCCTCGTCATGACTTTTTTAAGTAAAAAAATATATACCTCCATCCGTTTCGTGTAAATTGAATATTATATAACATTTTTCTAAACTTTTTTTTGATAAAATAGAAAATTGTAAGTATGTAAAGATTTTGCTTCACTTATAGAGTCGGAGCATTTTTATTGAGCTAAATATACGCATATATCCGTATATGTCAAAGGAAACGACATACCGTATTACTTCGAATAATCACCCCCTTCTTTTCAACGCCCCTCCTTAAATCAATTGTAAAAAGGGTTTTTAAACATTACCGTAGGATGCTTAAACTTTCTCATTCCCGGATCTTTCCGATTGCCAGTTTAAAACAGAAAATGACCAAAACTAACCCAAAAAACGCTGCAAAAGTAGATTTAATTTGTTAAGCGGTTAGTTAAAAGAAAAACAAATTAAATTAATTCATGTATGTCATCAAAAAATTCTTTACCGATTTTTGACTCGTTGCTTTTTCAAAAAGTATACTACGCTTTACTGTTACGATTAATAAAAGCTTGCGACAGTTTGTTTTTTCCATTATGATGAACATAACATTAAGCCGAAATGCTGATAACGCCATCACGCCAAAAATAATTTCGAATCAGCCATCACGTAAGAAAGTCCAAATCACGCCATGCAAAATTAAAAATGTAGTAGTCGTCCCCCAGCAATCTCCAACCCAACACCCCCTTCTAACTAGAATATTTTATTTCCCCCGTGATTCAGCTTTGAGTTGACATCACGTCAACTGCCCCACATTTCACTTCTCACAAGTGCTCGGTTAAGCTTTTTAGATAAGAAATATATTTTTTTATTGTTCTTATAAAAAAAACAAAAAATAATAACAAGATGAACAAAAAAACCCCCTTGCTGATAAACAGTGGCGTAGCCAGGATTTTCAAGGGGTGTCGCAAATTTCAATTTTCAAATGGGCGGTTAGAGGGCGGTTGTTAATTTCATCAGGGCGGTGATAAAATATAACGCCCAAATACTTCCAAACAACCGGGGGACGTTATGGGCTGCAGATCCCAATACCTGTGAACCCCAAACACAGGCCACGTTGCACGTGGTTAACCGGCAACTCACCATTAAACGAGTTTACCATTTGTTGAATGGGTGGCAGAGCCACACATTGAATTGAAAATATTCAAAGAGTGAGTGTCTCGTTCGTAATAATAGCTTGTGGTTTCTAAAAGAATGATATTGCCCTTTGGGAAATTCCTTTTGTCCTAGGAAAATTCCCGGATAAACAAACTCTCCGTCTTACAGTTTATGCGCTCCTTTTGTAAAATATAAAATGAAATTCTATTGTAAAGTGTGCCGATGGAGAGTGAAGAAAAAATTTGTTCATTTTTTTCAAAAAGTTATGTTATGTTCGTGTTATATAGAACAGTCAACAAGAGAAAAATTCGTTTCTTGAGTGATAATTTTGTGATTTGACATAAAAGTATTTTGTATGATTTTTACATAGCTCATCATAAAAATAACCTTCAACAAAATAAATAAAAATTACTTTAGACTAGCAGGCTAAAATACCGTATACAAAACAATGTAATCACCCCCCCCCCAAAAAAAAAACATTTTCTTGAGTCTTGAGTCTTGATCTCGTATAGCTGTCACTGAAAATAAGCACCGACAATTTTATGTTCTTCGAAAACGAAAGATGTCATTGTCTGTAAAATCGAGCATAAAGTCTCAAATTCATAAAACAACAAGAAGCCACAACCAGTCAAAAACCAAGAACTGTCTATCATCTATCCATTACAGTATAATACAATATCATGTCATGCAATCCAATCAGAAAACTACAGCATAGGATCTGTACAAGTACTCTCTCTTATATATTGCCACATACGATAGTCAATGTTCAATCACAAATCTTTACTTTATTATTTGCCATTCTGGAAACAAGCAACTTTTGCTGTCTTTACGACAAATAGCATTCTTTTTTCTTCATCAGTACAATTCTTCCCAAAAACAAGAGAAGCACTATCAGGTCGGGATCAGGTCTTGAAAACTTTTTCTGATACAGTATTCCAAATATATCTCTCGGCTCTCTCATGGTAATAGTCTCACATCATAATATAATCGAAGAAAGATCTTGCATTCAATGGGTCCCCTCCTCTTCTACTCGTTTTCTGATACAATAATTATAATTTACGGTCACCGACGAGACCTCTTTTGTTCTGCTATCAATTTAACAAAGAGGATAACAATAAACATTAAAGTCGGTAGCCGTGTCATTGTTTTTGTGCAGACGATGAAGGCCAAAGTGAAGAAAAATTTCTTATTTTACGGTCCCGGAGCTGTCTTCATTTCTACCGAGCTCTACTAAGCTAAGGAATCGCAATACTGAATTTTGATTCGGTGCCGTAAATTTATTAAAATCTAAATATCCCCGCCAATTTAAAACATCGCCGCCAATTGAAAACCGCCCATTGAAGGCGACGTAATATTCTAAAAAAGTCGCACACCGCGCGTGTCCGTACGAGCGCTAGTCGCCGCGCGTCGTCCTCTTACCAGCGCTTTTTATTTCTTGTCTTTCAAAAACTTTTGTTTGTCAAAAAAGGGTGTCGCTGAGTCTTCAGGAGCGACACCCTAGTGACGCCACTGTGATAAAGGCTTTGCGAAGGAGTGCTGTTAAAATGATTAAGAGCGCATTTGTTTAATTCTTTTGTTTACCACTTTTTCCCTCTTTCTGAGGAACCTATTTTCATAAGAATACCCCTATTCATGAAAAAACCTATTTTCAAGACAGCGCTGAAAGTAATTCTCTGTCTTTAATGTCTGACCGAAAAATAACGAAGCGACAAGTCAATGTATAATTTTTAAAGAAACCTAAAAAGAAATGTGAGGTGACAACCTGTAAACAAAGCACAAGCCAACCTTTCTTGAATTTGCTCTTTGAGGTCTTTTTAGGGAGATATCTGCATTTATTCCTCTGCCGTGATGGTGCTGTATTGCTGCTCTGCTATTTTCCCGGTAATTCATGGTGTAATTGTAGCATGTAGATAAACTAACTTTGAAGTGGGATGACGCGTGCATCAAGATGCATTCCCTTGCTTGGTGCATAAAGAGATTGTTTTTTCTGCACGAAATAGAGTTGAGGTTGTTAACCTAGGATGCGATTCCATACCACCTGCTTCAAAAACTCTTTCCAAAATAGAAGTTAGCTCTGGAAACGTTTCGATAGAGAGCTCGCGTCCTCTGTTTTCGAAAGGTAAGCAATACATGTCTTTCAACTTCATTGTAAGAATGAGATTTCTCAGTTTAGCAAGTTGCTTAGTTGTCATATCATTTCCCACTAGGTGCGATGTGATCTTGAGGTTCTTGTATTCTTCGACGCGGAAATGATGCTGATGCTTATTTCTTGAAATAGCAGTTGGGTATTTTATGCCTATAATAAAATAAAATTCCAAGAAAATGATGACAATAAAACCAACAATCGAGGGACAAACATCTTCAAATTAAAAATGGTCCATATAAACTGAACAACTAGTATTGGTACACTTAACAGTACTTAAATGTACGCTATCACAAGTACTTTTGGCACAGGGAACAGGGATTTGCAACGGAGGATTTTTCTTAACCTTTCCAGCCCGAAAGACGTATCTAATACGTTTTGAAAGCTCATTTTACTATCCTCACCACTTGCGATTCAAGAGAAAGATCTGCTATTTTTTGTATCTGAGAACCAATGATACCATGGTTAATACCTTAAACCCACTCAATTTTCAGTTTAAAAAAATGTTGCGTGCTGGAAAAGTTAGAGCCATTATACGGGGTTATCAACAAACAGTACTCTGAACCTGACGTCAGCAGAATTACTAAAAATATTTTCGTCCGTGCAGGGGAGAAAAATGTTGTTTCTTGAGTAAGGAAATGATAAAATATGCGTTAAACTATTGTCTTTAAGGGTATGCTGTATTATAGAGTGTGTGAAAGGTTTAGAGTAGTGCTTTAGTACTCTATTTCTTTTCAAATTAATCTTCAATCAATACCTTAAGGGAACTAATTTTCGCGGGAACTAATTTTTAATTCTGCAAAATGTAGTTTTTTATAAAAATTTCAAATACCCCTAGGACTAGCCATAGCTTGCACTAAACATGCCACCCATAATTATACTTTAAAAGCTTGATTAAAGGTTTTTGTTGTTTTTAAGGGTTCGCTGAAAAATCAGACGTGCTGATCACAACAAAAAGCAAATATGACATTTGTATAGAGATTTTTTCAAAACATGAAAACATTTCTTCAGAAATACATTCTCAGCATAAATAAACTTTCAAAAGGCTTTTAAGAATGTTTTGAAATCAAATGAAATGGAATGTTTCTATTTTCAGACAAAGACATTCCATTGTTCATTTATTTGAAATCAATTTTGTTATTTTTATTGTTTTCATACAACGAATCAAAAACAAGAAAGTCAAGTTATAGCTTTAAACAACTTTCGCTTTAATGTTTTGGTTAGGATGACCAAATGGATTTTATAATGCGTTGTCAGCACGCCGGGTCCAATGTTTTCGAAGGCTCCCCTTATAAATCTGCATAAAACCTTTAATTGGCGATTGGCTTGCTGTACTAGACTAACGCAATATGAAAAGACATTTTAGATCTGGTAGTAGTTCAGTGTAGAAAAAATCTTTTTGCACAAAATCAATTTTGCATAAAGCTTTCTTTCAAAAACAACAAGTCTATTACACCAATAAAAAAGTTAGGCGTATTATAACAAAAGATAAATAAATGGGAATAAGGCTCTGTAAAAAAAATCAATAACCCGAGGCATTCATAAAGTACGTTCAGCTATTTAGACCTAATTTCCCTCCTCCTTTTAAATTTTCTTTCATGAAATTATTTGGCAGCAAACGTACTTTGTGAGTTTTTCTCTGCCTTGATTGATATAAATATAAACCAAAATATTACTACTTTCGATGTTAAAATATAAAACTCTCATAGAATAAACTATAGAATAAACTATTTTTATGTAATGTGTTAGATCTGTACAAGTTGTATCTAAATTATACAAATAATCATCAATCAGAATAAATTACATGATGACCAACTATGAAACGTGTCAAAAAGATTTCTTTCGACTCATCAATGAATGGAATAAAGGTAACAGAATGCAAAATATGCTAAAAGTAAAGTAAAACGTAATGCAAAAAAGTTCACTTCGATCAACGTGTGCCCGCACAGGTTGTTCAAAGAAGAACTTGAACAAAAGCTAAGCCATTAGGTCGATTTCCTTGTAAAACTCCTTTCCATGTGAAAATGGCATTACGTGGAAATGGTAAATTCTTTTAGGAATTAGAACATTTCTATAGGGCAGCCTTAGACTTGAATCGTCAGAAGAACAAAATAAATAATAACGTTTTATGCTAATGCAAACTCGGTTATGGTTTCAATATTTAACAAAAATGTTAAAAACAAAGTTTTTCACCAAATCAAATCAAATCCATCCATCCAAATGTACATCAAAATATTCGTTTCCAGTGTGTTTGCTCATGACTGATTGAGTGACATTTGTAATGTAACCAGTTAAATCTAAATAAAATTAAATTTATGATAATAAAATAAAATAAAATAAAGTCTAATTTTTTGGGGGGAGGAATTTGAGCTCTGACAAACTACCTTAAAGGAAGAAATTTTGGTGGATTTGGCCAAAATCCGCCAAATTATGTTTCCACCAAAATTTCCTTTTTCCGTCATCCGCCAAATTAATTCCTGCCAAATTTTCTCATATTTAGTTAAATTTTTCACTATTTCTGGCCCAAAAGGGTGTACTTTTAACATGCTCACCTTGATTTTGAACTTTAAAATCCATTGTCCCCCAAATTAAATTCAAACAGAAATTAATTTTATGGCTGATCCGCCAAATTAAATTCCTTCTGAAAAAACTTTTTCGGCCTTCCGTCAAATTAAATTCCAGCCAAAATTTCTTCCTTTATTAAGGGTAACCCAAAAATTGGCATTTGAAATCAGACATCGTTCAGTTTGACATTGTCAACTGAATTGTAAAATGAAGTTAAATTACCTTGTAAATTAGCAGATTGCTTAGCTGGTGATGAATGAGAGGATGATTGTGAATATTAAAGTCGTTTTCTTCCTGGGGCCGAGTCTTTAAAAATGAAAAAATTAAATTAAAAGATAAATTTAAAGTTGCACGAGGTAAAAGTTACCATTTAAAAATTGAAATGAAAACAGCTCAAATATTTTTTCCTATTTTTTCGCTTGTTGCATGTAGACATAGAATGTGATTTCGAGAATCATCTAAAACTGTTTGTATATAAAAATGTGATTGACAATTTATACTGTGCCTCTATTACTGCTTGTAGATGAAGATTTTTCAGGCGTTGTTGAAAGAGAATCTAAAAATAGAATATTGAGACATATAGTAAAAACAAAAAAGGATTTTAGTCAAAATAAATTTTGAGCAAAGAGTTTGCAAAATTAGCTGCAATAATCAATTGGAGGAATTAGTGCGGATTAAATTACCCTTAAGGTATGTGGAAACCTTCTACACCACACCTGACTCTTTTATTAATAGCTTTCGATACAGATATATTTCAATAGTAAAAGTATATATTTTTGGAAAGCTTATTAAATTCTCTATCGAATGATACTGACAACATTAAATTTTGTCAATTTGACAAAGAAATAAAAGGTGACAAAGGAAAAATGACCATGTCATCTTCAGAGAGTGATAAGTCCCCTTATGTTGGCAATTTAATAAAGCTTTTTATATGATCATGATCCAGAAAAAAAGACGAAAAAAACGTTGCCACGTTTTTTTTTCTAAACGCTTAGTTTTCGAATTATTCGATAAAACGTCAAAAAACGACAAAAAACATGAAAATAATGGCGATTTTTTGCTTTGAAGGGTCATAACTTCAGTTTAAGGCAAAAAGAAAGAAAAACGTGGCAACGTTTTTTAGATCTATCTTTCACGAGTACAATAAAGAAAAAATGAAGTCCGTAGCTCAGAGATAAGGGGACTTATTACTCGTGCAATGACCCTAGGTATCCCAATTTTCTGTCTTGAGATATCATCGATTTAAGTTTTCCCCTTAATCTTTTGTTTGCACAAAGATTAAACAAAACTATTCATCAAACAACAAAAGTTATAAATATGAAGTTCCTGTTCTCTCTAACATTTTTTTACAAGAAAGATTTAATGAAATTATTCTTGTCGAAAAAGTTTCGCTATTGTATTTCGAAATAAATCATATATCCTTATCATGATACATTCATCTGTTTTGGTAACTTCTAAAGGGCTCTATTATGGACGAAAAGATAATGGGCACAAGATTGACTGTTCTAAGAAATTCTTTTCAAGCAGCCGTTCTTATATAAAAAGGGGCAAAACACAAATGTTCCCCTCTTCTTTTTTGAACATTGTTTGGCGGTCTTATTGAACTAGAGAAGAGAGACATTTTATTTATAAACAAGGGAAACAAGGACGAGATACAAATTCTATCATAACATCCAAAATATTTCGAATAAATAAACAATAATTACATGTCTGGAAAGCTCTGGAAATTTTACATCAGATTAAACAAAAAAAACTTTTTTGATAAAAATTCCAAACGAAGGTTTCCACATACCTTAAAAAAGGGGACTAATTTTTTGCAAAACATTTTTTTCGCGAAATTTAAAATTTTTGCGAGAAGTTATTTTTGCGATTAGCATAAATTGATAGATTTTGCTGGAATTAAATTTCGCAAGTTTCGCAAAAGGTTTTAAGAAAAAAAGCAGAAATTACAAATTTTGGCCCTATTTCCTTCTTTACTGAGAGAAGCTTGGAAAAGAAGATTTTCTTCTTGCAAAAAAACAATAAGATAAAGAAGAAAATTCGCAAAATTTGATTTTGCAAAATTGATATTAAAAAATAGAATGTAAAAATAAAACTAACCTTGGGACATTGAATGGTTTGATTCGGAACTCATTTTTTTTGTCAATAATATTTCAATTTTTTGATCTGAAGTAAAAGTCAAGATTTCATATACAAAGGTATATTGCAAGAAATTTTACTACCTTTAGCGTCTAATTAAGACAAGACATCACTAACTGTGAATGTGCAAATTATATGCATTTCTTTTCATTTGTTATTTGTGCTAATTTTTCTAGTCTCCATTCTTCATGCAAACTTTTTCCTTCATCCATTTCTTAATATCCATTCTTATTTCTTGATGCTAACTCTTCTAGTCTGCTTTCTTCGCCCACTTTAAATTTAAATCTTTTCCCATCACTCAATTTATTTATTCTTTTGAATGGAAATGATTCAATGACCATGTCAGTTAGCTTTTTCACACGTGATAATGCAACATAAGTTAAACCATCCATGCTTTCTTTCTTTCCCAAATCCACCACAACTTTATCTAACGTTAGACCTTGAGATTTGTGAATTGTTATTGACCATGCAAGCTTCAAAGGTATCTGCATCCTTTCTTTCTGAATATTATCTTCAGATGAAGTCTCAACGATAGGCACGATTGGAACACAACTATCTTCGTCATCAAAAAAAAACTTGGCCCTGTATATTTATCAAATTTTACAATAACAGCTATAGGAAGCGCAGGTGGTAGATGGTTTCTTTGAAATATTATGTCTTTGACAATGCCTAAACTTCCGTTACAAAGCCCTACATCTGACCACAAGTTTCTTGTAAACATTACTTTGGCACCTTTAGCAAGGAAAACTTCATTTACTAAACCAAATTCTTCTGAGGAAGATTTTGACGCACTTGGTGGAGTATTTTTTGCTTTGATGACTGCAATAGGTGATTGTAAAGAATCCAACATTCTCCCATTATGTTCTCTCACAACTTCATTTGCAAATGACAGTCTAATACATTTATCATAGTCAACAGGGTTTTTTTCAGGATGTCTAGTCAAGAAAAAATTCCAGTCTTCCATTGTTGATTTTCCATTTCTCAAATTTTTCAAAGCTTTTCTAAATTTCTTTTGAGACTCATTCTCACCAGCTGATCCCATATTTGATTTGAGTTTCACAACAGATCTAAAACAACAATAGGCAACATAGCCAGCAAGTGCTATTTCATTTTTTGGAAAAGAACTATACAAAACATCATCCATAACAGGTGGCAGTTGTGCAACGTCTCCAACTAATATAATAGATATTCCACCAAATAATGTTTCCATGTTTCCCTTAGCTTGACGACATCGACTATCTATCCAGCCTAACATTCTTTGGCCTACTACAGAAAATTCATCAATAATGATATACTCTATATCTTCAAGGTCAGTTTGTGTAGTAACTTATCAAGTGAATTTCCTTTGAGTTCATGGTTCAGTTAGTTTCTAATTGGCAATTTAAGAGTGCTGTGCAACGTTTTTCCATTAATATTGAATGCAGCAATACCAAAATAGGATGTCAATAAACACTTTTCACCGAGAAGTTTTTTAGAATTTACACGATGACTGATCAACTATGTTTAGGGTAATCCTGTTTTTTCTCTATTTTTCAATTAATTCAGTGACGTGTTTTCACCAGGGGAATTCGAATGTTCGTATTTCGAATAAAACAGGCAGAAAAACTGTTACTTCTTTAATAAAACAATACCCTCTAATAAAAGTCCCGTGCGAGTTTAAATCGCAAGCGAAAAGGCTATTATTATATAAGTATCTCGATTTCTTATCAAATTCGGTCAAACTGTAAGACAATCATTTATAGGAAAGGAAAGATCCAGTAGACGAGGGAAATAAAAAAAGTCAATTTGAGGAAAAGATTTGGTCAGGGACAAAAAACTACCCCGAAAAATTAGTCACTATCTCCGACACTTATCCCCACGTCACGTCGATGCTCCCCATCAATCACCATATATCAGCATCAGCAGTGGGCGATGGGTTCGAGGATGCAAGAAGGTATTTCATTATAGCTCATATTTTGGTAACTAACCTAGCGGTAAATATAAAATTCCAAGTTCGGTATTTTTCATAAAAATTTTTGGTATTCGGGTGAAAATTGAATCAAGCAAACTGGGCAATTTTTTTAGACCCGAATCTCGAAAATAATGTTTTAACCCTATTATTATCAGGCTTTTTTGGATTTTGTATTCTCAAGGAGGGGGGGGGGGGTGTTTTCCACCAGCCTTACATAACTTTTGATCTAGAAAAGATATGGACTTGAAATTTGGCAGAAATGTTCTCTACCATAATAGGAGTTCATAGAAAAGAATTTGGGTTGATGACGCCATCATAAAGGTGATGACGTCATCACAAAGTTTCACAATTATCGCTGACCAATGAAAAAGTACTATTCGATGAAATTGCAATTAAAGTTGAACGAATGGGGATTTTTCAATTCTGTTTTGAATTTCTAAAAGCCAAAAAGAATATCTTTAACATATTTGCCGGTTTTTAACATACTAATAAAATTGAGGTTTAAAATCCATGCAGAAAATGAGTAAATATTTTCAAAAGACAATGACGTCATTTTTGTTGACGTCAGCAGTTTTTGAAAATTTTTAAAATATTTTTTAAAATTTATTATTGATACCTAAAACCTGTCAAAATTTGAAGTCAGTTGAATGCCTACATCAAAAGTTATGCTAAATTTAAGATTTTAGAATTTTACAGTGTTTTGGCTGGATTTAATGATATGCCTGCACAAAAAAGTCATAAAACCTGATCTGGCCGGTGTATTATTGTAAAATTTGGTATAAATGCTGCTAATAGAATTATAATAAAAGTCAAAAACTTTCAGAGTGCTAAAAAAATTTTTCAGTGAGCTATTAGCAAAAGAGTGCCGCGTCTGTATCGCGCAAATTAGTTCCTCGAAAATGTAGTTTTATCTAATAACCCCTAGGAAAATGAAATTTTTTTGCTAACAATTAGTTTGCACTAATTTGGGGACCCTTTCAACTTTTCACCGTGAAAAGAAGTTCCACGAAAATTAGTTCCCGTAGGTGCTAGGTATAATCCTACCTACTGCGCTGAGGTAGTTATTATGAGCTCGAAAACTCGGAAATACTTTACCTTATAGCTCCATGACCTCGGAAATAGTTCAGCTTAAATTTCGGATTTGACCTATTTAGCTCACTTCGTAGCCCGAATGACGTCGGAACTAGTTCACTCGTTGCAGTAGCTCAAAATGATCTCCAGAATGAATGTTTACGCCATATTGTTCGGATAATATGACCTCGGAAATTGTTCACCTTGTAAAACGACTTCGGAGAAATAGTTTACACCATTGTGTTCGGATGACCTCGGAGCTCAAAATGACCTCGGAATTTCTATTCCGTGTTTTGAAATCTATGCTTTGCAAACTTAATGTTTCAAGTAAAAAGATAATTGAAAGTCCTCGATCTTGAGAGAGAAAAAATGAAGACATTCGATTGTTTTTGCATGTTTTTAATAGGTTTTTTTATCATTCAACGTCAGCTTTGAAAAACAGCTTTAACCTATAAAATTTAGAGGCTTTTCTAAGTATTATGACAATGAAAGTAATCTTCAGGCTAAATTTTATTTTCTATCTGGTTGTCCTTCTTTAGCTAAACTCGTCTGTCAGGCTTTGCATCCCTTGAGACTTTATTAATGCTTTTGTTACTTTGTTAATGTGCTCTGTCTTAAGTCACATGAGATGTTTTGGCCATAACCGCCCTTATTATTGACATACCTGTTCCATTTAAGCCGGTGAAAGTCTCTTGGGGATAGCAAAGCAAGCTCCCTTGCTTTCAGCCTCAGACAAATGTAGGCATATTTATCATTCCCATTCATGCGAAAAATGAAAGTGAAGATATTGTAAAATCGGACCAGTCTATCACCATCTCCTTCCTTGACTGCATCATTAGCATTCAGTAGCAAAAGACCTGTGCAGAGTCTAGTACAGCTTTATTTGTACAGATCATCTTTGACTTTGGGTGCTTCTGGTTGTACCAGTGTTGCCAGTGGTGGAAGACCATGCTTCATCTCCTCGTGTAAATTCTTTGCAGGCAGAAAGAAGAAAGTCTAGTAAAAAGAAGAGAACGAATGTGTTCATAGGCTCTTGATCTCTTCTGATAAATATTTTTAATTTTTTTGTTGGCCTGGGATGATTTCAAAAAAAAAAAGAAAAATTGCTATTATTTCTTTTATCTCTTAGTACTAATTAGAATTTGGGTGGATTTTGTCTCGAAAGAATCTTACTTTAGTACCGCTTTTGTCACGGCATTTGTGTGTTTGCTGCTCTGGTAACATCTTTGACAGCGAGTTCAAACAACCCATGACATTGTTTTTGAGGAACAAATGTATCCTTCCATGAAGCCATCTTCTCCTTGTGTCAGGGTCTTTGGTTACCAGTTCAGACGGTGGATGATAATTTTCAATCCTCTCTGCACCTGAATGATAACAAAATAAAGTTAAATTATACAAAACATGAAGTTTCTAGAATTCTATCCATCAATCCATCGTTGTGATAAAAGATGTTTTAATTTTGTTTATGGCTCTGGTCTCCATTTAGCACTGTGCAGCATCAATCACAACCAAATCTTATCATCTTAGTAATGACCTCAAGCCTTCTACTTTTTTTACATTTCTGACCATCAATTCTCTTTACCTACTTGCTCCAAAAATCCTGACACTAACAGAGCTTTTGTTTCAACATCAAAGAACTCCTTGACTTCCTGGAACTTGTTTTCCACTTTTCTCAAGGCATTTTTGTTGCCTGATTTTATGGCGTTCGGAAGATACGTCCCACTCAACCTCGTTCCCTGCGTATTATCAGCTTTTTTATACTTACTGATAGCGCTAGATAATACCCTGGCATTGGCTGGTTTTCGAACGCGTAAGATTACGTAATTCAAAAACAAAACGTCAGATTTCATTTGTTCCTGGGTTTGAAACCATTGCATTGCAGTGCAACATTGTAACGTCAGATTTTTTTATGACGTATTGTTTTGAGAAGTTCCCCCTCTGAGAGGGGGAACTCGCATCAGCCAACACCAGGGTATTCTCTGGCGTCCATCAGTAGTATAAATAAAGCCTGGGATACACGGGCACGAGGTTGCGTCCCACTGTCACCAGTAGTTTGTGTATTTCTGAAGATTTTGAGAGCAGACTAAAATGGAAGAAATAGGAAAATATTGTGGGGTTAATACTAAGTCCTGTATTGCCTGAAGAATGCACCAGCCAACAAAACACTGCATATAGGTCTTTACTTATGATAAACATATAATATCAAATTATTTCTTTGTTTTGTATTGACTTTTAATACAATCAGCCATAAACATGATGTATTATATTCATCTCTTAGCAGGCAAATCAAGTTCATTTACATAAATATATTTACATCGTATGCTGTTCTTATGGCATGCCGATCTTCAAATTTTGGTGCAATGCCTTGCAAACGTTCTTCCACTGTCTTTCCATTTGCGCGAGCATTTTGCACTGTTCTGGCCCTTTCTTCCGTTAGTTGATCACCACCCAAGAAGGTCGTATTTTTACCTGATTCATCTTTTACCACATACCTGAAAATCATTATTGAAGTTTTTATAGTTTTTGAGCTCTTAAATAAATGTTCGTTTCCCTGGTAACAGAAGGTTGACAAAATTTGAGCAGGAATTTATGGAGATATTTTTTAAGCTAAAGGGATGTCAAGAATAGGATCTAATTTTTCTCTCTCTCTCTCTCTGATGAAAGATGTTTTTGTTTACCTGTCTTGTATTCTTTCAATAATCTCTATCATATCCTCATGTCGGTTTTCATTGAGGGCGTATGCGCCTAATGGAACCTGTAAAAGAGATTTTTTATTATTGTAAACCAAGCTTTGTTTGTTCATCCATGTCTAAAACCTAGGGCAAAGAATGTTATTTCTACTCACTTTTTTAAATTCAAAATAATAGATTGTTTTAAAATGACAAAGCTGGCAATACCTGCATTGTACAACCACATCTTTGAAGATCTTCATCGAAGGGATATATTTCACTATAACTGTGGCAGCCAGGATAACGAAATCTTTCTCAACTATTTGGAGACTTCGCTCTGTTGGCATAAATTCCTCGGGAGAAACGTCTTTGATTTCTCTTTTTCGAGTATCACTTAACTCACTTCCATTTACCTTTAATAAATTTGTTTAAGTAATTTACATTTCAATTGTGAAAACAATTTGTAAACAGTAGCAAAACAGGGGTTTTAGTACTAAAAATTTCAGACATCATTGATTAAGAACCATAGCATAAGGTGCTAAGATACCTATTATTAGCTTTATATTGGATGTTTGCAAAAGCTCAGAATAGACCTTTTCAGAAATTACGTCACAAACATCACTTGCCTCGTATTCAAATAATTACCATGGTGATTATGTCACTTAAGACATTCAATGATTTTTTTAAGAATATAAAGCAGTTTTAATAAAATCTACTGGGGGTTAATAACCATGGCAATAATCTCAAAAAATGAGGCAAGTGATGTTTGTAACGTAATTTATGAAAAGGTCTATTGTCTTGGTCAAAAGTTAAAGAAACTATTTTGAGAAGTTCTAGTTATTTTCAAAAAAAATTCATTTTCGGGTAGAACTTGGGGAAGGGTGTTTTTTTTTTAAATGGTTTTAGAGATATTACTCCAACAAAATGTGATTTTTGTGAGAACCAAAATGTGGCAAATTAAAAACTAGTTTGATTTAATTTTTCAAAATTATTTACTCCTAATCAAAATAAGGTTCCTTGAATGATGTAATCAGTTGTTATCCATGTTATTTAGGAACAAGACCACATCTGAAAGATATCAGGCCACCTTAATAAAAGAAGATAAGTGACATACTTTCTCTTTAATTGCATACATGTTGAAATAGTGGAATGATTTGTTCGTGTTAGTTTCAGTCTGATGTTTTGTGTTGGCTTCTCCATCCAAATTATCCCCAACTACGATAGGATTTTCTCCACATTCACCTTTTTTGATTGCTTCTTCTTCTGTATAATAAATATCCAATATAATATATAATTTCTCAATATACTCAGTATGTCCTACAAATCTATAGATGTATAATCATTGCCGCTAAAATCCTGTTCTGAATAAAAAAATTAATGATTTGATCATTTGTGTCGTTTTTACTGTATGTACCTCTGTCTTCCATTTGAGAACTGTAGAGTCATGATTATTCCCCATTTCGATCAGTTTTGTCCTTATCTCTGTAGGAAGGGTTGACACTTTCATTTTGCACAACATTTCTTGTCCCTGTTGATAAAATGTTTAAAAGAGTATATGAAGCAAAGTCCATTTCTTCATTTTTTTTTTAAGCTGGAATTCTTTTACTTGAAATTATCTTTCAAACAGGGGAATTTTTTTCCTTCAAGTACAATATCATAATGTAAAGTCTGCCAAGTCTTTTTCGGATCAGACCTCCCCAGACGTACAAATCTTCAGTTTATACTATTAATTTTTTTTAAGATATGCAACCATAGTAACCTTTGTAAATAAACATACTATATACCTTTCTTAGTAACCCACATTGACGAAAAAATAAGCCATTTTTATGTCTCAATGCACTTAGATGTTGATTGTGAGAGGAAACTATTGTATTGCAAATTTGCAAATAATCATCGTCCTTTGTGATCTTTTTAATCATTTTAGTTAGGGTGGGAATTATCCTTAAAAACTCCTTCCAATACAGCATTTGTTCCCAAACTTTTGATTGATTCAGAATCCGTTTTCCTTAGGATTGAACTCGTTGGAAGTGATGAAAGATTTGTTAGCTCATCTTTGCAATCTTTGGTAATCTTTGCAATCTTTGGTAATCTTTGTACTCTGGAAGTTTGATAAGCATCATCATTGCTTCTAAAATAAAAAAATTAAGACCTGTTACCATACTACTCATGCCCCAAATAGTCTAGTGGTATGATCATCATACTCGTTTATGATTGACCCAGGTTCGATTCCTGGTTGGGGCAAATATTTTTATGATTTAGTTTACGAGTTCCTGCTTAAAATTAGGATATTTAAAGTTGGTATCTATTTCCATACTTATTTTTGAATAACTTTTTGTAGTTGAAGTTATTTATTGTTCATAGCAATGGATATATAAATCTGGGTCGTTTTGTGCCATAAAAAAATAAATGTTTTGAAATGTACATTAAATACCTCTATGCATCCCATTAGAGATCAATTTAACAATGATTGCTTCTGTTCCACTGAGTGTCCTTGTCCTTGTTGCGCCGCTCTCGATAGTTTCAATAGACACCTAATGATTATGAAAGATAATTCCAGACCATTAAGTTCTTTTCAGAAAGAATATTTCATTCTATAAAAAATGGTGATTTAGAACGAAGATTTTTTGCTTTCATTTTAGTTATAATTAAAATAAACATGGTACAGATTACTTAAATCTTTTTGAAAATGTGCTCAAGAGTCACATTTTCGCCTTGTCTCTGTAAGGGTAACTTTATTCTCTATTTCATTGGCCTTGCCTTGTTTTCATTTTAGCTCAGTTCAGTTCATTTTCTGGACTTTTCATTTGTATTTGCACGTTCGTGCCCAGGTTTCATGGTCTTCTCAGCTGTGCACTCGTTTCGCACGCATTCTCATTCGCACGTTCGTGCTCAGGCTTCTTGGTGGTCACAGCTTTGGTTCTCACCTTCTTCACTTTTCGTGCCTTTTTTGTTTGATCATTAGCCATTTTTTCATTAATTAGACATTTTTTCACTAATTAGTCATATTTTCACTAACTAGTCATTTTGCTAGTTTTCATTTTCCTAATTTTCATTTATTTAGTCAAGTTGTCAATTTTTCTAAATCATTTTCTTTGTATTCATTTTAGTTTGAACACTACTCCATTACCACAACAAATTCACGTGTTACAAACATCCCTAGCGGTCCTGCCCTGCTACAACTTTGCTAATTCCCAAAACACTAAACACAGTTTGGCTATGAGGTCATTAAAGAGATCGTAAAATGTGTTATGATCGAAAAAACTGTTTCATCAATCATATCACTACCCCCGTTTTTAGTAATAAGTTGGAGATTTGATATTTCACAGAAAAGTGCTACCAAGGGGTATTTCGGGTCCCATATCTCCCGAAGGACTTTTCTGTTTGCCTTGGAATTCAATAAACTTCTTAAACTAAGGTTGAACTACCACTGGTGTAAAAATGAACGTTATTGCATAAGTAGAAAAAAAGCTCAATTTTTACAATCGCAAATTTAATCGATAAAAATCGCGAATTTTTCAACCAAAAATACATTCAAATATAACGCTTTTGATTCTCTAAAACAAGCAAAAAAAATCTCCATAATTATATTTGACTATCAAAAGTTACAGGCATTCTTGTTTCCACTGCTAATTATATCTGGACAGACTTTAGTTTTTGTTGTGCCATTCATAGGAGTATGAAAAACTTTTGACAAGATAATCTGAAAATTGATGTTTGATAATAATGGCCATATTCAATTTATTGACTAAACTCGTAACTGATTCTCACTTTTTTATGCTTTTGATGGTCGTGAGAAAACTTTTTTTTGCAAGGTTGCATTTTCTGGAAGATATATTTTTCTGTTGTTGACTACTAAAGTGTTGGATCGATCTATTAAATAGCACCATTTTGGATATCTTTTGGCTAAGAACCGCTTTGATCTTAAATTCCTTCGGTTATGGTAGTTTTTAATCCCAGTGACATAAAACAAGTAAAAACTTACCTGCTTGTGTGTCCAACCAGGTGTTTCTTTTCCGTCCAGCATTCTGGATTCTCGAGCAATCTCAGCCTTAGCATACGTTAGTTCGATATTTTTGAAATTCGTCGGAACAGCTTTGAATCTGAAAAAAAAACCCTTGTCTTTGTTATGACAGAATTCGAAAAATATCAACCATTTCAAACAAACTTAAGGGAAGAAATTTATTTCCCGTCCGGTCCCATTATCCGCCAAATTTACTGCTGTACTTATTCCCCCAAATGTGTAATATGTGTACTATAAACAGGTCTTTTCTTATTTAATAGCGTTTTTTGAACAAAAATGTCCTTCATCCACCAAATTGAATTCCCGCTAAAATTTCGTCCCTTAAGGTACTGCACTGGACCCTAATTACATTATTGGTTACAATTTTCTCACCTCCCTAGCAAGACTAGCAGAAGGAAGGTTTAATTTTGATCTTACATATGCATATTGAGGGAATAAAGGAATTACCGTTTGATGGATCGTTTATTTTCCCAAACCCAAAAGTTGTCACATTGAGAAAACCGAAGAATATCTTCTGAAATATGAACGCTATTGTGGCAGGTAATAACACATTTTTTGGGCCAACTTGTTCTCCAAGATGATTAACCGACGCCAGCAGATTTTCTCCAAATCTTTCACTTTCTTCAGTAAGACCAGAGCGTCTGTGAAACGGCAGCTCAACTATGCGAGCAGTTAGCCAGACAAGGTGATATTCATCATCAGAAACAATTTTGAGAAGAAGAGCCTCAGCCATTGGGTAAGCAAATTTTCGCCATTCTTCAGCAGTCCAAGAATTGCATTTTTCGACATGCTTTGGATAGTGACCATCTTGTAATTGTAATAATCAAACAGCATAAAAATGTACAAAATATATTTGCGTTGATTAAAATACACAGCATTATCTTCACATCATTTTAGAGAATGTATACTGATAATGTAAGTCTGTTTGGTCCTCCCTTCTTTTAATTCAAAAGTGGAAAGGTTAAAAAAAGTAAAATGCACACTTCAAAATTGTCACATATATAAGAGCAGTAACAAAATAATTGAAATAGACCTCACCTGGTGTAAATGGAAAATTTTGCATTTCTTCATTGAACTGGTCTTGAATTTCTGGAATTATGTTTGTATTGAAGATGCATTTTCTTGGGTCACCTTTGACAAAAATTGGTTGAACCAATTGCAGCTCTTCACAGTGATCACAAGCGACAGATATCCTCTGACCAGGGTTAGGGTCTAGTTTTTGCATATTAATGATACTATCACACTTATGACATTGGTGTGGAAGCGCCCATGATGAAGCAGGGTCCCAAAACCACTGGACTTCTTTAAGCCTTGAGCCATCCCATATTTTATTCAATGGGAAGGTAGGACCAGTTTTGTTAAGCCACCTGTCTTTCTTTTTCCAATGGCCAAGCATGAGAGCACACATCCTCTCTGAAGAAAACCAACGAAGTAATTTTCCTTTCAGAGAAAGGTTATACCTGTGAATATTTGGAATTGTTAGACAATCTCGGCATGGCTCACCAACATCTAGCTCATACCAGTGCAGGGGGTGTTCTTCTTTATGAAAACAAATTGACTTTGCTTCTGGAACAGAATACGGCTGTGCTCTGGCATAGCTTTTAGGCCAGTGATCATTTATTTCAGGCCATGAAATTTCCAAAAGTTCTCCTGTGTACCGTAGTAATTTTTCAGTCAACTTGCGAGAGGAATTCATTTCAGCGGCAACATTCATTGTCTTTCCAACGTGATGGGCAACAAGCTGCTCACTGAAAAGAAGGTTTCAATGTATACCATAACTTCTGGTAATGCCGACATACATTGTCTTATTCTGTTGTAGCAACTATCTGGTCCTTTAAATGTTTATAAATAAAACCCTCTAAGTTAGATGTTTAAAAAATACCTCTGATTCTACTTTGCAGACCAGATAAGTGCCATAACAGAATTAGACAAGGTGTGTGTAAAAGTTTTTAATTTTTTTTCATTTACGAGAGGGGCATGCAACACTCGCTTTATTCCAAAATAAACAACTTTGTGAGTATTCTATTTAAAAAAGTTTGACAACCAAACATTTTGCCAAACAAAGTTTTACATTCGAACATTAATGGGAGAACAAAGTTCGATTAAAAATTGGTTCAATTGGTTCGATTAATTATGCCTGGTTTCAGAGAAAACGTGACGGTCTAATTACTTCCAGCATTAAGAAAACAATGAACAGTCTATTGGGTTGTCGGCAGGGTTACCTTGAAGTCGGGTAACTTGCATCAGTGGATGACCTGGCTGGTCACTAAAATTCAAAGTCAAATCAAAACAAAAATGGTGGAGTAGAGCTACGAGCGGAGCAACATAGTTAATTTGTTTTGAAATTTTGCTGCTTTGATTGGTCAGTCATTTAATGGCTATGCAAGTTTCCCTCCACTGATGCAAGTTCCCGACTTCACGGTATATGTTCAACTTCGCTCTGAACTAGTAGTTATCTTAAAATAAGCACTTACACATCATCGACTCCATCGTGAGCATCAGTATTATTGCTATTTTGACCATTTTCAGGAGAACTTCTTCCATCATTATAGATATTATTGTCTACCAATACAAGTTGATTATTAGTAGTTGGGGGCTCGGTCTTTCTGTTGCATTTGATAGTGATTCGTCATCATGGCGTTCATTACTGGAAAATGAGCCATTATTATCAATTTCATTGATTTCTGTATCAGTATCAGTATCACTTTCAGTGGCACTACAAAAACTATACGTGATTGTTTCCAATGCCGATGTTCTGTAGATCTTGAAACTGCAGAACCCTCGCAGCTTGTGCATGGACAGTGAGTATGTTCCTCTTCCAAAGAACCACAATGACAAACTTTGATTTCACAACGTTGCCATTTAAATTTGGACTCCATTGAATGATGATGAAGTTAAAGTTGAAAGTCCAAAGTAATCCAATATCAGAGCCAATCTGCCCCCAATGTGCAATGAGTGGTGCAAAGCAGATCAATCAAATCAATAAATCAATAAATTTACTCCAGGTTCTCATATTCATACTTCAAATTAATGATTAATGTTCAAAACAAAAGGTGTTTCAACTGTAGACTGAACTATCTCAGCCACCGCCACCACAGAAAAAAGTATAAAATCTTGGTATCGTAACAGCTGGTCATAATTTTCTTACGCGCACGGTAAACCTCTGAAGGCGCTTGAATATTATGTTTTCACCCATCCTTTAGAGCTTAAGCGTGGTGGGAAGAAAACAATGACGATCTGATCTCAGGTTAGGATATATTCGTCCCTAAAAACCCGCGCTTCACAGGCCTCACTCACTAAAAAGCACTTCAAACAATATCAGGCAATTTCGATGAGGAGTAAGTAAGTAAGTAAGTAGTAAGTAAGTAAATGATTTATTTGTCCTAATAAGCGAGACGAGCGACCACACTCATAGACAAAAAAGCTAAACTAAGGAGGTGGCCGCACGATCGCGCACGATATAGTTACAAGATTGAATAAATTTAAGCTCTTATTTTAAGTAGAAATTGACAAGAAATTTTTCGTAAAAATGCTTTAAAAAATAAAGTTTAAAAACAAAATAAACCAACTCAAATAACCAAATAACTAAGAAGACAAACTGTAACGAGAGCTAAGTATACGAAGACAAAAAGTATAACTTAAGAAAGTCCTTAAGACGATCCAATGCAAGTGTGGAGTTGTCATCAAATGTCAAGAAATCTTGAATTTCATTCCAAGCAAGAATTGATTGGTATAAAACTGAGTAATTGCCATAAGTCACTGTATTTACTTCGGGTATTTTTAAAAGTCCGGACTTAGAACGGATAACTTCATGACGATCAGTATCATTTAATCGCTTATACTCGAGACTTTGCAATAAAGGAGTAGGAAGTTTGTTTTTTAAGTGCTTGAAAAGAAAGATAATATTTAGATATTTGACAAAATCGAAAAAGCGAAGAATCTTGAAATCTAAAAATAAAGGAGATGAATGTGCACGAAAGTCAGAGAAAGTCATAATCCGAAGAGCTCGTTTTTGAAGAATGTGGACCCTGCGAGCATAGATTGTCTGTCGTTGACCCCATATTTGGGCTGCGTAAGAAAGATGACATTGAAAAATAGAATGATATAATGATGTTAATGTTTTCTTGTCGACATAATGCCGGAGTTTACTGAGAGCTCCATTAGCTCTCTTTAATTTATTACAAACAAAGTTTATATGGTGTTTCCAGTTCAAATGTTCATCCAGATATACACCCAATACTTGACAACTTTGCTTGGTATGAGTTTGCGTCCATTGACTTTGATTTTTAAGTCATAGTTGATCTTCTTTCGAATCGGACGAAAGATCATAAGTTCAGTCTTACCAACGTTTAACGAGATCTTGTTCGCCTTCAGCCAGTTCATGAGAAGCTTAAGGTCGATATTTGCTCGTTTAGCTATAGGTTTTAAAGATTCATCTCTCAGAAAGAGCATAGTATCATCAGCAAACAGATTGACAAGAGAATATCGAAGAGCAGTATGAAGATCGTTCACATAAAGAAGGAAAAGAAGGGGCCAAGAACAGAACCCTGGGGGACACCATGTTGCATGCGTCTAGATGTAGAATTTTTACCTGAAACTGAAACAAACTGTGATCTGTCAGTTAGAAAAGAACGAAACCAGTCAAGAGATTTTCCCCGAATGCCATAGAAATCTAGTTTAGCGAGTAAGATGGAATGGTCGACAGTGTCAAAAGCTTTTTGCAGATCAATAAAGATGGAACAACCGAAATCACCTTCATCCAAGGCACTTGAGATTTGGTTAACACAGTAAAGAAGGGCTGTCTCAGTAGAATGTCCAGAGCGAAAACCGAATTGTAAAGAATAGATGGAATTTGTCTGATCAAGAAAATTTATCAGTCGTTTGTGCATAAGTTTTTGAAAAATTTTGTCGATGTTTGAAAGAAGTGAAATGGGTCTGTAATTTTCAGCATCAAAAGGAGATCCTTTGTTTTTGAAGACCGGAATGACTTTCGCTTCTTTAAGTTGACTTGGAAAAACACCAGTAAAAAAAGAAAGATTGATGATGTCAGTGAAGATCGAAGAAAGACTATTTAGGTTAGAAGAAATAATACGATAAGGGATGCTATTGGGACCAGAAGCTTTGTTCTCACTTAAGGACATTAAAACTTTAGAGAGTTCGAGTTTGGAGACTGGCGAGATGAGAAAGTTGTTAGGATTTCGACGTTCATTTGATAGCCATTCAGAAAAGTGATGACGTGTGAAAGGGTTTTTTGATCGTATCTTACCAGCAATCGTTGAGAAGAAATCATTGAAGCCTTCTGAGACTTCTTGAGGACATGAAGAAAGAGAGTCATTGATGTTGAGAGAAATACTAGACCTAGAATTTGAAGAAGATATGACTTCCCGGACACCTTGCCAAAGTTTACGAAGGTTATTAAAGTTTAAAGAATAATGAAGTTTTTTACTTGCACGAATGAGTGAAACTATTCGATTACGATAAAATTTAAACCTACCTCGAAGGAAAGATTTGAGATCCTTTGCAGAATCAGGAACGCTCAGATAGTCATTTTTGAGATTATCCCTGATTTTCATTGAGGTACGAATGCCACTCGTAACCCAAGGTTTCAGCAGGAGATCAGCTTGACGCCTAGTAAGTTGTTTCAAAGGGACATGCTTATCATACAATGAAGAGAAATGGGTTTGAAAAGTGTTAAAAGATGAGTCTACATTCCCCTTGTCGATTTCAAGAAGATTTTCCCAATCAAAACTGTCAAATTCTTCCTTGAAGCTGGCTTCATCAAAGTTAGACCATTCTCGACGAAAAGGAAGTTCAGGCTTAAATTCGGGACCGCAGTCTGTGTTTAGAACCAAAAACTGAGGAAGATGATCGGAAATAGCAACAGTAAGATTTCCAGAGACTGAAGTACAGTTGACAGGAGAGGTAAAGATATTATCAATGAGAGTGCTCGAAGTGTCAGTAATTCTTGTTGGCAAGGTGATTGTTGGTAGGATTTGGTAGGCACCGAGATTGTCGAGAAACGCAGAGTGAGAAAGGTCAGTGTCACAAGTTAAAAGATCGATGTTGAAATCACCTAATAAGATAAGATTTTTATTTTCTTGGCAGGCTTTCTTCAACAAAGGAGATAAAATTTTATTAAAAAGATCAACATCAAGAAGAGGATGTTTGTAGATACAACCAACGATGAAGTTTTTTCGATTCTTCAAAACAATCTCAGCAAAGGTGGATTCAAGATTGCCGCTGTTAGAATTAATAAAATTTTGAAGATCCTCACGAGGTTTGCCTTTAAGAGATTTAGAAATAAAAAGGGCAGTACCCCCAGCAGTGGAGACTGCTGGAGTATCAAAAGTATTGAAGCCGCTGATGGAAAGTTCGGTATCTTCAATTTTAGAATGGAGCCTTGTCTCAGTGATACCGAGAATACTGAAATTATGATTAAGATCAGAAAGTAAAGTTGTAAGATTGTCATGGTGTTTTTCCAAAGAACAGATATTTAGATGGAAAGCAGAAAAAGATTTTTTCTTAAGAGGCAGAGAAGAAAATTCTTGAGTACTATAATATTTGCAATTAAAGTGAGATACATGATCATCATAAGTTATATCGTCTTCTTGATCGTCGACTTGAGAATCAAAGTTAGAAACATGATTAGATTTTGAGTTGAGATGTTTAAAATAGGATTTTAGATGACTTATGTCTTTGCCAATAGGTAGTTTATCCTCAGTTTCAAAATTAGGTAAAGCGTCTTGCCTGCATAGTTTACAGAGCCAGATGTTTTTTACAAATTTTGGTTCAACGCCGAGGCACTTTGCATGGGATCGTCCCTCACATTTTGGACAAAAATGAAAAATTTGAGTGGTTCTAGAGATTTTTTTTAGGCAAACAGTGCACTTCGCACTTTGCATGCTTGAAGAATTGTTAATCTTGTGTCTCAAAGTTCAAAGGGATATGTTTCCCGAGCCAAAACTAGTGTCATATAATATCAATAAGAGAATACTCTATCACAATAGAAAGAAATGCGTAACAAAAATCAGGGAATTATCTACTTTTTAAGAATAGAAAATGTCTTTATAATCAGGAAAAGATTCAATCAAGTCATTCAGATGTGTTACTTTCATTACTTCATTGTTATTGTCAGCAAAACGCACGTTAATTGTCCCATTAAAGACCCAAAACGACTCAATTGCATTCTTATTATAGAGTGATTTCACTTTTCCCCAAAGATATCGATAATAACTGCAAAGGTTATTGTTAATATACAACGTGTTAGAAAGATTCACTTTTGACAAAACTTCTCTCTTTTTTGAATTCCTTTCCTTTTTTGATGAATTTTCTGCAAATTTTCTGTTTACGAATCTGACAATAGTACGTTTTGGTCCGTTTTGATTTTTGTTTTGAGTGAGTCGATGACAGGCTTCAATATCCTGTGAAGAGATTGTAATGTCAACAGCTTTAGCGACTTCAATAACTTTTGCCTCTAGATCCTGTTGTTTAACGTAATCAGGGATACCAGCTATTTCAATGTTATTTCGTCTTGTATATTGTTGAAGCTCAGCAGATTCCCTTTCAAGTTGTATCATGTCGTCATTTTTACATAAGTCACTTGAGATATTTTTCAATTCAGATTTGAGATCATCAATAATCAAGGACTTTGAATCTAAATCTTGCCTCAAAGTGTCAATTTCTGCTTTCATAGCTAGGTTTTCGTTTTGAAGTTTAATGATGATCTCATCCTTAGTATCTTTGATCTTTTCAGCAATGTCATGTTTTATAATTCTCATCTCATAATAAATCATTTCCAAAGTTATCTCTCGTGTGGGATCCAAATCAAAAAAAGACTTAGAGGTAGAATAATATACTTCCCCATCAACAACTGATGTATCTCCTTCCTTTGGTGGTGGATCTTGAGTCTGCAGTTGGGTGGGATAATCATCAGGAATCTCAGCAATAATATCAGCAAGGTCATTCTTTTGCTTTCTTGTTGTGATAGACATATTAAAATCAAAATTTGGCTCGAGAAACTAGGTGTGTTGTGTTTTAAGCAACAAAAATTTTGACACGTCTGTACTCCGCGGATGTCAAAGCGAGGTCTGAATCAGTCGAGATAGATCATCAGGAGAGATAGATCATCATTTCACTTCCAGCGCAGCGTGCGCAAAGCTTTCATCTCATGTAGATCATTTTCTTTTGGTTATTCACGTGGGTCTGTCACAAACAAGACAAGAGATGGAGTCGACTATGACATTTGAAAATATGTCGAAAAATGAACTGTTTGAATATTTAAGTAATAAATACAACTCTACATTGGCAAAAAAGGTTACAGCTAAAATTTTTTACATTACTTTTTCAGAGGTCTTTGCCCATAGAATTTACTTTCTCGTATTTATAGTTTACAAAGTCTCAGTACACAGTGGCTTACTTTTAGCTGCTATTTGCATTGCCCAAAATGGTATTATAAAGCCAGTTCCTGGACAATTTTTCAATGGAAAGATCTAATCTTTCTTAAGATTTATTTTTAACAGATGCTGATTTAAATGGTCAGCATTTCAAGGCGCTTGTCAAAAGTACTCAAAATGTGTTCTATTTTGAAACATTAGAGCTTTTAGAACATTGAAGCATTAGATGAGTCACAACAATCAGCCAGATATGAGACTTAACCATCAATGCTATGCTAGCATAATTAGTATTTACCTTGCTGATGGTCTTGATGGATTATTTTGATTTTGCCTTGCCTTTTGACTCGCAACCAAGACGTGTTGTACTCACAAGAGTACTACTTCTGCAGAAGCAGTGCAGGGTTTCTTACAAGAAAAAAATCTCAACAATTGAAAATTATAGGCTCAACCAATGCAGTCTACACCAAATACAAACGATACACTGCCTAATATGTCACCACTGTCACAAGTAAGATTTGAAGTTCTGTATCAAGTCATTGGTTTATGGTGTGATTATCTTGTCCTGTACCATTAAGCAAGGATAAATTCTGAAGCGGTAAAAGGTTTCTATTACAATAGGCTTACTTTTACTGTTGGCGACAGGATAAATTTCAAACGAGAGTATAGATCAATAGCAACACAACCCACCAATGTAAGAAATCTTGTAGCTGATAGAGTATTCACAGAACGTTTGGTCGCCTGTGTTGCACAACCGTGGACAGCAAACTTCATGTGTGGCACTTCGGTTCTCCAAAAAAGTTCCGAATGCAAACAAAAAAAGTTTTGCTTTCTAAAACGAATCTTGGATTTAAAAAGATCAAGCATGAGCTTGGAAATTCAGAAGAAGTTGTTAAAGATGTTCTAATTGAGAATTTCCACAAATTAAAAGAAGCTGGAGGTTTTGAGTTGCTGAGGTGTATGGCCAACTGTCAAGATATTAAAACATGCATTTGAGGTGGTCAAGCTAAAATCTACATACGGCCAATCCAACACGACTTATCATTACTGGCAGATGAAAACCCACAAACAACTAGTTCATCATCATCAATAAAAGAAAAATGTAAGGCGTGTCAAACTTTGTTTTCTATCAGCACACTGCGTGAACATTTAAAGCAGTGTGCCTGTAACGTAGTCGTCTAAGAAAACAGCTATTTTTTTAGAATCTTCCTTACAATCTAGTTTTTCTATCTATAAAAAGAATTTAATGATGGGGAAAGCATCTTGGGGGGGGGGGGGCTCGAGGCCCCCCGTAAAATCTCAAGATCGAAAAATGCTATGACCTTGAAGGTTTGACCAATTTTGATCAAAATCATGTATTGACTGATTTACTCGTTTGATTTGACTGAAATTTGTTCCTGAAGGCTGATTTGTCAAATAAAAGAGACTAGTAACAAAAAAAAATCAATTCCATGAGTTTATGGTACTTTGCAGACCGGTCTTTAAAATAAACGTTGACCACCTGCTGGAACTTAGGAACTACTGAAGCTTTTGACTTGAAATTTTGCACCAGTGATAGATATTGACTACCTGAGGCAGTGTGCAAAATTTTGTCACGTGAGTGGTTAGTATTTTACAGACTGGTCCATTTTTTGCCTAAAATGCTCACTTTCAGCATAACCAATCGTCCGATTTTGCTGAAATTTTGGTTGTAAGCTTTTATCATCAATACCTAACACTTGTCAAAATTTTAAGTCAATAGCATTTTCCAATCCTCTTTCCAATCCAAAGCCTCTTCCCCCCCCCAAGATGCTCGAAGGGTTACTATTCTATAGACTGTCATAAAAAAAAACAGAATGATGTTAAGAAATTGAACTCTATTTTTCATGATTTCGGATGGGACAATGTACAGATTTAGTGCAAATCGCCCATATAGTCATTTTGACTTTTGCAAAAGTGAAATTTTATTGACTTCAAACATAAGCTTCTATCTATCTATGTACATTATACCAGGGGGGGTCCATGTACAAAACAGCGGCATGTATCATGGGTGGGTGGGTGTTTTGAAAAATATTTTGCTGTTTGGTACTTGTGTATTATACAAGGGGGTGTTAGGGTCAAAATTCAAATTTGCTGCTTGGTATTTTTGTACTATACAGGGGGTGTTAGGGTCTAAATTTGTATTATCTGCTTAGCATCTGTGTAATATACATGAGGTTTTAGGGTCAAACTTCAAATTGTCTGTTGACTATTTGTGTACAATTCTGCAGTTTGGGACAAAAATTAAGTACTACCACTACTGTTTACTACTAGGACGCTAGATATATTTGGTCAAAACTTTGTACTCTGTCAGATTCATTTAGGACGTTTTAAAATATTTTGAATGGTAATCTGATCAGATCTGATCGAAAGATATGAGTGTACAGACCTGTCAACTTAAGATGTTCATTTTGCTTGAGATAAAAATTTTAAACCAAAATCCGGATTCTTAACCCAGAATGAATTTTTTCCGAAAAATCGAAAAATTAGGAGATTTTGTTCCGAAAGTTGGAAAATTGTGAAACATTTTTTCCAAAAATCGGAAAATTGGGGAAATTATTTTCCCAAAAATCGGAATATCAGGGAAATTGTTTTGATGAAAATCAGAAAAACAAGGAATTTTTTCTCAAAAGCTAAAAATGTGTGAGAAATCAAACCTTTCTCGAATTGTGTGAGACAGTCTTGAAATGCGTGAGTCTCACTCTCAATGCATGAGAGTTGGCACCTCTGGTGATATACTTATTAAATGTGTGGAACAATGTTTGAGCAATTTCATTATTTCTTCAAACAAATTAAGTCGTTCTATTGCCGTTTTTATCCCAAATTGAAAGTTGGTTTGTGAAAGAAGACATTACAATACAAAAAACAATTATTGAAGAGTGGGAAAGTGAGCGCAAATCATCAAACACACTGTACTAAACAGGGGGTATTGGGGTATATTTAGGAGTTTGATGGATATTATTTTTTGCCCATAGATGCGTTTTAATGTTACCAAAAGGTTCCAAAACCGTTTCAAAAAAATAATTTTTGCCCTGTGCAGCCAGAAATATGTCGGAAATACATCATTTTTTCGGATTTTTGAAAACCATATTCACATTCTTCATAATTATTCTTTCCTTACTGATTCTCAATACTGAGAATTGAAATTGTTCATGTTAAATTAAGAATTCATTATTACTGTTATATGTTACATGTTTCATAATCAGGTAGGTCCAGAAAACTATCGCTTGTTTCTTTCAGGTATCTTGAAAGAAATAGGCGTAGTTAAAAAGGATTACGTTGTAGAAGTCCAGCGGACTCATTTAGTCGCTCAACATGTTGGGGGAACGGCCATAAGAACACAAAAGAAGATCCAAGAAGCCGATGGTGTGATACTTTTTGTCGACGCCTTTCATCGCAAACGGACCGTGTGGATTATGGAAAAGAGGCTATCGAGACCATAATGGAACATATGACCTCCTGCCCAAACGGAAATTCCAATCCTGTGTTTGTTTTTGCTGGATACGATAAGGAAATGAAAGCCTTTCTAGAAGTCAATGCTGGTCTCAATAGGCGCATCAAAAACCGGCTTTTCTTTAAAAGCTTTCTTCCTGATGAACTTGCAGAAACTACAAAGAAGAAACTCAACGAGTCAAAAAAGTACCCACATGACGTGGATACGCTTCTCTTGAACTGCTTCAAAAACCTATCACCAAGAATAATTGACCAACACAACGCCGCTCTATGCAAAGATCTCATCGACAAAATCCAATCACACCAAGAGAAGCGGTTATCTTTGAATTGCTCAATGCTTGAATTAGAAAAATTCTCGACTGATGATTTCAATAATGGCATAAAAGCCTTCTTAGAACATTACAATAATATTGATCAACCTTTTAAAAGAGACATCGGAACGATGACGGATTTGGGGATGAACGCTATACAAACCCCTCCAGCGGTCGTTTTAAACATTCCTGATGGAAAACCATTATTCTCATCGCCTATATGATGAGTGACACTAAAACATTCTTGGGATACCCAGAGGAATGTTAAGAGATGGAAAAACAGCTTCGTGAAAACAATGGAAAAACGGCTCTCCAAAAAAATTCTTTTGTTTCAGGTCTAAATTAAGTGTAAACTTTAGGGGCTTATATTTTGGGCACACCTCACTCCTACAAAAAGGTACCTATATTTTCTTGCTCAGAATTTCCTAGTGATTCTATTGATATAACCGCATCACAACCGCATCATTTTATGGAAAGCTAGAACTCAAGGTAATTATAATTCCATCTTGATTTTACTCAATTTCTGACAGCTTTATCAGAATCGATTTAATATCATTGCATTAATTGACTAAAAAATTGTTCGTTATTCTTAAAAATTGAACTAGTAATCGGCAAAAAAGTGGAAAATTTTTTTATTTTTTTCGTCAAAGCATGTAGAAACCGTCCGATTTATATGGCGAGCTGTCTTTTCTGGACTTTCGTTTAATGACTTACTCAACGTTTTTACAATAGAGTTTTCAAAAGAAGTGATCGTTGAGCTTTAAGTAATCAGAAAAGCTGTTTTTCTATTCCATTACAATTCTCTGGGATACCTTGTCGAAAGGTTCCTATCTCTTGACTTTCGTTTTACTTACTGGGAAACTGGGAAAATTTTTCTAGCATTTTGTTCTTTTCTTTTGATTGATGTTAAGAGTCATCAATTATCGTCACGCGCAAATGTGAACATCTATCTGCAATCCTCATTTTTACAGTGGGTGCGTTTAGACACCCTGGCATATTACTTTCGATTTTCTTTTGTTTTCAATTGTTCTACCTATACTATTGTTCTGTTTGTCAAATGCCTGATGATGCCAGCGTGTTGGCATTTCGTTGGCATTTGAAATGCCATTTTGGAGCAATTTCTGGCATTTCAATTCAAACAAAGGAACCAAAACAAAGAGAAAAAATGACATTTTTGATTTTTTAAAGTATGTGCACGTTTTCTATTCATTTTTTATGTGTTATAAAATTTGCAAGTTTTGCCGTAGCCTTGGCCTATGGCAAAAAGTTGAATGTTAATTACATCAATTTAAAAAAAGTTGACGACGATTCCTTGATAACATAATAAAAATAGAGTGAAAGTTGTTATGGAAAAGAATTGAAGAAGTTTGCGGGAAAATTTTTTCACCAAAGCGTGTTAAGTTATTTATAACACATTTAATACATGCTAGTTTAACATTTTAACATTTTTCAACGCAATTGATTTTTTATAGACTCACACCCTTCATCAGCACCACGGTTATCACCAGCTAACTCTTTTTGCAAAGAAAAACAAAAAATGGTTATTCATTTATTTCCCCATTTCGCCACTCCTGGCTTAATCAACGAGTTGATGAAGAAGCCAGGACACGAAGATGCACTGAAGGGGTTGTTTACCGCTGAATTTCGTGAAAGTTAGTGTTAGCCTTTGACTAAACGTTTGTTATCAATTCTACCGTGATGAATTACATTCTCTAAAGAAAAGAGCTCTTTTTATGTAGCAAATACAAAAAGGCCAATAGCATACCGTAGCGAATCTAAAAACAAACATGGATTTTAGTGTTTTTAGGGTTGGTACCGGTAAAACAAACAATCAAATTATTCTGATATAATTTAGCCTGTAGTAAAGACTTGGTAAGGTAATATAACTTTGAGTGTTTGCTCTATCATGAAAATTTTATTATAAGATATACCTTTATTCTTAAAGCTTTCCCGTTGGGATCGTCGACAACTGGTCCTGCAACAACAACAATATCAACACCAGAAACAACCGTCGAATCAACTTCGGCAGCAGCCTTTGCCGACCCGTCCTCAACAACTGCAGAATATAGCGTGGTGGATGCTTTAGAGTTAATTGATCCTTCTCCTCCACAAGAACCAATCAATGTTCTTGCTTTTCACTGCTGACGGGCTGCTGACTTGGTATATATGACAAATTAACCCGACCGATTGCTTAATGTACATAAAAGATACTAAAAAATACAGAGTGAAAATTGGGTTAAGCCTGAAAAAAGTTCATTCGAAGAACAGTCATGTTCATCCTTGATCGCAAAATTGAATGGAAGGAGATGAATACCGTCATTCTTCTAATTTAATCCGTCCTCTAATTAGTACGAATTAATTATTTTGGCAAAATGAAATAATTTATCTAACTCTAATTATTAGTACGAGTCCATGATCACGAATTTCTGATTTTCCTCTAATTTAGTACGATAAAAGTCAAATTTTCCTCTAATTATAGTACGAATAGTAAAAATAAACGAATTTTTTTTGTTTCAAAGACACTTCAAAGACAAGGAGGTATGGAGATACCAGCTGATTTCATTTTCAAAACGGTCAATGCAAAACTTTACAGTCAAATGAGAGAGAAAGTTCTCAAGGAACTGGAAACTTTTGAAGAAAAGAGAAAAGTTGGTAAGAGTTTGAAAAAGAAAGAAAAAATAAATAAAAAGTACCAAAAAGTGTGTTTTTAATTTTTCAACCCCTAATTTAATACGATTTGATATCTCTTTTACTCTAATTATTAGTACGACAATCAACGTCAATTTCCAAGGTAGGTATTTTATTTCCTCTTATTATTAGTACGACCCCTTCAAAATAATTATTTTTTCCGGAGGATTAAATTAGAAGAATGACGGTACTTTGAATAACCGTTGTGGCGTATTCATCACCGTGATAAAAATTTCCAAAGTCAATGCAACCAATAAAAGCCTGGATGATCCAAGGTGCAGCTTGTTTTGCGCAAAAAAATATCCATCATGGAGCAAGATAAGCATTCCAGGGCTTCCAGTATCTGAAATCTATATAATATGATAAAGATTTAATTGACGTTTTGCTCAACAGACTCGACGTTTCTTAAGAAATCATCGATTTTTGCTGGATATGTTTCATAGATGTTTCTTAAATTTGATAGTTCCCACCCACCCTTATGTTTCTTTTTTATTAAAATTATTTTTAAAATATTTTTTTTCGTTGGTTAAAAAATCATGTTTCTGAATTTCAGCTTGACCATGTTTCTTAAGTGTTTCTTTAACCTTTTGGAAGTTAGAGCCTCATGTTTCTTCATTCTGGAAACCTCACAATATGATTTTAGCTTTACGAAGAGATAATGATGAAAGAAACTTATTCGGATTCATTAGATTGAAGACATAAGAATGAAACATTGATATAGCACAACTTGTTAATCAAAAATACCTCTGTCTCATCATTTATCTTTTGTTGTTTACAAAGGCAATTATCGTTGTTTTAGTACGAGTCCTATTTCTCAATTTGTTACAAAATTTACGTCGCAGTATAATGTTGATTTATTTTTCAACAGCATTTTTTAAGGTTCAGCTTCTTAACCTTTCGCATGCTTCGGTAGAGTTTTGATCTAAGCACTACAATGTCTTCTCTTTTTTTTTGGCCCAGCGCAAGCAAACGGGCCTTTCAAGAGCGCTGTGGTGTGTGTTTGTTACCATTTGTTTACTAGACGGGATTTCAAAATATACTTCGCACATTTTACAGGCTAGCTAGTTAAAATCTTCGCTTAGCGGATAAGAACTAGTATTTTCGTGCGCACCTTCCTACGTTCTATCTTTTTAACTTCTTGCTTCTGAAATTTGGTTGGGAGAAATTGAATTTTGATCTTTTTAAAGTATACTCAAACGTTGGTCAAAATCTCTCTACTGTACTATGATATTTTCATGTGAAGTTCTGTGTGGTTTAGCCACCTCACAAATCTTGGTTGTTGGAACTTTAAAAAAGAAAAGAAGAAGCTCTCAGGAAAAACCTAACATATTTTGACAAATGTGACATTACAAAAGGTAAATTTAAAACTTAATTTTTACTTACTGGTAACTTTGTAAAAGTATAACTGCTTTGGTGTGGCAAGGAAACAATTTTTACCTAGATACACTGCCACCAAGTTTTCAGAGCATGTCATGGCTGCCCCCAAGGAAAAATTATAACATTAAAATCCTGCCCCTAAAATCTGTGAACCCACTCAAAAAAGCTTAAAAAGCCCGAAAAAGTGACAAAATAGGCCAATTTTCAGTGATGTTGCCCTTGAGACTTTAAAATTATCAAACCCAGGGGATGTCAATCGAAGTGACCGAAGTCGATCATAAGATGCTTTGTTCCAGACGGTACTAATCGAAGGACCCTCCCGGCGCTCCGGAAACATCCGGTGCAAAAAGTGCCGTTTTTTTCGTGCACCGGAACGTTCCGGTGCTTCCGGTGGAAGAATTCTCCGGATCGAGCTGCACCGGAACGTTCACGGTGCTTGGTGCATGATTTCCGCGATATAAATCCGATAGCGCTCGCTGTGCTAATCATGTAAAAAGTAACTATACGCACACGCGAATAATCCAAACGATGTTCCCATGTGTGATGCGGTCGTGGCTTCTTCATAACCTCGAAAGTCACATCTTGACTTGTTTCGTATTTTCCAGTCTCTGATTTGATATTTTTCTGATGTTCTGGGACTTTGTGAGTTATTTTCTATGTTTTTCAACTTGTTGAATGCTTGTTGAATGACTTACCGAAAGATCGCCACCGGTGGGATTCGAACCCACTAAATGCAAAGTTCTGTTGATCAGAAACCCGATGCCTTATCCACTGCGCCACGGATTCATGCCGGACTATAGTTTCTCACTGCTATTTATATTGTATAAACCACAGACCATATTATATTAAGCAGTCTAATCGACATCCGAATACGAAAAGGTTGCTATGGCAGAATTGGGGTACAAATGAACGTGGGGGTTGGAAATTTAATAATTTTTCAAAAATGTATAGTCCGTGGGGGTTGGAAAATTTTTGAAAAATTAATAAGCGTGGGGGCACGTTTATTAGGCACCTGAGAGTACACAGGTTCATGGTTGATCGAGACAAAAGCTGGTGTTTATTGTTTCTCACTTATTTTTTCAGATTTGCAACCTATCAAACGTGGTACTTTCTACAAAGAAATCGATCCCTTCATTTATCTTGATTCCAGGTGAGTAACAATGAGAAATACCTTACATCAGATGATTGGCCGCAGCGACACAAGCTGAGTTTTTTCTTTACAACTGTTTACCTTATACAAGTGTCCGTGCGGCAAACTTAAAAGTACATATGCGTTCGTTAGGTTTTGAATTCGAGACCTGATGATGTATCTCCATTTTCTAGTTTGCCGTGCAGACACTTATATAGCTAACAGCCATACAGAAAAAAACTCAGCATGCGTCACTGCGGCCGATCAGCTGATGTAAGGTATTTTTCATTATGTAATTTCTGCTGGACTACATTATTATTCAACAGAACGTCCTTTTTGAAAAAATATCTATTTTGTGACTATGTTTTAATAATAGCAGAGTCTGTTTCCAATGCCCATAATAGTGACTTAAGATTTAATCAATCTTTTGCTCAAATACACAATACTATCAATTTTTTCGTGAAATACTGCCATACTTGGCCCTGGTACTAGCTCTTGGAGATCCCTTTTGAAATTTGGTATATCTTTGCATTATGTGATTATGTTAAAAGTCGCAAAGTTTCATGAGATTTAAAAAAAATTTAAGGGAATTATAAGCAAAAAACTGACAGGGTGGTGTAAACCCCCCCTCCGATATAAATACTAAATTTTATTCAATTTATTACTCTTCCTTTATTTTTAGGATTCGACAACTAACGTGTTGGTATCACCTAACGTTTCGGTATCATCTACGATTAAGCCCTCGTCGTGGATTGTTTACCACCTATTCATTCAGCCAAAGCCATAGCCAAAGCCAAAGCCTTTTACTGTCTAATTTATTTAATTCATAATTTATTATAATTGTTTGAATATAAATTGAAATCTCTACGAAATTTCTGTTGCATTTTACATCCCTAATACACCGTTTAATAAGATGATATCTATCGAAGCTTATCGGATTTCGATCGGCAACTTTGATTCTACCAGGCAATTTAACCTTCGTTCTATATATAGAAAATTAAGTAACGGCTCCCCAAATAGTAATGAAATTTCCCCATTTCTAAAACCCCTCCCATTTTTAGCAGTTATTTTATTCTCTTCCATTATACTAGTTCAGTCGGGTGATATAGAAACTAATCCAGGCCCTGTTACGATTCACAAAGTAGTTAAAGCATCCACTCACCAAGGTAATGCAGCAGTTTTCGGTCGTACAGCGGGTTCCCAGTGTATGTTCATGTCCCTATCGGCGATAGTCTATTCGCGTGTAAAAGCAATACATTATTGGACCCAAAATGATTTAGATGTAATTCTAAAGATAGGCAACGACCTTTACGGCAGTTTTGGATATGTAGATGACTTTTTGTATGTTACTGACCTGCCTTCACAAATTGTACTTGAAAATAACGTTATTGACTTTGAAAAAACACAACCAATTACGTCCATATTGTCGGCAGAAAGTCTCAATTTCATAGATATACCAGCCGGTTATAATAGCGGAATATTTTTAGGAGGGTCTAGCGGTACAGCATTCGTGTTTCACAATAATTCATACTACCTATTTGATTCACACAGCCGTGACATGGAAGGTATGTTTGACGGTGTCACGGGAACGGTGGTTTGTTTTGGTTTTGTTAGTATTCAGGTCTAAATTTGAAATTGAACGCTATTTGAAATTTTTTCATCTTACTCAATTTTCAAAGGAGAGTGTTGGTATGGAAGTGCAATATATAAAAGTTTCTCTTACAGGCGAGTCTTTCCAAAACCTGAAAACCCATTTTCGCACTTTAGTGGGAGCGTTTAAGAAACGCATATCTACTGCAGAGGAAAAGTGGAGAAGAGCTGCATTGAATAAGAAAAGTCGTGTCGACACGAGAAATAACACAAATGCCTCTCCTGAGAAAGTTAAAGAAAATGAAAAAAATCGTACTAAGACGGCCAAATTTCGTGCTAATTTCACTCCCGAAAAAAGAACTGCACTAAATGAAAGAAGCCGTGTCACTATGAGAATTTGCGTGCAAACGCCACTCCTGAAAAAAGGGCTGAATTAAATGAAAAAAAATCGTGTAAACATGGCTAATTTCCGTGCAAATCTGACTCCTGAAAAAAAGACTGAAATAAACAAAAAGAGGTCTGAATTGAGAGCAACAAGAAAAAAAGATAGTAGAACAGCTAGAATAGAGAGATTTAAAATTGAAATACGACAAGGACCGTTTTACATTTGCGTGATATGTAACAGGCTTCTTTACAAAGTATCAGTAATCTTATTTGATGAAAATAGGTATGGTAATGTCAATCAAGAGGTATTTTTTTATCGCGTTTTAAGTTTTGATAACAAGGAGTACATATGTAACACTTGCCATAAAAAATTACTTAAAAACAAAATTCCCTGCCAAGCTGTTGCAAATGACTTACAAATCATAAATTTACCAGAGAGATTTTCAGATATCAGAAAGCTAGAAAAGGTGATTATTGCTAAGCGACTACTATTCAAAAGGATAACAATTATGAGCAAAGGTCAAGCCCCTAAAATGAAAGGCGCTATATGTAACGTACCAATAAAAGCCGATGATATTTGCAACATACTGCCTTCCTGGAATGGACAACAATGGTGTAGTTCGAGTGGCCTTAAAAAAGAAAATGACATTCAAGTCAAATGTTTACTTCGAACCCGTTAGACCACTCTATATAAGAGAGACTTATCTGACTTATCTCAAGGAAAATAATGCTTTATATGCCGACGTCGAAATAAATATAGACTCTATACCTAGATTCTGGATAGATTCTATCAATAACGACGATGGAAATGAACAAAGTAATGATATTCATTTTGTCAATGAGAGTGAAATTCAGCAAATTGCAACAGATGGTGACACTGAATGCAATGAAGTTGACGAACTCGGGTAACTTAATGCATGTCCCAGAATTGCATTAATTTTTCCGCCCCAGTTCCAGTCCCTAAACCATAACAAACTATACATTTTTAAAAGCGTATTTGGATGTAGAATACCGTATTCGGTGTAACTTAAATTCTTTCTCAGTATAATTAGAGATATCTTAAGAAAACCTGATTATGACGTCATGATTGATGACGTCATAAATACAAAAAGTTGAATATCTCGAGAAATATAAATCAAAACTTTATGAAATTTGGACCAGTGGTAGAGTACATTGAGATAATTCAAAAAGTTTTGAAAAAATTTCCCAAAATTAATGACATCAGCAGAAATTGCAAGAATTCGAATTTTTGCGATAAAATGCTGACATCAGCAAATTTTCAGATTTTTTAAAAAAGACTCTCCTCCTCTTGATGAGTTCTATCATTGGTCCAAATTTTATAAAGTTTTGAGTATTAGTTCTTGAGATATTTAACTTTTTAAAATTATGACGTCATAAATAATGACGTCATAATCAAGTTTTCTTAAAAAAACTCAAATTCTGCTGAGAAAGAATTTAAGTTACACCGAATACGGTATTCTACATCCAAATACGCTTCCAAAAATGTATACTTTGTTATGGTTTAGGGACTGGAACTGGGGCGGAAAAATTAATGCATTTTTGGGACATGCATTAAGTTACCCGAGAAGAACAGGAAGATGATAACCCATTGGACAATTTCCGAATTCCCGCTTCTGAAACAGTGTTCGTACCAGAGTTGCCGCACCAGATTGTTGACGACTCAAATGTCACTGTAGCTCCAGGGGAAAACAAGGAACCGTTGCCCATAATTTGTGATAAAGATTGCGAAATACTTGCCCACCCACATTTGTTTCCTACCTGTAAATTTTGATATACGCACGAAAGGGAAGAAAAATTAACACCTTGCAGATATTTTAATCAGAGATTACTAAACTATTCTCAAAAGTTTTCATCTGATAGTGATTACATCTTTTATGCACAATCTTTAATGCAACACTTGAATTTGAACAGTAGCATTAATACAGCACTGAAAAAGATTCAAACAGAAGGATTGACCGCTGGCCGTTTATCACAAAATTTTAAAGAAACAATAACTAATTTAATTGCTAACGATAATGCGTATAGTTTTATGAATAATTTGAAAGGTACTCCGGCATACTGGAAAAGATTCCTCTATGAAGTTCTCGCAATGGTAAAACAACTAGGATTGCCAACATTTTTTATGACGTTGTCTTGCGCCGACTTAAAATGGCCAGAATTAGTTGAAATTATTCAAAAAATAAAAGGAGTGGACATGAACGAAGATCAAATAAGTAATTTGAGCTATATGGAAAGAACAGAAATACTGCAATCCAATCCTGTTGTATTAGCAAGACACTTTCAATATCGTCTAGAATGTTTCTTTAAACATATCATTGCCAAAGGAGCACTGGGAGGAAAACTAAAACATCACGCTTCAAGGATAGAATTTCAGGCTCGAGGTAGTGCTCATTCTCACTGTCTTCTTTGGATCGAAAATGCTCCCATTTTAACATACCAGACTATCAATGAATATGTAAAATTTATTGATGGAGTTATTAAATGTGACCTGCCAGAGGATAAGAATAGCAAACTCTATGAATTAGTCATAACATATCAAACACATCGTCATACAAAGTCGTGTCAGAAATATAAAAATCAAACTTGCAGATACCATTTCGGTAGATTTTTCACTGAAAGAACGATAGTTGCCTTGCCCTTAGAGGAAAATTTACCAAATAGAGATGAAATCTTGAATACGAGAAAAAGTATTCTTGCCCCAGTGAAAGAATACATTGATAAAAATTTTGATCCAAGGCATAATAATGTACTTGATCCATCAAAAGATAATTATAAAGAACCAAAATCTATTGACGAAATTCTCAGAGAATTAGGAATTTCAAAAGAGAGTTATTACGAGCAACTTGCAATTTCAACAGACAGAAGTTTCCAAATACATTTTAAACGCTCACCAGCAGCATGTTTTATAAACAACTATTTCGAAGAAGGGTTGCTTGCATGGGAAGCAAATATAGATATCCAGCCCGTCCTGGATTATCACCGAGCAGTGTCCTACATGTGTGCTTACATTTCGAAATCCGAAGACGAATCAACAGAAGCAATGAAGCAAGCAGCAAAAGTAGCTCTAGAAAACAACGTATCTTTAAGAGAAAAAATGAAAGCCATTTCAAGAGCATATCGAACGCATAGGGAAATGTCAATCCAAGAAGCTGTTTCTATTATCCTTCCAGAGATTTGGTTACGAAAAACATCTCCAGCTGTTATTTTTGCGAACAGTAATCTACCCGACAACCGGTATCGTGTTTGCAAAACCCAAGAAGAAATTTCAATTATGGATGAGAACGACACAAATGTTTTCAAGAGAAATATGTTGGATCGATATTTGGATAGGCCGAATGCAAGTTTTAAGAACGGCAGATATAGTGCAATGGATCGGTTATGTTATGCACAATTTTTAGCAAATTACTCTTTAGACTCAAAAAACAAAGAAGAAGAAAATGATTATCAACCAGAAATTTTGGAAGAGTTAGATGCATCTGAAGTAGCGGACTTGAGCTTACCAAAATCAGTTCCACTAATGTCAAGTAAGGAGCGGTTGAAATTGCGAAAAACTAGGTGCGTTTTGAGATACCATGTACCAAGTAGAGAGAAAAAGCCAGAGCACTATGCACATCATTTGCTATTCATGTTCTACCCATTCAGAAATGAAGAAGAACTAAAAGCTATCCCCTCTGGAACATACATGGAAAGATTATCATCACCCGAGGTTTTAGAGATCATTAATAGAAATAAAGCCATTTTTGAACCTTTTGCCGATGTCGTAGATGAAGCCATGATGAACTTCAACGAAAATGCCAGAGGGTATGACATTTACGGCGAACAAGAAAACGATATGGTTAGAGAAGAAGAAAATAATGAAAATGGCGAGGGATCAGACGAAGAAGAAGGAAATGAAAACAATTACCGTGGGGGCACTTCCTTACAAACAATCGAGCCGTTGATATCAGATGACGAATTAAGTTTGAGAATTCGATCACTCAATGTGAAGCAGAGAGAAATTTTTGACTTTATTGTACAATGGAGCAGAAAATTATCCCAAAATTTGAGAACTAATAGAGTTCAAAGACAGACACCTTTTCATATATTTTTGACAGGTAGCGCGGGTTGCGGAAAATCATACACTCTAAATACCATCAAGTTTTATCTCCAGAAGGCTTTGACGTACGGAACAAAAAATGCATCTAAAGAAAGATTGCTAATTGTGGCACCGACTGGTATAGCAGCAGTTAATGTATCTGGTTCAACCCTAAATTCGGTTTTTAGTATCCCACCTAATCACGAATACTCTAAACATATCCCCCGACTCCATGATCAACCTAGGTCAAATCTCAGGGAACGGCTATCAGAATTGAAAGTTATAATCATTGATGAAATCTCAATGGTCTCAAAATATCGTTTACTCCATATTCATCAACGACTTTGTGATATCTTTGGCTGCGGTGAAGATATCCCATTTGCAGGTATTTCAATCATAGCCTGTGGGGATTTCTATCAATTGCCTCCGATTAAAGGTGGTACAATATTTTCCCGATTTTCAGAGGATTTGCTGAACATTGATCTTTGCTGGAGGAACTTCAAAATTGTTGAGCTTGGACTGAGGTGATGAGACAAAGGGGCGATCAAAGGTTCATTGATATTTTAAACAATATCAGAATAGGGGTCATCCGAGACAATGACATGGAAGTTCTTGCTCAGAGAACCATCACTGAAGACCCACCCTAATTATCCAAAGGAAGCAATTCATTTATGGGCTGAAAATAAGCCAGTACATGCTCATAACAACAAAAAGAAACTAGATGAGCTTCCTGGTGAAGAGTTCGAAGTAGTTTTCATCAGAAAGTTTCCAAGAAATATAAGCAATGCCGATATATAAATGACGTGTACAAAAGGGGGCAATGCAAACAGGAGGCTTAGGCTTAGCGAACAAATTTATTTTCAAATATGGCGCTAGAGTTATGCTAACATCAAATATCGATGTCGAAGATAAACTTTGCAATGGTCAGATTGGAGTAGTCGAACATATAAAGTTTGACGATCGTGGAAACGTAAAATGCATATACTTGAAAATGGAAAGTGACGAGATTGGTTTGAAAGCGAAAGGTAATGATAACTATGGTCGATCTAATAACCTTGTTCCTATAGAAAAAATAGAAAAAGAGTTTTTGGTGTTAGGACTACTAGACCTTTTCCCACTGCACTGTAAAACGCATCCATTTCCACTAATGCTTTCATGGGCATGCACCGTTCATAAAGTACAGGAGGAAAACATTTTCTCAAATCGTTTTTGATGTTACTTTACACGGGCAAAGAAGTTTTAAGCCAGGTCAAGTTTATGTTGCTTTGAGTCGTGTTACTTCATTGCAAGGTCTGTATTTGATGGGAAATTTTAATAAAAAAATCATAAAATGTGACGAGAAGGCCTCCGAGGAATACAACTACTTGAGAGAAAACCTATCATTTCAAACTGAAAATAGCGATGAAACAAATGCAAATGACATCATTATAACTCTCCTAAATGTTCGATCTTTGAGAAAACATTCTATAGATATAAGAGCTGACAAAATACTCACAGAGAGTTGTTTAATTTGTATGACAGAAACTCAACTAGCGGACCACTCTCACTGTAATGAAATAGAAAATGTACTGGAAATGTTTTCCCTAAATTATAATAATGAAGCAAATCACCCTTATTCTAATACAGCTATTGCTTATAAAGAACAAATAGAAATATTGGAAACTTATAATATACCTGGAGCGTCACGATTTACGATCAAGCATTGTAGAATAAATTTTCCTTTGAAAATTATTCTTCTATACCGCCAACAGAATCTTAACAATGAAAACTTTTTATATATAATCCACCACTTACAAGGAACTGTCGACAAAGCTCATATCATCCTTGGAGACTTTAACAAGAACTTTTTTACTGAAGAAAGTAACTTCCTGAAAACTTACTTACTACAAGATTATGAAATGATTGTTCATGAAGGAACACACATTTCTGGTTCGTTAATTGATCATGTTTATGTTCATAATGACTTTAAGACATCATTCAATATTAGTACTAATATTCACAGTATATATTATTCAGATCACGATGCAATAAAAATCAAAATCTCTATCTAACATTAATAAAAGAAGAAGGCATTCATGATCGCGAAAAAAAGTAAAAATCCATTATCATATTCATATCAACAAAAACGATCATATTCCCAACCTTACAGAGCTTTAGTGCGTCAGTTGATGAAAACAACGCGCTATTCCCGACGATTGACTACCCGCGTCGCCTCCTCCATCCCATATGTTCTCTAGCGTGGGCGGTCGCCAATAATACGCCATCGAAATATTAGAGGGCGTAGGGATAATGGATGAAGAGGGAAGGCGCGAGCATTGAGTTTCAAGCCCGAAGGGCTAGAGGCGAATCTTCAACCATTCTCAGGCAAGAAAAATTGAAGCCTCTTATTTCCCATCCAAAACGCGCATAGAACGCGCCATAATCATGACAACGGATTGTATCCAGTGGTTCTTTTGTTTCGGAGGACTACATTTTTTGAAACCTAGCGATAGATTTTAGTTTCAACCCGGCGTTTGTGTAAAAAATACGCGTCATCCAGAAGAGTCGCCTCTAGCCCCTTCGGGCTAGAAGAACTCAATGGGCGCGAGCAAGGAAAAATATAACAGAGAGCAAGACCGCGACATAAAGAAACATGTGCGCAGTGGAAAAAAACCTGGAGTAAAATGTTAATATGCCATTTGCCTATGTCACGTGCTCAAATTTGCTTCTATTGACCAATCAGTTTGCGTAATTAATTTTTGTCCAATCAAAATACATCTATGGCAGCATGAAGCTTGAAAACCATGCATGAGCTCTCTCTTTGCGGATCAACCTCAGACAAGGAAAGATTACACGAGATCTAATTGACTTTAATTACATTTGCAAACCACAAAATTGAATGATCACAATGCCAAAGAAAATCAAACCTCAATCACCAAAAGCAGCAGCTCAAGGTAAGCAATTAATCCGTCTAATGTATTGGGGTTTAAAAGATGAGTTTACTTCGAAATTTTTTAAAAGATATGTTATCTGAAGGAGGATAACACAACTCATGGGCAGAAATTAAAACTGAAAATTATGGTATATTCAGAATTCAGATTGAAATTTAAATATGTAACACCCTTGTGGCCCTGTTTCAGATCACTTTTAAGAAATTTCTCTACCATAGATTTCCTCTGTATCCTTTGGCAAGAGTTTAGCACACTTTCAGCAACCTTTGTTGTTTGTTGTCTGTGTATCTGACAGGTAATCTGCACTTACCCAGACTTACCCACACTACCTCTAGACCAAAGTGGTCACATAATAATGCTCAATTTTACAGTGAGAAACTCATTAAATCACTTTCTCAATTTAGAACTGGATTCTGGATCCCAAGCAACACTTACTCCAACGAAAGGTAGGTAAACATTACATGATTCATATTCTTACAGTGAGCATCTTTGATAACCAGTAAATTTTACACCGATATAACAATATCAGAATCATAGAATAGAAATCAAAATTTTCCTAACCGTATCCTCCTTCAATTAAATGGTTTCCAAGTGGCATCATTAAGAAATATTGAGCAACAGGTGTGAATGGAATGGCTAAGAGGGATGTTTGAAAGAATAGAACCTCTTATGGGACCTCAAAGACCTGTAAAATCAATCAGTTATTTTAACTCTTCAAAAGGATCTCTAATATAGAAAATTTCAACTTTTTATGGCCCAGATGAAGAGAAGAGCAAAATTTAAAGTAAATTGATCAAGATAGGCCCTAATTATAGTGTCTTGAGTTTAAATTTTTTTTTACAGTTGACACACTAATTTGAGGTTCCACTATCCAATATCCGTTTTATTCGATAAAGTATTCCTTAACAAGAAACTCCTAAACAACGCTCTATTATACGATAAGCTCCCTTATGCGATGAAAATCCAATCCCCCTTGAAGATAGATTAGATAGCGTCAACTGTTATTTGAGTTTTGAAGTTTGGCATTCACATACTTCAACTCTCAAACCTAGTAACCTTTGGAGCATCTGGCAGTTGACAGGCTATAAACTGTAATTACTTTCTTATTTTCAGAAAATGAAGCTAAACCAGACAATCAAGTAGCAGGTAAAAATTTTAAGTAATTGTCCTGGTCAGTTGACAAATGCCTGACAAGAAAAAAAGTCATCGCATAGCTTCTAAATTCATCTCAAACCAGTCCCTCCCACTCAATACAATTAATAATTTTTTCCAACCGATTGATTGGCTATCGATTGGTTCTGATAATTGATAGACAATCGATTATCAAGATTATGAGGGAGGCTTTTTTACCTATTGATTTATCTATTGGTCATTTATTGGCTTGTAAATGATTGATTAATTATCAAGTGACTTTTGAATGACTTTTTGGCTATGGTTACTGTAAAACAGATAAACAATCGGTTAAGTCAGGTTTCCAAAGAAGGCTCAAAAACCAATAAATATCTAATCCATCAATTGGAAAAAGTCATTGGTTGTACCAATAGGAGAGACTGGTCTTAAGAAATTTAAAATATGAATTCTCACTTATATTGCTGATTGGGGTGATAAATAAAACAATCTTATAACTAAAATGACTTTTATTTGCATCGGAATATCGGAATACTTCATGTCAATATTTGAGAAATATCTTTTTATAATCGCACCTCTTTTATTTATTAAATCAGGCTGCTCACGAGATAAAGATTCAATCCCAACAACACCTAAAAGACAGAAACTGAATTCTGAAGGTAAACCAGACCATATTTTGTGCCCAAAGTTTTGGTCATTAGATAAGCAACCACAGGTCTTGAAAAATAACAAATAATTCTACGTACAGTTGAACTTTCAGATCATCCAGCTGCAAGATTTTAACATGCACCTGCATCTTTTAACATTCTGACAGATATCTTGTGGCATGTTAATGTTTCAGGTTTTTAAATTCAAATTTATTGAACTACAGTAAGGACTAAGGGTTACTTGGTATATATCGAACCATTGAATTGTAGTCAACTTTTCTTGCTCTTTTATTTTAGATGAAGAATATCATGGGTACGTTATCAAGCTTTTCAACTTGACTACATCACCATCAAGGGTGAGGTACTTCAATGCTCTTCTTGATGATGGTGATTCAGAACGCTCTTTGGTTTGCTACAAGCCGGAACTACACCAAACGTTCCAGTCAGCCAAGTTGCAAGATATGCCCGTAAAATTAGTGAATTTCCAACCAATGCATGATGATGTCAGGGATGTTACAACCTTCAAACTTGGGCAACAGTCTGCCGTCGAGATGTCAACACGGAAATTGTCTTTCGATCTTGTGAAAAGCAAAGTTCAAGCCGTTCATACTTTCACTCAATTGAGTCAAATTGAACAAAAACCTGAAGATGCCATAGTGAATGTACAATGTTATGTTTCTGTAATCCACCAAGCTGAAGAGGTTAGTGAGTGAAAATTGCATTACAGGCTTGGACAGAATTTAAAAGTTAAACCCTATATCTACTAGGGAGGCCTTTTATGTTTTTGGGATATACTTTTATTCACAGCTCCTTCAATAAATTTGTTTCTGAAATTTCTTGACTTTTCCTAAAATTTATAGTAGTTGGGAAATTTGTCTCAAAATGATCAAATTGTCACTTTGTCATCCCATCCAAGAGTACTCAATTTTGGATAAGTACCCCCTGAGCCACAGGCCAACATGTTTGAAATTATGTTTGAATGTTTTCAATCTTGCTCCTTTAGAAAGAGACACGCTTTGGGAGTAGACTTAAGCTGACTACTTACATACACGATGACTCAGTATCTGATCAGATGCAGCTGATATTATGGGGAAACTATGCCAATCGCATCCGCACCAGTGGTTCTTACAAGTTTAAAGAACTCCGCGTCAAGACTTACAATGGGAAGTATTTAACTTCGACGGCTCACACAGAAATTTCAACAGCTGATGCAATATTTCATCCAGTCAATGAAAAGGAAAACCACAACCAAGTTGAAACAATACAATTTCCAATCTTAACCATTGCAACATTGGATGTCAACCATCGGTGTGCTATTTGCAACAGGAATGTTATCGTGAAAGGTAAATTAGGTATTTGTAGCATTTGTGGTAAAGGGCGGCTTGGACCCAAATTCTTTTATGCAAAGGTAACCCTCATGAAGAAAGATGATGTAGTTATATCACTAGACATGCCACATGATGTGGTTCAATCGTTTATAAAACTTTCAAATGCAGATGTTGAAGACATGGATGACATAGAAGACAAATTGTTGGGAAGTGGCAGTGACTTCATTATGGAATATAATTCTGGAACTAACACTGTCACAAGCATATCCATACAATGAGGGATCTTAGACTGAAAGACTTCATCTTTAATGTTTGTATAATTAGGCTAGCTGACATGATGTTTACAATTTAGTCTTTCATATTATACTTGATTAAAATGACAAAAGAGGTATTTATCTTTTCAGACTTAATCTCCACAATGATACAAGCCTTTTCATAAACAAACACAATTTCACCTGGCAAAAGTGACAATCTATTTTAATTTGTTTTTGTTTTTGGTCTATTTTTTACAAAATTGATAACATTTATTTTATTTTTTTTGCTCACTTGTAAATAACATTTGTAGGAGTAATTCTTTTGTTTGCAGGTTTCATTTATTGACTATTTTTACTATAGGAGCTTTTGTTATTTTCACAGCAAAAACCAGAGTTAATATTTTTGTATCTTAAAAAAGGAGACATGTAATTGCAAAGTTAATTTTCCCAGTTTGAAACATGGAAAATGACTCTGGAATTCCAGTTCTCGTTTGACAGATTTATATTGAAGTTTAGAACATATCTTATTTTTGTGTAAAAAAGTACATTCTATAAAGATTTATCTAGGAAACGTATTTATATTCTATAAAAGATTTATATTAGTGATTTTAACAGTTTTTATTTAATAGGAAAATGTATTTCCTTAACTTTTGTTTTTACTTGTTGAAGGTTAGACTTTACACTCTGATCCTGATTTTAAAGGCAACTCAAATTTATGATTTTATTTTTTATTAGACATGAAGATATCTTTTTACATTTTCATGAAGCATTCAAATTGTGTCATCTAATCTTTATTATTATTATACACCCGTAGGCAAAAGCAGCCATAACTTTTTTTTGAAATTTGATTTTTGTCACTTATTCTGTTGTTCTTAAGTAAAGAGAAACAATAAAATAGTTCGATTTCCAATTCCGTGAACAATTTAATGATTTAAATCATTAAAAAATAAAAAAACATTCGAATGTTCGATTTATAAGAATTGTTTTGTTTGACTTTTCTACAAGATAGAAAACCTTGCCTCGATATCACCGTAATTAACGTTAACTACCTTGGAATTCTATATCACTAAATTTAAAAAGTACCCGCACTCAATTTCACTGAGACCGATTTCTTGAACAACCCTGAAAATACTTTAATTAAATAGAAGAGTGTTCATCCAAGATCTCAAAGGTTTCACTTTGTAAATTATAATGTTCAAATAGAAGTTATTTGTTGTTTTAAAAGCCCGAAAAACTATAGAATCACTACCCCCAGGCAAGAAAAAGTGATGAGAGCGGAAAACCTTCAAGGGACCTCAAATTTTCATCGGAAACGGCAGCTTATAGAAAGTCGAATATTCCCACCCAGAAGTTTATCCTCTAGCCCCGTCGGGGCGTTAAACTCGAAGGGGAAAAAACAATAGACTAGGGTCTACTCCTGTCAGAACTTTGCTTTTTGGTAATTTTGACCTGAATTCCTAAATTTCTGAAAAACTGCTCGAGGTTTACAGAGAGTTAATCCATTGATCAGTATACTATGATGTGAGATGAGAATAGAGCCATCCTAAGGAAGTCTAACTTTGGGTCAAAGAAAAAGGCTAAAGATTAGGAACATTTGAAGTTGGTCGAAATACCTAATGCCAAAAATGCTAAAAAAGTTTTAAATAATGGTCCGAAAACCGCCACTTTGTTGTTGACCTATGGTTAAGGAGTGTGAGATAACAAACAAAGTAAAACAGTAAAGTACACAGGTTCATTTATGTAGCATATGAAATATATATTGGAACTGTTCGCATTAATGTTCGTAAATTGACGTTTGAACGTAATCGCATAGTTGTTTGGACGTGATTGTAACATTTGATCTATTCGTTTGTGTGCTCGTTTGCATACGTCATATGATGTTGAACGTCTCGACAGCGGTACATGAATAAAAATATAAAAATTGTAAAAGTTGATGTCCAGAGGCCTTGTAGAGAACCCAAGCCCCACCCAAGCTGAGCATTTATCACACTGGCCCAGTCTTTTTCGCCCGTTGTACCGACAAAAAGCCCGTTCGATTAAAAGGGCGAGAAAAAGAAAAATAATTTTCGCTCTATCTTCGAATGCGCAAAAATACGCAAGACTTCTATACAGTCGTGAATTTTGTTATCGAAAAAGGCTCCGACAGACTACTCTAAGAGAAAAGTCTTATGTCCGAAATAAAAAAAAACACCAACGAGTGCAAACAATTAGAGCACTTTATTCTTTGAAGTGCAAAATTAACAGCAATCTCTGATGCTGGGCCTTCATGCCGCCAGGCTGCTTGTTTTGAATTCATTGCATTGCGAAAAAGACGTTAGATTTCATTTCCAGACTAAACGTCGTCACGCTGATAGGATCAACCAAATTTTTCAAACAAAAATGGTGTTTTCAGCGGAGGATAAGGCGATCATAAAAAATGATTTCTTGGAAAAGAATTGGAATGCAAACCGTATATGCACAGAACATCCTACAAAGAAATGGGATAGATCATCTGTTTACAGACTGTTGCAAAGATTTAAAGAAAGCGGAATCGATGGAAAGAAAATCTGGCTCCGGTAGACAAAGGACAGCGTGCACAGAAGAAAATGAAGACCTTGTGGAAGAGCTAATCTGTTCCCAAGAGGAAAACCCTGGAAGCCACATGTCCCCACGTGAGATTCAAAAGCATACAGGCATCAGTAGAACATCGGTCAGAAGAATGGTCCGCCGTAAAGGTTTAAGGCAGTTCAAACGCTTGAAGACACCCATGATGAGTTCCGGTACGAAAGAAAGGAGAACAACAAGGGCAGGGGAATTAGCTGAAAGATTCGGAAAGAACCGTATGGTAGAAAAGTGCGTATTTCAAGACGAGAAAGATTTCACGCTCGACATCCCGATCAACCATCAAAATAGCCCAGTTTATGGACCGCAAACAAAATCTGAAATATCTGCCGACCGCTTGTTCCACATTCAAAATCGTCAATCGAAAAAGGTAATGGTTTCAGCTTGTGTGTCCTGGAAAGGCACGACCAAGCCTCACTTTGTTAATGACAACGGATTGAAGGTAAATGGTCAATCGTATAAGAAGCATCTCGACAAGGAATTGATTCCTGAGATTCAACAAATCATGCAAAACAACAGATGGATTTTTCTCCAAGATAGTGCACCTTCACATCGATCCACAATCGTGCAAGATTTATTGAAAGAAAGATTGAACAAACGTTTTGTGAAAAACACTGAATGGCCTCCATCTTCCCCAGATTGTAATCCCCTTGATTACCATTTTTGGAATAAGGTTAAGGATCTGGTATATGAAGATAGATTTGGCCAGCCTTTCAAAGACATTGCAGAATTAAAGCGTAAAATTAGAAAGGTCAGGCCAAAAGCAGCGAAAGATACGACTGGAATTCGCAAGGCTCTCAAACAGTTTATTCCCAGATTAAATGCAGTAGCAGAAAACGGTGGAAACTGCATCAAAATGATTTTTGGATAGACATTGTAGCTTTCTGGTTAAGCCGTACTTCTTTAATTTGATTTATCAATTTATGATATCAAATTAATGAAAAAGTTTATTTTCATTTTTTTTTAAGTAAAGATTTTTTTGACGTTTTGACGTCAATTTTTAACCAAATGTAACAACTCTATGAAAATGCTCACAACTTAACAAATATTGTGTGTTTATTGATGAAACTTTGAACAAAGGTTCATCTTAGGTTGGAAAACATTTGGTAGAAATCCGTTTCTATATCTTCCAGCGATTTGAAGATATAAACCAAAAAATATACGTTGCGTTTTTTTCGGCCCACCCGGTGTATGATAACGGTATTCTTTTCTTATTGTGGGAATCAGTTTCGTCCACAAAGCCAATTTTTAGCCATCAAGTAATTATAATGGTTCAAGCCTAACACATTACATGAAATTTTTACCACCATGAGTCATGAGTCCAAATCTTATGGAGCTCACCTGCAATTTACACGCTATTCTATCTTTTCTGAATGATACCTATTATTTTTATTTTATTATTTCAGCTTACACACGACTATTTGTACATCGGGTAAAGTCGGTTGACAATGCCGATGTTTTGGAAGCGGGTCTTGGGGGAACACAGAGGGGTTGTTGCCGCCAAGAACCAGGCAGTTTGGACGTGGACGTGGTCTTGGAAGTGGGCGTGGTAGTGGTAGAGTTGGAGGAGAAGATAGGCGTGAAAGGTCTCGATCTCGTTCAAGATCTTACTCGCGACCTTGTTCGGACTGCTACCGCCGCAACCGGGAATGTCACCATCGACGTTAAACTGACTTTAAATATGCCAATTATGCCTGTCAATTTTTGAAAAAAGCCAATAAGCCAGGAGCATCTTGCCTCAAAAAAACAACTTTCTCAATTTTCAAAAACCTCTAATCTTTTTATTACAGAGTTATACCCATTTTGCTTTAATTTTTCCAAAGTTTTGTATTGGCATAATTGGCGTGTTTAAAACCGGTTTTGAAAGTTTTTTAGGTCTTTCCCAAATCAGTGTTACCGTATACTTAAAATACAAACAGTTACATTAAGAGAAAACGAGAAATGTTTTATGCAAACTACTTTTTTTCCAATCACAGAGAACTTATATTTAAAGCAGTCGTATGATTCGGGATGGATCTATTACTTTTCTTACGTTTCCTACATTGTGTAATTTGTCAAATTATTGCCCTGAATTTTTTAACCTGCCCAACGAGTTACAATTTTTCAAAAAATTTTTTGTTTCGATCAAAGAATAGTGTTCAGCGCCACTAATGCCTGATACGTTGATTTTTCAGTTCTTTTTATTTTAAACAGGTGAAAGGCTTCCAGGTAATAAGCTTATATTATTCCAATTTTCACATTACAATAATAGCTCCAAAATGTGTACATACCAAACGAAAGCTCAGTTTGATTTGTGTCGAGTATATGATTTGAAACGTTAGATCAATTTATTAATATACTTAGAAATATGTATAATATTTCGTTGCTTTTTTCTAATTTTCATATTCAAAGGTGTAGATTTCGACGTGATATTTTTAAAGCCCTGAAAAGCTGCTTAAGCGAAATATGATATCGTTGGTTTTTTTATGACCTTTACTTAGATCTCGAGATCTCGAGATTTCATTGTTAAGTCCTTTGAAATGACGCTTTTTGCTGGGTCAGCACTTTCAATGAAAAGAAATTATAATTTTTATGAGACTTTTAAATGCTATTTATTGATTTCCTTGGAAAATTGTATGATAGACGCAATTTCTTCAGATTATTAACAAATGTACAAATTTCTTCTCAAGTTTTAAATATTTTTTTCAAATATTCAAATATATTTTAACTATTAATTCATTAATAATATTTTCAATATATTTATTTATTATAAATATAATTTAATTGTTAATTGATTAATTATGTAATTTGAAATTTTCAAAAATATTTCCAAAAATCCAGATTAAGAAAGGTTAAAAAATACTGCTCCTATCATCTCCTGCCAATGTACTTTCCAACAAATCTAGAATAAAATACCTTCTCGATGATACGTTATCGGTAGAAAATTCGTCGGTGGAAAATCTCACCAGCAAAAATTGTTCATCGGTAAAAAAATTTTCGTCACTTTTTACCTACGAATTTCCTACCGAAATGGCACAGAATCCAATCCCAGTCCCAGCCAAATGTCAGGTTGTGGCAGGACCCTGCCGACGCACCGGACTTAACGAACACCGGACACGCGAAAGTCCTGTGTAAAATGAGAATTTTTTTTACCACCGGACAATTTCTACACCTGACTTAAGGAAGTCGGATGTCCGGTGTCGGAGAAAGATATTTTTTCCCACCGGACAATCAAAACACCGGAGACATGACCAGTCCGGTGCTTCCGGTGTTTCTTATTTTTTGTTTCATAAATGTCCGGCGTCCAAAATTCCCTGTATGCAACACCGGACTGACACCGGACTTATTGCGTCCGGTGTAGCGAAAGGATACTTTTTGCCACCGGACAAATACACCGGACAGTCCGGTGCGTCGGCAGGGTCCTGTTGTGGCCCTCAAAAGCGTAAATTTCCGAAATCTCCCCAAGGGTTTTGAAGTTAGTTTAACGTACATTTAGGACTCTGTAGCTGTATCAAAAATTATAGCCATTTCAGGATCCCCGGTACTTTTTAACCCTCTACAACGAGTATATTCGTATGTTGACATCGGATGGAGTCGAAAGGTTTTGCTTGCAACTTGCGAAACGAGAGAGGGAGTCTGGATCGCTTTGCAACTAGTCTGATGGCCGCCAGAGCGATCAAGATAAAAACTATACGTCAAAAGAACAATTTGCTTTTTCCGGATTTCCGGACTTTTTCTCCACAAAATCGAATGTTGAAGTTCGTTTTGCTTTTTTCTTGGCATTGATTCTGTTAAGATGTCCAATAACAGGCGAAGAATTTTGTACAACCCAGAACTTTTGAAACTAGAAAAGAAACGAGATTTTTAATGGAATTCCTCAACATGTTTGTATAGGACTTTGAAGATCACGGAGACAGCACAAGACAGCGGTTTGGTACTACATACTTTGGTACTATATATATTTATTTTGAGTAGTTGAAGGTTTTATACCTCTAGACTATATATATATGAATGTAAAAGGTCTCATTTCTGCTAGTTCGCCTAGTGCCTATAACTTCCACTCTGTAGGTAGATTTATTGATGATTTGTGTGCCTTAAATGACAGAGATGAGTTTCATAATTGCTACAAACAGATTTACCCTAAAGAATTAGATCTCAAAGTTGAGCACCATGGAAACCATGCATCGTTTTTAGATTTAGATATCACCGTTGAAAACAATATTTTTAGATATAAACTTTTTGATAAGAGAGATGCCTTCCCCTTCTTCATTGTAAGGATGCCACATGCCGACAGTAACATCCCATCGTGCATTTTTTATGGATCCGTCTTTTCAGAAATTTTACGGATAGCACGTAGCACACTCATGTTTGAAGATCTGACTCCTAGAGTCACTGAGCTTTTCATTCGAATGCGAAACCAGGGTGCTTCAAACGCTTTCTTGAAGAAGCAAGTTGTCAAATGTTTTTCCAGGTTTCCTGACTGTTTTATGAAGTATGGGATAGCAGTCGAAGAATTTTTACATATTTTCAAATTGTGAAATTGTTTCTTGTGTATTGTATGTGTGTGTTTTTTTTCTGTCTAAAGAATTAGCATTAGCATCGGAGGTATTCATTTCCTACTTTTCTTTCCCCTGTGCAGTCCTCCCGTCGCGGCACGCCGAACCGGGTTCGCGTCCAACTTACAATTCTGTTCTTTTTTCTATTTTTATATAAGATTGTGTTTGTTACAAATGTTTGTTTCACCTGTAGTGCACGTGGGATAGTTGGTACAGTGTGTCTTTCTGTCCTTTTGTACTGTATTTTGTTGTAGTGTCTATTTGTTGTCTGTTATTTGTTTGGAAGCTGCTGGTCAGTTCCTTTTTCTATTATGTTTTCCGAAGGCGACTGAGTGTGGGCCCTTAAACACGTGGAAAGTCACTATGCCAGTCACAAGTCTGGGACTTCGGGTTTTGTTTTGTGTTTGTATCTTTTTTTAATTTATTTGATGTGTTTGCTTTTGTATTTGTCCCCATTTTGTATGTATTTTGATGAACTTGTGTAAATGATTGTACGGAAGTGTGTTTATCAAAAAAGTTTTTTGCAATTCATTGTTTCTCCACTATTACTTTTCTTCTATCTTCATTTGGATTAGGTTTTTCTTTCACATACCACTATTTAAATTCCCTTTAACTTTTTGCTAAATTACCCTCTGTTTCGGAATGATTAAAAAATTAAAAATACCAAAAAAATCGTAAATATACACAATTAACAAAAATATTCTTAACTTTTTTTCGTTTTATTAGTTTGAGTTATTTATATATCAATACTTTTCTTTTTCTAAAATGACAGATGTATATGCGTTTCGCCCTTATTAGGACTCGTCAGCACTGCATACTGCATATATAGAAGTATTTTATAATATGAAATGCTCTAGATTATATTATGCGGTTGTTGATTGTAGCTTTTTTGAAAGATGGGTATTACAGTGTATAATTTCACATAGTTCCCGCTATGGCAATAATGTAAGTAACTTGTTGATTTTTTTATGAATTTTGTGCCTGTTAGATAATTAGACAGAGTTTTTATTCTAAATTTACATCGACTTATTTGGTTTTAAAGGGAAACGGGTCAAGAGTTTTTAGCCAGTTATTTACGATATCAACAGAGATCAGAGAAGCTGTTCTTCAGTATACCTTATAAATAAAATCTTATGTTTTGTAGGAGTCAATCTTCTGAAAGTCTTGATTGAATGTTTTGAATTTAAAGGAGGTGATAGTTTGGTTAAATTTCATTTAAAAGTATAAAAGAATCTGTTTTGATAATAATATTTATTTTCGTGATAAACTAACTTTGAATTTTCTGGCGTTTTCAAATCCTGCTATCTTGTCCAATTTTAATTGCATTGTGGGACGCATGATTTAGATGGCATTTGAAATGTGCAATGGAATGACTTCTATGTTTCAAATACAATTCAATTTGAAATGCGTTTGAATTATAATTTTGAAACATGAAAAGTAATTTTCACAAACTTATTTCAAATTAGATAATTCAAAAACATTTCACAGATTACTTTTGAAATATGTTTTTGAAATGTATTTGAATTGCTAACTATTTTATTGGAAATTCACAATTCAAATACATTTCATATTATACAATCCAAACGCAGTTCATGGATTGCTTTTAAAATGTCATTATGAAATGTATTTGAATTGCTACTGTATTATTATTAGAAATTCATAATTCAAATACAATCCAAAAGCACTTCATGAACTGCTTTTGAATTATAACTGAACCTTCTTTGAAATACATTTGAATTGTACAAAATTCAAATATAATTTACATTCGTAGGGGATGACATAGAAATCCGTCAATGTAAAACTAGTGATCTAAAATGACTATAAGGAAGAAAGCAATTCAATATGAGTTAAGATGGAAAGAAGTAACTCAATATGAGTCAAAAAAGATATTTCAAGAAAACACATAATCTGTTCCACAGGATTTCGGCCTCTTACCAGTACCGCACTTTGCGTCGATCGATTGATGCCAACCCGATCGAGTGATGTCACTCAATCGGGTGATATTTTAGTAACCCGATTGATGGTACAATCACTTGATTGGGTTGTCGAAAAAAAATAAAAACTTTTGTGGAGGCGCGAAAACAAGTGTGATAGCTGGAATTTCTTCCAGCAAACGAAGCACCTTAAAATTAACCAAATTACCGTGCATAATAAAATTTTACCGCGTACTTTTTTAACTATGTCAATGTGAGTGAGTATGGCTGACGAACCAATGAGAAAACGAGGAGAACAGTCAACTTTTTCTTTTCCCTTTTTGAATTTCTTTTTCCTCCAACATTCCTTATCGAACAGGTGCGAACTTTTGGTAGTTGCAATATCAAAATCCTTATTTCTGTGCGTTCTGCAGTTCTGGCTCGTAACAAATTATTCTCTTTATATGAATGACCATTATTTTTTGTTAGAATAAAGAAAAAAAACAAATAAATTATACAAGAACAATATTTCTTTTTATTGACTATATTTAGGCTCTGCTGAAAGTTGTATGAGATAAAATTGCAGAAGTTATGGAAGATAATCTGACAAATAATCTCATCTTTACTGCTCAACAACTAAAGGATTTTGGGATTCAGTTTGATGAGACTCAAGATTCTTTTGAGATAAATTTGCCGGGGATGAATTTGTTGAATTTATCTCAACTTGACGAATCAGCTCCCGTCATAACAAATCACATCATTCCTGAGAGGCAGGAAAGTGAATTAACTCAATCGCTTTCAGAATCAGAGGAATCAGCACCTTCTGTCGACGAAACAATATCAACCAATATCCATGATGAAACACTAGCAACTAACAATGAGGAGCTTCAATGTAAATTAGTGAACACCACCAAAGAGAGCACCCCACCCGACGATAGTATGATCTTGTGTGAAACCGAGCCTGTTAGGCACTATTTGGATTACGGTGGAAACGAAGAGGTTGACTTTGCAAGTTCGGACCAAACAAATCAAGGTAACACTAAGCAAAAGTTTTATTGTAGTTTACACATAAAATATAAGCAAAGCATTATACAAATACCATAACGATTGTGAAATTAAATACTAAACTAAAAATAGCTGAAAATGTTTTAAGGATTTTTAAATATTTTATTACTATACTAATCAAGATGCTTTTATTCTTAGACAGCAGAAGAGACCCCATCACACTGGCCCGATGGTAGCAAAATTCATGACTGACAACCACGGTCGGCAAAAATGCTTTTATGAGAGAAAAAATACAATACTAAATAAAAAGTGTAAGGATCTTGATAATATTGTTTAGCTGCTTCGTTCATTTTCTTTATCGTCAAAATCATTGTACACTTCCTCAATCTGCTCGGCTATCGAAAGAAAGTGTTCAATGTAATCATCTTTTTTCTTTCTTTTAACAGTTTTATCAAAAATTTCATATTGGAGTTTAGCAGTGTCCTTGTCAAAAGTTTCAATCATTCTGTAAATCAAAATTTTAATTTCGTCTTTAGTTTTATTTTGAAGGGAGCAATACTCCTCTTCGTCTTTTTGCGTAACAAATACTGGTGTTAACTTTAAACTCGCCCCATCAATCTTAGCTGTTATATATTCTTTTGTGTTGTTTACGGCGATAGATGGAAGCTTTATCAAATCCTCTGATAAAGTGTTTTTTGCGTCAATACTTTTATGATCACTCGTTTCCAATGGGTTCAAAAGATATTTCATCTTTCGAATAAAACTTCTTACTTTCATGATTTGCACATCGTTTTTCTTTTTATACGTTTCATACTCACGGTTCTCGTCGTCTCGTTCTTTAACATTAATCACCTCTCGTTTCAGCTGGAATGAAAAAACAATTCATTGGTTAAAATGATAGAATTATTTTCCTATTTACAGGCAGAGTACCTTCACGTTGCAACCGGAGCATACGTTTATCTGATCATCAAACCAATCGACTCAAACGCTAAGTATGTTTACGATAGCTCGAAAACAACATATCGCAATTGTGGAATTCAGTTCGGAGTACCAGCACCTGATCTTCAACGTCCGTCTTCGACAAGAGGAAAAACAAACACTCCTTTGAAAGAAACAAGGAAAAGAAAGTTCAAAATTTCAGAAATACCGAAGTTAAATGTGAATAGTCTTCCAAAATCCAAGCCAAAGAAATCGAGGACATCTTCGAAGGAACTGAATGAGAAGAATAATGGGAGCAAAGGCTGCAAATAAGGATAATAAGTCTTTAGATAAAAACAAAGGAACACCAAGCATAAAACCGAAATCAAAAATAGTTTCAAAGAAATCAGCTTCAAAAACAAAGCAAACAACAGCTTCTACAACAAAGCAAACAACCGCGTCCACAACAAAACAAACAACAGCTTCCACAACAAAGCAAACAACAGCTCCCACAACAAAACAAACAACTGCGTCCACAACAAAGCAAACAACAGCTTCCACAACAAAGCGCTTGGTACGTTCTGCAATTTGTAATAATTGTGCTGGAGTCTCAGGTGGTGAATGCGTGTATGATTCTCCAGAAGATATAAAGTTTAGAGCTTCAAAAGGTGAAAGAGCATCTTGGATCGGTTGCGATTTCAAACAACGCATATTGGGGCCACGCTTGTTGTGTGGGAGTTTTGATAAAACCCAGGGTACCGATTGAAGACCACGTCTTTCTTTGCCCAAAGCACAGACCAAAGTAAAAACATTACATTTTTAAAACTCTTTTGTTATTAAAGTTACGTAGTCATAATAGTTTATTTTAGTAAAGGACCAACATTAAAAATCAAAAGTTATTTATATCAACCTACCTCTGTGAGTTCATCTATGTTTCTAAAATCTTTAATCCATTGGTCGTTAGTTGGTACTCCGGACATTTTAAGCCAAGATTTGCTCTCTTTATTAAGCTCTTCTAGCATGGCATCGCCACCTTGACACTTTCCAAGAGTCCTTGTTCTCGAACCAGATACAAATTTGTTCATAATTTCCTGTAGTTTGGCTGGCATTAGTATTTTATCACGACCGTGTTGGAATAAAATATTTTGATAAATTGGATGGTTTCTTGCAAAAAAGACGTGCGATGAGTGTAGCATTACATTTCCGGACACCTGACATGTAAACGGGACATGTAAACGGGGTCAAAATTATTATTCTCATCCTTTTATTATAGAATCTCTGACAGTTAAGCCCCCATATCACTTTAACCCTAATTATTTTCTTATTCAAAACAAGTGTGTAAATCAAATCCATGATGAATAAGACTTAAATTGTACATGAAAAGGGATTTTTTTACCTGCCCTCAGCATCATCAAGCTGTGAATGTAGCTGAACACTGATTCTTGCAAGTATAAGTAATTTGGATCTTTGACTTTTTCTGACCAGTCCCAATAACCATCAACTGAAGGAGTCTCTTTTTCAACAATGCAATATCGTACATAAGGAACCATCAACTCCATTCCAAGACTAAGGTATAATATCTCGAGGAAATGCCAAAGTTTATGATGACTTGCACCTTTATAAAGATAAGCTTGAGCTTTAGGGGACTTAAATCCCAATACAGATCCTAAACTACTTGTAAAAACATCCCAGTTCAGCTTGGTGAACGCTCGAGCGGCATTCATTTCAAGATGGAGTAAACCAAATACTGGCAAAAGTCAACCAAACTCGCGGCTTCCCTCAACTTTCTCTAACACGTAACATTTATGATCTTCAGAGTTAGATTTTTCATAATAACAATCTGAACACTCTGGACAACGGTAAACTTTTTCTATGATATCTCGGATAATGTTGTATGGTAAACCATCGCATTCCACCTTTAACCATTCTCTATTACCTGTCCCATACTGCTTTACGCCAGCTCTCGTACCGATAGCTTGAATTATCTGAATAATGCTATCCTAGCTGCACGGATTCAAAAAATCGGGTTCACCAGCTTTACAAGAGATTTTTGGTAAAGATGTTTGATGGTGTGAAAAAGAACCGTAAGGGTTTATCTCGTCTGGTTCTCCTTTTTGAGAATGAGATTGATGTAGTGGTAATTCAATTTCGCCAATGTCTCGTTCCACTTGTACATCTATCTCATCTTTAGAAGATTTGTTGTGCTCTTTAACAACCTTAGTTAAGCATACACGTATATGAGCGTCTCTTGTCTCGCAAAAGTTTTTTTTTGAGGAAGACAGATATTCCTCTAACTCACCGGAGACTTTTCCATCTACTTCGTCCCTCATCCAACCAAGTGGCTTCAATGTCAAGTCTTCTTGCAAATTACTATCGGGATCAAGAGTTACCCAGAGATGACTGGTGATGACACTCGTTTTAACTATATTCGTTTCTGAAATCAGATGTGTTTTCCCGATCTTTTGGTTGTTGTCGAACACTGATTTCGCCAGTCCTACTGGGAATGTTAATGCTTCAATTCCTTGTTCTCTTAGCCAATTGTTTACGTAAGTATAAGATCCTCCTGGGCATCTATTTCCAAGGAAACTCAATTGAGATTTGCAGTTGGTAAAAGTGTAACATAATAGATTTTCCAAGAAGTGATTTGGTAATACCTTCTTGGAATTCATACTGTAATATAAAAGCTCTACAACTTTGGAAAGTATGATGATTTTTGCCCTACCTGCGGTGTTTAAGTCAATACCACTTAGACTGCATAAAAAATGTAGCAAGGGTTCTGGTCTTTCTCTAAACCAATTCAAATGATCAAAGTTTTTAAGCTCGGTGACAGATACAACATTACCTATTTTCTTCATATCCGAGACAATTTGTTTTTTTAACTCTCCTCCTAGCTCAATACATTTTGATATCAACTCTTCATCAACATTTGAATGCTCAGTTTCAACGGTTTCAACATTGTCGTGCTCCTACACGGTATTGTCACGATTTTGAATGACGATATTCAAACAAACCCCACATATGTTTTTGGTGTCATAGTAAATTATCCCTTTAGAGAGCAATGTCTTATAGTCAGCACTTTTAATTCTAGATCTCTTTTGGAGATCAAACAAACTGGACTGTTCAATAATTGCAGAGTTGTCATGTATTTTTGATCCACACACAGCCCTATATCTACCCGTATTCTCATCTCGCTCTTGTTCATTTTCATTTATTCTCTTGCTTTTTCGTTTTCTATTCATCTATGATATGAGAAATTTAAAGTGATTTCAATACTTTTATATCTAGAATGCTAGCGTTATTACCAAAAAATTAGGAGCCTGAATTGTAAAGGTAGGAAAAATAGTAAGGACCCTGCCGACGCACCGGACTGTCCGGAGTATTTGTCCGGTGGCAAAAAGTATTCTTTCGCTACACCGGACGCAATAAGTCCGGTGTCAGTCCGGTGTTGCATACAGGGAATTTTGGACGCCGGACATTTATGAAACAAAAAATTAAGAAACACCGGACGCACCGGACTGGTCATGTCTCCGGTGTTTTGATTGTCCTGTGGGAAAAAATATCTTTCTCCGACACCGGACATCCGACTTCCTTAAGTCAGGTGTAGAAATTGTCCGGTGGTAAAAAAAATTCTCATTTTACACAGGACTTTTGCGTGTCCGGTGTTCGTTAAGTCCGGTGCGTCGGCAGGGTCCTAAATAGTATCTTTATTACGAGTCTTAGCATGATTTTGATTTTAGTAATACTTTAAAAACTGAACGATCTTTAAAATGCTTATCCGTTTTTGAAGAAATATAATATCATAATGTCATACATATATATAACCATATATATAATCCTAGAAAGGAAAATCCTGTACAAGAAATGAATACAAGAAACAAAAAGAAAGTTAAAAAGGTTGAAAATACTAGATGCACTCAACTACAGGTCCTTCCAAGCTCTTGCTATTTAATGCCATCTGAAGTGTTTCAATCACTTTATCATATCAAGAATCAAATGTTTTTAAAACGAACTTGCATGGAACTACAGCACCTCCACCTTCTCTGTCATTTTTTTGCTTTGGATTTTTTCTAAATGATTGGCGATGATCAACGTGCTTACTCGAGCAAGCATTCCCAACAGCAATACAGCTTATTTAGGTAATCTTTGCTTCATTCAAAAAGTTCGAAAAAATTCTGCATAAGTTGGCTGGCACATGTCCGACCATTTTCCCATCAGGCAGTTTCACACTAAGAGCAAACCTATCATACTTGTTATTAAGATCCCTTTCAACCACCATGACCATTCCAGTGTCGGGTTTAATCTTGTAGATATGATATCCCTTGATAACAGATTTGTTGATGATGATATCCTTCATAATTATTTGCACTTCAACTTGAAAAGTATCCCTTCTTTTACTATCTATAATCAATACCTCAATATTTGTCCTGAATGAATGAATCACCCGATGGCCGTATGATCACTCGATCGGTCGCGTCCTTTTTGTCCGGAGGTCGACTTTCTCTAATCAGGTGATAATCACCCGAATGACGGTACAATCACTCGATTGACGCAAAGTGCGGTACTGCTTACGAAAATATCCTCCTTTATGATGGAAATAGGGTTGGGTAGGTAGGCCAAGCAGTGTTAATTAGACACCACGACAGATAAAAGATAGTAAAAAGATGTGTTTAGTGAAAGTATAAAAACGCGCAATAGTATAAAATAAAACACGGAAACAGCCGAAGAAACTAAAATACCAATGAGAAAAGAAGTATACTTTCTACTAAACAAAGTTGCCACACCTTTGACTCGTTCCTGCCACAACGTTGAAGAAAGCATACTAGAAGAGAAGGAACTAGGATTGGATTGCCACTATCCAACCCTGTCGCTCCCACACACATTTTATAGTTCAAAAAATAAGATGGAAAGAGTGGGGAAAGATGAGAATTTAAAAAGTCGGACTAGAACCCGGTTCGAAGCCCCGTACACCCGTCACCGCTCACCGCAAGAGTAAATCTTGAGAGAGTTGAAATCTTGAAAATTCTGAAAAATGACGAACTATAACCCGTCAAAGACTGCAATCTAACTTTGCGTTTTCAGCACCTTGACATCGCATTCTTTGTATAAAAACTTTGTCTTTAACTTTCAAGTCCTCGAAAAGTAGCGTAGAACGAGCAATCCTGAGAAGTTCACCAACAAAAGCAGAATAAAAAATCGATTCTGGCAAGTTGCTGTCTTTATGTGGCATTTGAACTATAGAAAAAGGAAATGCATCCCGTTTATCAAACAACTAATAAATAAAAATCCCGTCTTTGATGGTAATATCCAGGTTTAAAAGGGAAGCATGATTACCAGAGTGCTCAATTTTGAGTTCAAGCACATCTGGATAGATATCTCTATACTAGCCAGTACCCGGTGTCGCACGCCGGTTAAGCTGTAGTTGAACACACTAAAAGTCCTTTGGATGTTAAAGCTGGCTTAAAAAACGATCAAATGAATAAAAAGATATCTTCATAGTTTGACTCTAACCCTCCCCCAGAGATCTTTTTCTCGCTTCGCTCGCATTGAATAACCCGTCCAGTTTTCGACAATTTGAGAAAATGTCATGGTAAAGAGGAGTGAAATGTTATAATGACAATTCTTCATGAAAAAGCGGGAAAGCCACAAAGAATAGTGCAACTTTGTTTTTATCAGATCTAAAAAGATAAATAAGTCAATTCTAAATTATTTTTTTAACCCTTGTCATAACTTTTCGAATTTAAACATGTAACATAACGTACACAGTTAAAAAACTACTTTCTCCTCTTGCTTTTTATCTCCCTTTGAATGCTGTTATTGTGCGACAAACTTTTTAAATTTATGTTTTGATTTTTACATTTCAAATGTTCTTTTCTATAAAAGAAACTTGTTTTGTTTTGGAAAGAATTTGAATATCACTAATAAATACGATCGTCAAACACATTCGAAAACATTTCAAACAAAAGAAGAGAGAAAAACAGGATCAGGCCAAGCTGGGCAGAAATTAAAATTACCAAATGAAGATGGGCCTTAAATTTCAAAACAAAGGTTGAATAAAGTCTAAACCAGGCTCTATCCGATCTGTCAATCAAAACAAACTTATTGAGAAAAAAACATTGCTTGCGAAATCTTTTGCAAATGGCGCAAATCCAATAGAACAAATTTGTGAAGCAAGAGACTAAAAATCGTAATTCTAAAACACAAACAAAGCGAAAACGAAAGTGGTAACACACAGACACACAAAGCACCTCCAGGGTACTCCTGGATTAAAGCAGCTGTTCCGAAAAAAAAGATTGGATACCTGGAAAATATATATCTGTTCTGATAAAAATTTGATGCTCCTGTAAAAAAATAGCTGTTCTTAAGATACTCTGCCTGGAAAAAAAATTGCGTCTCCTAGAAAGAAAAAAAAATTGGGTCTCCTGGAAAAAAAAAATATTATTATTAGGTCTCCTGGAAAAAATTATCTGGAAAAACTTCAGAAAACTTCAACAACATTGAGAAAATTTCTCGATTTGTCGGGTATAAGCAAGGACCATTGTATAGCTATATTACCGTGTTTCCGGGCGAGGGGTCTGGGACTAGCAAACTTTTTTGGAGGGAAAAAAATTAAAGCGAGCGCCGATTCTTTGTTTTGATTTGAAATTTTTTTAAGAAAGAATTGCTGACACTCAAAGTTCAGAAAATGGTCACATGGAGCTGTGGTTCTGCACTATGTTGTAATACATACCAGACAAAAACTGAGGGACTTACCAAATATCGACTACCTAGGAAGAATCAGTGTAGAGAGTCTATGCGAAAGTTTTCAAAACATCTGGATGGAACTGGGAGAATGGTTTCATTTGCTCTGCACATTGGAAGGATGGTAAACGTTTATCATCATCGCACTTACCAGAAATAATTGTTCCACCAAAACAAATGGATTTGATTAGGGTAAAATTTGAACGTGCTGAAAAACTTTATAGATCTTTAAAAACACCAAATGAAAAAATCTCCAATCAATACAAGCAAGCTAAGTTGAGATTAACAACAGCCATATCTGCCAACTCACAACCACCACCACCAATCGCTACCCCTCGAAGAAAGCTGATTCGTAAGCCATCTATGAGCCTTAAAGAAAAAACCCCATCATCACCATCCAAAGCAGAATATCGTAAACAATGCTTTACTCTTACAGAACAGTTGAAGCAAGCCCAAGAAAAAATATCGAAACTTGAGACAGAACTTGTCAAAAAATAAAACCTCCTGAAAGAAGAAAGAAAAAAAACATTAAAAATTTATCAACTATTTACGACCTACAAGCTACTGAAATAAATTATGAAACTCTTACGTTAACACAGCCAAATGAAAAAGCTATTGAATATTTATGCGGTATCGATCTTGAAAAATTTAACTTGATTTTCGATTGCATCCAACCTTACACACACCTTATACCTTATCCTGACAATCGCAAAGTAACTAAATTTTCCCTTGAGACTCAACTCCTTGTCACCTTAACAATTTGTCGTCACGGAATGGATAAAAAATTAATGGCTTTTATTCTTAATTCTTCTCCTTCAACTGTAAGCAGAATATTCAATGCCTGGGTTATATTTCTCTCAACTGTTTTCAACAGAGTCGATTTGACGCCAACTCATGGGTTTTTGTTAAAAATGATGCCTGAAGCTTTTGTCAAAACAGGACATGGTACTACAGATTTGATTATTGATGCAACAGAATTTAAGTTTCAAGCAGCCTCAAATTATGAACTTAGCAGCTTAATGTTTTCCAATTATAAAAACACGACAACAGGCAAGGTTTTGGTTGGAATTGCTCCACACGGTATGGGTTTAATTTTCAGTGATGTTTATCCAGGCTCAATCTCAGATTCATCAATTACTGAGAAAACAGGGATTTTGCAATTTGTTGAAGAGGGTCATGAGGTTATGAGTGACAAAGGATTTGCCATTCAAGACTTATGTTCTATCAAAGGAATTTATTTAAATCGACCGAAACAAAAAGAAAACGACCAATTTGAACAGTCAGATATTAAATCTAATTTTGACATTGCTTCAACTAGAATCCATGTCGAAAGATTTATTGGGCGTGTTCGTGATTGGACTATTTTGAATAATACTTGGCCTTTAACGAAAATGGATATACTTTGCCCAACTTGGCAAACACTTTGCCATGTTGTGAATTTGACTTTGCCCCCTATTGGTCCAAAGGAGTAGCTTTTCAGTAATTATTTTTAACAATTTAAAAATTTTGAATCTTTTAACTTAATTTTCATCTTAATAATAAATAATAATTAATATATTAGATATTAATTAAATTACAGTAATAATGAATAAATTAACTAAATAAATAATTAATAAAATAAATAAATAATAAATAATAAAACAATATTCTCTAAAAATATTAGACAAACATACTCTTAAAAAATACTTTTAGAGTCAAGTTTTTGAATCAAGTCTTAAAATACTGTAAAAGCTAATTCAAGTACAGTAGTATTTTTTTCACTTTGTAGTTGAATATTTATTTTTCCTTAAATTCTTTATTCTCTTGGTTAAATCTTGCTTACTCATATTATGAACTGTTTAACCCTACCTACTGAGAGGGGGGGTACAAAGTGCCCCCCCCCCTGTTAGAAAATTGGCTGGCATTTTTTAACTAGTGAGGCTATGAAGCTGAAATTTTATGACTTTTCATCAAATTTTATGGGGGATGTTTTGGTTAAAAATTTTTTTTCATTGGTCCATTATTTTAGTCCTAATGACAGGTTTGTCGGTGACCACTACAATCCCACAACTGCAGCGCAGGCTATTTTGCTCTTTTTTATGTGCTTACTCCTAGATACAATAACATGTTACCAGGTATACTTTAATGGTCCATTTCATTTGTACTGCTTCTATTAGATCTTAAAGTAGAATTAGCAGCAAAAAATAAATATAAATATGACAAAAAAAGTATCACCGACTTGAAAAAGTTGAAATGTTCTGATTTTACGCGGTTTTGAAAGTTTAAAACATTTTCTTCGGTTTTGGCGCGCTATAGTAGAACGTGACGACAAAATTGTTGATTTAGATTTTAATTTCCATTTAGTACATTGTGAAAGCTTTCAAATAAAAGCAAAATGAAGGAGAATGTGTTTCTCCATCTGTTTCAATAGCAATTTTAAGAAACATCAATTTTTTTGAGTTTTTTGGGTGATTTTTGCCAATTGTTGATACAATTGATGACGTCATCAAAAATTGCATTCAATTTTCAAAAAAAAGTTTTGATAAATTTGTTTGTTATAGGTTAAAGCATTGCTGTACCAAATTTCATGACCAAATAATGTTCGTATCCTAAGTTATCCACGGGGGGCACTATGTGCCCCCCTTTCAGTTCTAAGGGACCCAAATAGCTCTCAGTAGGTAGGGTTAAAACAATGTTTTATATTATTTATTGGAATATTGATTAAAGTAACAATTTGTTTTTTTCCATATTTTGTTACAAAAAAGTTATCTATTTTCAAAGGAAAAATAATTCTGAGTGCATATTTTATTTGAAAACTCATATGTATGCTTATTTTGTTTGAAAAATTATTCTGAATGCCTAAATTATTTCAGTTTGCATATTTTCAAAGGAAAAATAATTCTAAATGTCTATTTTGTTTGAAGAATATTTTGGTTTGCGTATTTTCAAAGGAAAAATCATTCTGAATGCCTATGAAAAATATCTTAGTTTGCGTATTTTCAAAGGAAAAATTATTCTGAATGTCTTTTTTGTTTGAAGAGTATCTCGGGTTTGCGTATTTTCAAAGGAAAAATTATTCTGAATGCCTATTTTGTTTGAAAAATATCTCGGTTTGCGTAGTTTCAAAGGAAAAATAATTGTAAAAGACTATTTTGATTGAAGAATATCTCAATTTGCGTATTTTCAAAGGAAAAATTATTCTAAAAAGCCTGTTTTGTTTGAAAAATATATTAGTTTGCGTATTTTCAAAGGAAAAAGTTCTGAACTTATTCTTTTGAACAATTCAATAGATTAAAAAAAAATCTTTCAAATACACTTTTTTTATAAGAACAATTTTATAAAAACAATTGAGGCCTGTTAACAACGCATAACAAAGCATGTCATTTCCAGAGGCCAACAAAAAGAAATATTAAAGGATTTTTTTTAGGTACTAAAATTTTTGCATATCCATTTCATCAATAAATTCTACCATCGAAATTCGTTTAACTTGTGCTTTTATATATGTTCTTAATGGCCAATAAGTTTCTTTCCAAGATTTACCAAACATTTTGTTTCACCATAGTCCCACCTGGTGAGAACAACATTTTTGTGAACAGCCTCACAAACTGATTTAACAATTTCAATAATCAAACTATTTCTTTGGATCAAGAAAAAATTAGCATTTTTTTTTTCTGGTAAATAAGACATCAAGACACAATTGTGTGCATTATTCTTCAAATATAAAACTGCTGGCCGGGTTTCATATCCATAGGATTTCTTGATCATGGCTTTTACAAACAAATCACCTTCTTCAAGTCCTTGGATTGTCCTTACTGAAACTATCTTCCTACTTTGAAACATTCTAACTGCCTTCATCTGCTGCCCTTGACTTCCTTCTGATTTTTGCGAAGCATAAGATTTGAATTGTTCACTGGTGATGTTTGGATATGAATCATGATTACTGGACCACTTTGCAGTAGAAAGAGGAATTTCCAAAGGGTTCAAACTGGACGAAAACTTGTTATGTCTCTTAGCTTTATTCTTCAGCTTTTTTACAAGTTTTGGGTAGCGAATAAAACGTTTGATTCGATTGATCAGCTCATCTTTGGAGCCTGTTGAAGAAAGACCGATGTCTTTTAACCACTCTAATGCTTCTTCTTTGGTAAATTTAGAGACATTTTCAACTAACTTCTTTGCGCTCATTCTACCTTCCTATATTTTTTACTTTCACTTTTGTATTTGGCTGTCGCTCCCGATTTGCTTACATTTTAGCTACCATTTTGAATTTTTTTCCCCCCAAGAATTTCCAAGAATCTCTGACTGCGCCACGGGAAACTGGGTAATAATGGTCCTTGGTCCATTATTCCATTATATAGCTATATATAAATGCATATGCTGCTCTGCCACCCAAATCTCCTGAAAGAAGATAAGTTAGACAGAAATTCTTTGAATTTCTTCACATATATAATGGTCCTTTCCTTGGTATAAGTATAATTAATTTTCACTCTCGAAACATACGGGGCAGTTGAACCCGACTGGTTTTTTCGGCTGTGCGCCAACAAAAATTTTCATGCAATAATCCGCCATTTTTCATTACGTAATCTTTTTACATAAAAAACTCTACGGGTGCCGTAACTTTCCTTCTTTTCAATTCCACGTGAAGAGAGAAGAGAGCTGCTGAAAGACTTTGTGGAATTTTTTCTTGTTTTCATGTGGAAAGTTTCAAAGGATTGAACATCAGATTATCAGGTACTATCTTTTCTTACAACTTGATTCTTCCCTTTGGTGCTGTTTCTAGGATATAGGAGTAAAATAAAAGTAAAGGTTTTAGAGGAGCCTTTGCTAAAAAGTCTTGAAAAGTAAGGAAACATATATATAGAGTAACGTGGATAGCCCAGTAATCTAAGACTTTAAGGCAGACTTTCAATTTTTTTCATGGTGTCCACAGCCTGACAACTTGACTATCTAATGAACCTTAGCGGAACATGGACCATGGGGGGTGGATGAGGGGAGGAGAAAAGGAGAAGTGGTTTGAAACTTGGATCCCTCCCTGGATTATGACACTGATGCCTTACTTAGCCTACTCGGCAATCTCTCCTCAAAGATATAGATTATAGGTTTGAAGGCTACGAAAGTTAAAACATAATATGAAGATGTTTGGCTATAGAAAGCATTGCTAAGGTGTAAAATAATGATTAGTTTAGAAATATTGGTACAGCTGATTAGGAATGGGTTCTTGACTGCTTGACTGGAACTTCAATTTTTTCCCTGGCATTTGTTTTAAGTCTTCTTTTTTGATTTGGGGGCCATCGACAAACGATTTTCCTTTTTTTTAAAGTCTGAACTACTTCATAATTTTAGATCCCATACTACTTCACACAGAGTTGAATACGATTCGTTCCGTGGTAGCATTATGCGGCCATGTGCCTTTTGTACTCAACTCTGTGTGGTAAAAGTTCTATGTGATCGCCCATCTAAAATATAACCAAGACAGATTGCACTGGTCTGAACTACTCCATAATTTTAGATCCCTTACTACTTCACACAGAGTTAAGTACGATTGGTTCCGTGGTAACATTATGCGGCCATGTGCTTTTTGTACTCAACTCTGTGTGGTAAAAGTTCTATGTGATCGCCCATCAAAAATATTAGACTTGGCAAAAAAACTCACAATAAATTACAAATACATTACACATAATATATAACCAAGACAGATTGCACTGGTCTGAAATATTCCATAATTTTAGATCCCATACTACTTCACACAGAGTTGAATACGATTCGTTCCGTGGTAGCATTATGCGGCCATGTGCCTTTTGTACTCAACTCTGTGTGGTAAAAGTTCTATGTGATCGCCCATCTAAAATATAACCAAGACAGATTGCACTGGTCTGAACTACTTCATAATTTTAGATCCCATACTACTTCACACAGAGATAAATACGATTGGTTCCGTGGTAGCATTATGCGGCCATGTGCTTTTTGTACTCAACTCTGTGTGGTAAAAGTTCTATGTGATCGCCCATCTAAAATAGAACCAAGACAGATTGCACTGGTCTGAACTACTTCATAATTTTAGATCCCATACTACTTCACACAGAGTTGAATACAATTGGTTCCGTGGTAGCATTATGCGGCCATGTGCTTTTTGTACTCAACTCTGTGTGGTAAAAGTTCTATGTGATCGCCCATCAAAAATATTAGACTTGGCAAAAAAACTCACAATAAATTACACATACATTACACATAATATATAACCAAGACAGATTGCACTGGTCTGAAATATTCCATAATTTTAGATCCCATACTACTTCACACAGAGTTGAATACGATTCGTTCCATGGTAGCATTATGCGGCCATGTGCCTTTTGTACTCAACTCTGTGTGGTAAAAGTTCTATGTGATCGCCCATCAAAAGTACTAAAATAGAATCAAGACAGATTGGACTGGTCTGAACTACTTCATAATTTTAGATCCCATACTACTTCACACAGAGTTGAATACGATTGGTTCCGTGGTAGCATTATGCGGCCATGTGCCTTTTGTACTCAACTCTGTGTGGTAAAAGTTCTATGTGATCGCCCATCAAAAATACTAAAACAGAATCAAGACAGATTGGACTGGTCTGAACTACTTCGTAATTTTAGATCCCATACTACTTCACACAGAGTTGAATACAATTGGTTCCGTAGTAGCACTATGCGGCCATGTACCTTTTGTACTCAACTCTGTGTGGTAAAAGTTCTATGTGATCGCCGATCTAAAATATAACCGAGACAGATTGCACTGGTCTGAACTACTTCATGATTTTAGATCCTATACTACTTCACACAGAGTTGAATACGATTCGTTCCGTGGTAGCACTCTGTATGGTAAAAGTTCTATGTGATCGCCCATCAAAAATATTAGACTTGGCAAAAAACTCACAATAAATTACATATAATATATAACCAAGACAAATTGCACTGGTCTGAAATATTCCATAATTTTAGATCCCATACTACTTCACACAGAGTTGAATACGATTCGTTCCGTGGTAGCATTATGCGGCCATGTGCCTTTTGTACTCAACTCTGTGTGGTAAAAGTTCTATGTGATCGCCCATCTAAAATATAACCAAGACAGATTGCACTGGTCTGAACTACTCCATAATTTTAGATCCCATACTACTTCACACAGAGTTAAGTACGATTGGTTCCGTGGTAACATTATGCGGCCATGTGCTTTTTGTACTCAACTCTGTGTGGTAAAAGTTCTATGTGATCGCCCATCAAAAATATTAGACTTGGCAAAAAAACTCACAATAAATTACACATACATTACACATAATATATAACCAAGACAGATTGCACTGGTCTGAAATATTCCATAATTTTAGATCCCATACTACTTCACACAGAGTTGAATACGATTCGTTCCGTGGTAGCATTATGTGGCCATGTGCCTTTTGTACTCAACTCTGTGTGGTAAAAGTTCTATGTGATCGCCCATCTAAAATATAACCAAGACAGATTGCACTGGTCTGAACTACTTCATAATTTTAGATCCCATACTACTTCACACAGAGATAAATACGATTGGTTCCGTGGTAGCATTATGCGGCCATGTGCTTTTTGTACTCAACTCTGTGTGGTAAAAGTTCTATGTGATCGCCCATCTAAAATAGAACCAAGACAGATTGCACTGGTCTGAACTACTTCATAATTTTAGATCCCATACTACTTCACACAGAGTTGAATACAATTGGTTCCGTTGGTAGCTTATGCGGCCATGTGCTTTTTGTACTCAACTCTGTGTGGTAAAAGTTCTATGTGATCGCCCATCAAAAATATTAGACTTGGCAAAAAAACTCACAATAAATTACACATACATTACACATAATATATAACCAAGACAGATTGCACTGGTCTGAAATATTCCATAATTTTAGATCCCATACTACTTCACACAGAGTTGAATACGATTCGTTCCATGGTAGCATTATGCGGCCATGTGCCTTTTGTACTCAACTCTGTGTGGTAAAAGTTCTATGTGATCGCCCATCAAAAGTACTAAAATAGAATCAAGACAGATTGGACTGGTCTGAACTACTTCATAATTTTAGATCCCATACTATTTCACACAGAGTTGAATACGATTGGTTCCGTGGTAGCATTATGCGGCCATGTGCCTTTTGTACTCAACTCTGTGTGGTAAAAGTTCTATGTGATCGCCCATCAAAAATACTAAAACAGAATCAAGACAGATTGGACTGGTCTGAACTACTTCGTAATTTTAGATCCCATACTACTTCACACAGAGTTGAATACAATTGGTTCCGTAGTAGCACTATGCGGCCATGTACCTTTTGTACTCAACTCTGTGTGGTAAAAGTTCTATGTGATCGCCGATCTAAAATATAACCAAGACAGATTGCACTGGTCTGAACTACTTCATGATTTTAAATCCCATACTACTTCACACAGAGTTGAATACGATTCGTTCCGTGGTAGCACTCTGTATGGTAAAAGTTCTATGTGATCGCCCATCAAAAATATTAGACTTGGCAAAAAACTCACAATAAATTACACATAATATATAACCAAGACAAATTGCACTGGTCTGAAATATTCCATAATTTTAGATCCCATACTACTTCACACAGAGTTGAATACGATTCGTTCCGTGGTAGCATTATGCGGCCATGTTGTGAGTGGAGAGAACGAAGATGTTTTGAATAATATGACTGGTCGAAATATCTCAGCCTTAATGGACAAAAAGGAACCTGTGTAACCTAAGGAAACCAAACAGAAAATGGAGAACAGAAAATGTAAAATGCAAACACCAATTCTTGAACTTAAAGCAACTTAAAATGTAATAAAACCAAAAAGAACCGAAATAAAACGACAGTAAATTAAACTTTAGTAAAACGCACCTCTCACACACAAGACACTCACTCACGTCTCTCAGTATTGAACACTCTAGCACACGCAAGAGGAGTTCAACACTTTCACACACGCACTACTCAAACATATGAATAGGAGACAGAAATGTAGATGAAACAGAAATACAGATACTAGTTTAATTTACTTTCGTTTTATTTCGGTTCTTTTTGGTTTTATTACATTTTAAGTTGCTTTAAGTTCAAGAATTGGTGTTTGCATTTTACATTTTCTGTTCTCCATTTTCTGTCTGGCCTCCTTTATAATGTAGTTGTAGGTGTACGTTTTACCGCAACCACCAGGTGCGGTGTGTAACTGCCGCAGAGCTGCAGTTTATATTTATTGTAATGTCATTGTGTTTATTTGTAGTTAATTAGGTTTATATACTTTATTGTTTGCTAATAGCTTTGTACTTTGTAATTATCTTAGGAATATTAATGTCTCTTGTGTATTATAATGTCTTGTAAGTCCCTTGAGACAGTTCATTGTATGTTTCTTGTTAAATGTTCAGTGAATTTCCGTGTTTGTCAGAAGTGTGTTAATATTGCTGTCAGTGTATGTTAGTGTACGTGGAAAGTGTTTTTACCGTTATTCGCAGAATACACGCGTATGAAAACCCAACCACTTGACTCCCTTACTGTTGCCTAATCTGAGGACCGGACGACAGTAACACATGTGCCTTTTGTACTCAACTCTGTGTGGTAAAAGTTCTATGTGATCGCCCATCTAAAATATAACCAAGACAGATTGCACTGGTCTGAACTACTTCATGATTTTAGATCCCATACTACCTCACACAGAGTTGAATACGATTCGTTCCGTGGTAGCACTCTGTGTGGTAAAAGTTCTATGTGATCGCCCATCAAAAATATTAGACTTGGCAAAAAACTCACAATAAATTACACATAATATATAACCAAGACAAATTGCACTGGTCTGAAATATTCCATAATTTTAGATCCCATACTACTTCACACAGAGTAGAATACGATTGGTTCCGTGGTAGCATTATGCAGCCATGTGCCTTTTATACTCAATTCTGTGTGGTAAAAGTTCTATGTGATCGCCCATCAAAAATATTAGACTTGGCAAAAAACTCCCAATAAATTACACATAATATATAACCAAGACAAATTGCACTGGTCTGAAATATTCCATAATTTTAGATCCCATACTACTTCACACAGAGTTGAATACGATTCGTTCCGTGGTAGCATTATGCGGCCATGTGCCTTTTGTACTCAACTCTGTGTGGTAAAAGTTCTATGTGATCGCCCATCTAAAATATAACCAAGACAGATTGCACTGGTCTGAACTACTTCATAATTTTCGGGGGGGGGGTCGGGCTCAAAATCGTCGAATTGATAAAGCATCCGGGATGACCATCCGGCCGTCGCAATAAGCATCCGGCCGTTGAACCGGAATGAGCAGTCGGCCGTCGAACCGAGCATCCGGCCGTCGAACCGAGCATCCGGCCGTCGAACCGAGCATCCGGCCGTCGAACTGGTCATCCAGCCGTCGAACTGATCATCCGGCCGTCGAACCGATCATCCAGCCGTCGAACCGATCATCCGGCCGCCGGAGCGAACAGGCGGAGCGAGCAGGCGGACTGATTGAAATTTTGTCACCAAATCTGGTCTATAAAATAATTCAATTTCGTGTCTAGTTACACAACGACAAAACAATAAAGAACAAAATTGGTACCGCATGGTGAATGGTCTGGAAAAGCTGGCACTTTACACTTTGTTTTTAAATGCTGGAACCTACTTTTCTATGTACTGGATGTACTTTATAGTTATCATTTGCATATTGTTCGTTAAAAGGATCTTAAGAGACTGTGACTTTGTATCTTTATTCATTCATAGTGTTAATTGATTTACAACTTAAATAAAAAGCGATCCAATACAAACAAAGTTATTTCCTGAAATGTCAGAAAATGTTGATGCTCTCTTTGACCAATTGGTCAACACGATTCAAACTGTGCGACAAAGTGTTGTCCAGAACCGAAACAGTAATGATCAACCATCAGTGGATAACACCAGGTAAAACTTTTTCTATCTTTTTTTGGGGTCCTATATATTGAATTATGTGTTATCTTCTTAGGGAGGTCGTCAGTAGTTCGACAGTAAAAATCAGACCGTAAAAATGCCCGACGTTGGATTTGATGAATGCGTCAGTATTCCAACAACAATTTTGTCCAACAACGAGTAAAAAAAACATATAAATCGGCAAAGGAGGATGCACATCTTTTATAAGCACGTGCTTATAAAAATCCAAAGTTCCAACTTTGAGGTTGGGTCTTTAAACCTGACTTTTCTTAAATTTTGGGAACAAAGCTTATTAGGATTAGGCTGTCAGTCAGGCACATCCTGGCAAATGAACGGGGTATTATTCACTTGCGACCATTGGCAAATGAACGGGGTCGAAAACGAAAGTGACGTAATAGCGCCGAATACCCAGTTTAATTGAAATAATTTGAAATATTTTGTAAATATTTTGCTTCATTTCAAAGAACTGCATAGATGAATTTTTTTTTCCATGGGTCAATTTTGTCTTCGAAGATTGAAGAAACTTTTAATGAAAAAATAAAGTTCCCAGTTTTCTTCCATTTTTCCCTTTTTCAGTTTGAAGTTCATTTTTATTCATTTTCACGCTTTTAGCCTGAGACATCCTATCTCATTTACACTGGGTGACGAATACCCCATGCAAATGCTCACCCCGTTCATTTGCCAGGATGTGCCTGACTGGCTGTCAAGAGTCAAGAAATTGGATATAGCAATTTTTACCGTAAGTTGGTGTAATATCAACATCCCTCGTCTAATTCCGACACCCTTCTTTAGGGACAGGAATAATATGAAAGCTTGAATCACTAATTGAAAAAGGATTACTCCTCTGTGACCACTTAAGCCAAGAAAAACAGTTTCAACCTTTCTATCAATTTCAGCTGATAAAAAGGGTGTCAAAATTAGAGGAGGGATGTCGACATTAGACCAGTGGACATTAGACCAGTGGACATTAGACCAAGTTACGGTACTACTGTACCCTTCTTTTTTTTAGAGGGGGGGGGGCTGGAATTAAAGTTTGTGATTTACAACCTTTATAGCATAATTCTGAACATGCAAAAAGGGGCCCTTAAGCTTGGTATTACTCACTTGTTGAAAAAGTGGCGTTTATCACTTTAGTTGCACGCGTCTAATGATAAAGGCAGGCGTTTAACTTTTCAGATCTATGTACTCACTAGGAGCTCTTTAGCAAAGAGAAATAGTAAAAGAGGGGAAAAGTGAAACGAAATCGAAAGTAAAAACCAAAAATTACAAAAGAATTAAAAAGATTTAAAATCTTGTTTACATTGCGGTGCCTTTGAACTTTAAACGCACATATCAAAAATTTTTGATATGCGCGTTTAAATATTTTTTTTCTAAGTTCGATAAACGCTGGCGTTTAACATTAAAAAGGGCACTTTTTAAGGTGGTGTTCCACTAAAAAGGCAGTTTTTACCAATATTTTAGTAATTTCAGGAGGGGCAGCGTCCCATAACCGGACGCTTAAAGGACATGAATAATGGCCTGACTGTTAGTAGCCATGCCAACTAAGGATTATTCTTGCACCTTCACTGTTGATTTTTCAGCTAAAGAAATTATATATGTCTAATGTTATGGTTATTTGATGTTTCTTGTTCTTAGAGATGGGAGGATGTAGTTATTTCTAGTTTTCAAGGAAAGCAAAATTAATTTTTCTTCTATTTAAGAAACACACAGAGAAGGCCCAGTGATATGGACTCAGAATGAGGTATAAAATATTTTCGACTTTTGAGTGATTTTGTGCAAAGAATTGTTCCATATGGTGCATTTTTTGAAAATTTTGTTCATTTTCTAGGGGTTTTCAAAAAGTTAATGAACCCGTAATAAACCCATCGTAACCCCTCTATTGGTGTAAAACTTCTTCCTAAAAGAATTCAAAATTGGAAAGAGAGTGTCTCATGTGCCATGGTATATATAATGCTTCCAATTAACACAGTATTCTTTTTTTTTTATAGACCTCTATTCCCTCAGTCTGCAGGGAGAAGTCAGCCGCCTGCTAGATCAAGGGCGCAAAGTCCTGGAAGACCTAACCCTTATAAAACAGACACTTGGACTCGAGAATTCTGTGTTTTGCCCAGTCCAACAACAATGTTTACACCATCTGCATAGATGGCTAGAACACTGAGCCAGGCAGGACTTAAGAAAAAGTTAACGTTCAAGAAGGAAGATAAACATGATCACTTCCAAAGAAAAATCTTTGCTGCATTTCCAAGAGTTAGAGATTGTGGTGGATTTTCATTACATCGCTCTGAACAAGGAGGGTATAACCGTCAACTATCTTCGATCAATGTACTTTGGAATGATGTTAGGATTTTGCGTCGCAAAGATGTATCAGGAAATGGAATAATATACATCAGGCCTTTACAAAATACAGTTGAACTATCCAAAGCAAGTGAAGAAGAAGTAGGATATTTTTGTCATTTACCTTAGATTGGTATTTTCTTGTGGCTAAAATTGCTGATGGTATAATCAATCAAATTTCCAATCTCTTTAATTGATTGATGAATTCAGATCAATTAATTTGATCAGATCAGATTATTCTCCAAGCGATTCTAAGCGATTATAAACCTTTTATCTTTGCATCAGAAAACGATCTTCCACTTTGTTAGTATCACTCAAGTATCGTCTGCCCATTCAGGCAAAAAAAACTTGATTGCTGGCAAAAACAACACATGATTATTGCTGGCTTAAATTTTGTGTCTTTGATATTGCTTGGAGCCTCACAAGCTCTTTTTGCTGGAGCATAAAATAACATATATTCCAACTGAACTGACTGAAGTTATATTCTAAGACCTTTTTGAGTCTGCTGCAGCTTATCTTGAGACATTCTTTCCCTTCTTTCTTTAGCAATCTTCATCAGATGGAAGGAATGTTTTGGGCCCAAAAGTGAAATGCTTTAAATGTAATGAGCTGGTAAACCAAAAGGATTTTAACAAGCATAGTTGCAACAAGTAAGTTTACAATATAGAGTCTAAGGGTATTCAATTGAAGGCTTGTTTAAAGTCTTCTTTTTTCACATATTATGTATACCAAAATCTTTCAGATTTTTGCCACCCCTTTTGTACGCAGAGAACATTAAAAATGTGAAAAATGCATTTAGAACATTTTCATTTTTAGTTTTGTTCAAAAATATATTAGATAGGGCTTTTCAAATTTCCATTTGGCTAAATGCATGACAGACACCCAATTCCGCAACTGGAACTCCAACTGAAATTTAAATCTCTCAAAAGTTTATCTCACTAATTGCTTCAGATTTTCTTGAGATAACTAAATCTTATTAAAGTTTTTTCTTGATCAGGCCAATGACAAGCGAATTCAAAAAGAGCAATGTCTTACATAACTTTTATCATTTTTTAAGACGAGTTGAAACTGCTACAGCCACAAGACCCGATTCAAGAAATAACGAAACTGCCTCAACCGCGAGACAAGAAGCAACTACCTCGACTTCACACCTTGAAGAAACTACCTCGACTTCACACCTAGAAGAAACTACCTCGAATTCACACCTAGAAGAAACTACCTCAGCATCACACCTAGAAGAAACTACCTTGTTCCCAAACAGAGAAGAAACTGCCTCGACCCTAAGCGGACATGAATCTGCTTCAACCGAAAGGCAAGAAGAAACATCAGCTAACAATAACAATAACGACGAATTTGCAAATTCTTGTATTAACATAAGTTATTTACCACCTCAAAACATCTATGAAGCAGTTGCCCTAAATTCTCGAAATCACAGAAATTTAGCACTACTAGAGGATACGGATAGACTAATTATTTCTGTGAGAAGAAGAAAAATCTGGCCTGACGCTGTTCGCGAGTTTGCAGATCATTCTTTAATCGACTTTTTAGAGAAGCCACTGTTGGTGGACTTTATAGGGGAAGATGGTGGGGACTACGGCGGGTTGACTCGAGAGTTCTTCACAGAACTTTTTATTGGTGCAGAAGGTCATATCTTGCAAGGGCCACCTGAAAAACTGTCAATTCTAAGAAATTTGAAAAAGCTTCAAAATAGAGAATATTTTGTGTATGGTGTGGCAATTGGTTTGGCTTTACTGCACAGCTCTCCAGGCCCACGGAATCTTTCCACGCTGGTTGCCTCTTATCTTTTGGGTCAGTCCATCATTGCAAAGCCCGAGCATATAGTTGAGATTCCAGACTACGAGCTGCAGGCAAAATTGACCCAAATTATGGACTCATCTGATGAAGAGTATCGTGGTTTAATGTCAAGTGTTATGGAGCGATTCGATGCTGGACTTCCAGAACTTGTTGATGTTTCCAAAGAAGAATTTGTCAAAACAATAATTTTTCATCGTTTGATCAAGCTTAATGTTGAGGAAATGGATCAATTAAAGGAAGGCTTGAAATTTGCTGATACCATGCAATGTATGCAAAATTTTCCAAACGATGCCATCAAAGAGCTTACCGCAACTGGTATTCTTGAGGTTGATGACCTGAAAAGTATTTTCAAAATTAATTTCGAGTCTGACCAAGCCATCGATTACGCGGATGCAATTTTTAAACAAAACGAAGAAGACCTCGTGTATGAGTTCTACCAGCTCCTGAAGACCATTGCGAAAAAGAAAGAACAAGTGGCTTATTACAATCCAATGCTCGATCAAAATATTGTTAAAGATGTTGGTCTAAAGGAGTTGCTTGGCTATCTGACAGGGTCTTTATACATCAGTAGCCAAATCCGCCAGTCGAAAATCAAGATCAGCTTTAAACATAACTGTACGCCTGGTAGCCATTTTACCTATAACACGTGTGAATTGTCAATTCTTTTTGTAGTTACCAAGAGATATTTGGACGATTTCCATGAAAGTTTTTTTGAAGGACTGGCAAACTCTCCAGGCTTCACTAGAGTTTAACAACACTTATTTTATATATTTTCTGGGTGCTCTTATGTTTATGCTCTTTATGCTTCTACTGGGTCAAAAATATCAAATCCAATGTCCGCATACTTATGAGACTTCCACAACTCAAGCACTAATTATTGGTTCTGTTCAAAAGTTTTGGAACGGAACCAGACAGAACGGCACATTTTTTCACTCTTATTGTTGGTGTTTTGCTTTTATCTTATTTACTTGATACTTACTAACCTTATTATTTTGAAAATGCTTTGGCATTTTATTATTTGATTTTGTTCATTTTATTATTTGTTGATAATTTATGTCTTTTTGCTTTTCACAAGAGAAGGCATTTTTTCACATTTTCATCCTGTTATCTGTCCAAAGGTATTTCTATTTGATGTAAGGATATACGAAATACTAAAAGGAAAATCTTTAATAAAAGCCCCTTCGAATAAACCTATCCTCTTTCTAGCGGAGGAACATGTTTGAAACTTGTAACTTCATAGGAAATAAGTGGAGGAAGTGAGTAATTTATCACTACCAAAGCAACTTTGTTACAAAAATTTAATCCTAGATTTTCTCTTACAATGTGACGAATAATAGAATAATTCTTAACGCTTCCCTTAATAAGCGGAAAAATTATATAAATTCGAAGTAATACTAAGGTATGATCTTATTTTTGACAAAACTGTCTAAATTTATTTTATTGTAATTATTGACATTTTATTTTCGTTTTTATTTTGAAATTCTATTTCGAGAGATTTTGAGTGAAGGGAGATTTTTAGCCTCGAACATTTTGTTCTTATATTCGTAATTTATACGACAATATTTTTTTGACAATTTATTTGCAGAGATTTTTAGCCTCAGACATTTTATTGCTACATTCGACTTACCTTAAGGGGACTTATTTTAGCGGGAACTAATTTTGGCGGGCAGCAAATATCCTAGAAATTTTTAATTTTGGCGGGAACTTATTTTGGCGAATAGTGAAATTTTTAAATTTTGGCAGGAACTAATTTTGGCGAATGACAGCCTAAATCTGTTCTATTTTGCCTTATTTTGAGCAATTTTGATGAATTTCCGGGGTTATTTAGGCAAGGAGACAAGAAATTTGATTTTGACGGGAACTTATTTTGGCGAGTGAGCAAGGTATTTGTTTTAGCTATCGAAATTTTCATTTACGAGATTTATAGCTTCAGACATTTTATTGCTATACTGTATTAGATTGTAATTATTGACATTTATATTTGACATATTTTTAACCTCAGACATTTTATTGCTATATTTATTTGATTGTTGTAATTATTGATATTTTTATTTGCAGAGATTTTTAGCTTCAGACATTTTATTGCTACATTCGACTTATTTGTTTTAGCTATTTTTTCACTAGTTTTGTTACTATTTTTGGTATGTTTACACCCAATACGTTGTGTTTCAAGCGAAATCAGTCATTTTCTTTCTTTATTCCCACTTTTTGAAAATGCCCAATTTAGCAAAAAATTTTGCGATTTGTAACACGCGAAATATTATACCAATAAGGTAATCAATCTTTAGCAATAAGAATCACTACCTATAAGAGCAGTTGGTAGCATGATGAATGTTTTTAATTGCTCTGGTACAACTTTAAAATACCTCAAGTATGTATATATTTTCTCGGATACTAAATTTTCGCGGGTACTTAATTTCGCGAGTTTTTAGGCAAAATTTCGCGCAATTTAGTACCGTTTAAATTTTTCAAAAACATAAAACCGCGAAATTAAGAACACGCGAACAATTTTCAAAGTAATCCAAAAATTGTGAAATTTTAATTTCTGCGTCAACGTAGGTGGTTAGTGATTTGACGTTCCGCGCTAACTAGACCGATGACACTAGCCGATACGAGCCAAGGGTACTGGCTTTTACGACGACAACCGATTTAGAGATCTTCCGACGACACGCTAAAGGCCCTGTAAGTCGGTAAAATTTGATAAAGGCTAGTCTGAATCGCAGTGGAAAGCTACCCAGGGTTGAGAAAGAAAGTTACCCAGTTCAACGGTAAAAGACCTTAAGTGGATAATCTTAACAGAGCGGTACTTTTACGTGTGGAGTGTGGACAGGAAAATGACTCTTCTAGAGTTTTGGCGGGAATTTGCTTGGCTTGATTTAGTTGTAGAATAAAGACGCCCTGCGCAGATCCTGGGTCGCTAAAAGAAAATTGCTGCGCCGAGAAAGAATGTTTTTATCAGAATAAAGTCGTAATTTATATATGAGCGAATGCATCACGAAATCTATTATCAAAATTGACCCATTTTGAAGGTAAAAAGTAAAAGAACAACATTTGTTAAAAATTGAAGCAGAGGCTTTTTGGTCTTATGCCATCATCAGTGCTATAGATAGTAAAATTAGAAATAAAAAAAGTTTATCAGTAAAATTTATCAGTCTAAAAACAATTAAAAGCTGTTAAAAAGTTAATAAACGAAAGTCGTTAAAAATATCCATTGCGAAATAAAATTAGCCGTTTTGAATCTAATTGGACATTAAGAATAGGTCTCTTGAGGGCAATGAGAGCAGCCTCTAAGTTTTTACGTAATCGTGTGTTCTCAGGTGCATTCAATATCACTTTCCATTAGAACTCATGGTCAGGGTGGTTTAACAGGTGTTTGGCTGATTCAGAGTTATGTTCAATATTGTTATGCTCTGAACATCTGACATTCTGAAAAGGTTGGATATAAAGTCGAACTTAGAACTTCGCATAATTAATTTTCAGGTGGCAGAAAGAAGAGAATTATTATTGAAAAAAAATGTTCAGAAATAAAGTCATGTTTTATACTCTTATAGCAATAAAAACCTTTAGTGTATTACATATTCTAGTTGCAAAAAAAAAGGCGTACAAAATAAACTACTTTATTATGAGATTGAAATTAGCGGCAGACGAAACTACTTTAATCGTAGAAATTTTAGCGAAACTAATTTTAGCGTATATTAGCGAGCCAGGAAAATCTTGATTTTTTTTTATATATTTTAGCGAATGGGCTCTTCCAGAAAAAAATTTTACATGGGGGGTGGAGGATATATTGTCCGGGGGTAGCAAAAAATCATCAAAATTGGCCTTGTCCGGGGGCCAAAAGTCATTCTGTCCGGAGGGTAAATCACTAAAAATTGTTATATCCTCCACCCCCCATGTACAATTTTTTTCTGGAAGAGCCCAATCACGATTTCAATTCACAAAATTTCGCGTGGATAAATTTTAGCGAATACTCGTATTACATTATTGACTGAATTCGTTTTCTAGCATTTCCTTACACTGAAACCCTTCCTACTGATAAAAATGTATCAAGGCAATATAACCAGAAATTTAGCGCGGATAAATTTTAGCGATCTGTCGATTCGGCGTGTTTTAGCGAGATCTATTTTAGCGAAAATAGGGAAAACTCGCTAAAAAGCTTAAATTAGTCTCGCTAAAATTTCTACGATTAAAGTAGACATTGTTCAATTTAAAGTTTCAGTATTGCAATATTGACGTCTCTTACAAAATCTATCAAGTTCTTGTAGATATCGGCACCAAAGTATCGACTTTCCGCTTGGAGATCAAAATTGTTCAAAATATATAACATTTGCTCTTCAGTAAATGGATTGGAAATGCTTGGCACGGTTACTTTCTTGAATTCGTCTGATTCCTCTACGTTAACTGCAGGTCCATCCCAGTCTATGCCGTAAAATTGTGCTTCTCCCTATGTAGATAAATATATGATACCCGTCATTAAATCTCATTATGGCATGCTATATATAACGAGTGCTATTCGGAAATAATTGTAAAAAATAAATAATTTTCGAATTGCACGAGTTATCATGTGATTTAGAGCTAATTGCACAATGATTTTCAGAACTTTTTTTCAGTATCATGAAAACAATTAAAGGAAATTGCACTGAAAGCTTTATGTTTCTCTTCTCTTTGTATGTTTATGTTTACCTGTATGTTTGTTTTTTTTAATGTTTTTTTTCTTCTCAAAAACTAATATTCGATTCGAATGAAATCGGCACGTTCGATGAAAGAACGATGTGAAAAATACAATTTTGAAGAAATTGGCGCCCCTTCGAGAGTGTGATTAACGAATAACTGCTCTCTTTGAAGGCGCGCCAAATAAGAAAAAATAACTCATCGTGCGATTAGTCATAGTATCATCCTCCTTTTTGGTTGGGAATTTTGGACTTTCTATGGACTTAGTTTTAACGGGCAGAGACTGGCCATTCTATCTTGGCTGAAAAAAAATCTTACATCATTTGAGGGTTCCCATAATTCTCTATCAATTGTACTTCCAGAACCAGCAATATTAAAAAGCCCTGAAATCCACAACTGATCAGGAGTCATATTTTGATTGGAACTTAAAGGATGGACATTCCAACTGGTCTTAAAACTATGCAGATGGTTGTTGATTCGTGGTAAAAAGACCAGATGAAGGCAAAATAAATGTACAGGATCACTCAAATGTAGATAACCAGCATTTTCCAATCTAAAAAATACAGTTTGGTAAATTTGAGTTACACCAATGTAAACATCTACCCAGAGTCTTTCGATCCTTTGGTTGTGTACACTTTTTGATGCAATAAAGCTACCACGGTTCAAACCACGGTCCGAATGAGTCAGCATATATCTGGCAACAGCAACATTTTCTCCCCCGTGATCACCTCTAACTCTTGAAGGTAGTCCATACATATTAACAGCATCTTCAAAGAAATTCAGAACAGTATTTGATTTGTTGTTATCGGCGCAACTTAGATACATTATCCTTCTCGAAAAACCATCAATGCAACCGTGGTTCACAAAGCCGTATCTATTAAAGCAAAGAGTTCGAAATTCAAACCTTCACAATTTAAAAGTTCGAATTTAAGAACAGGGAAATTATAAAAACTAGGAGGGGAATTACAAATTTATGGGACATTTCAAATTAATGTAAGCAAAAACGTCAATCGAATTTCAATCAACCATAAGATTAATATAAAAAATTTTCCCTTTCCACACTGACAACATTCACACTATTTCAGACACAGTTACCATTTAATACTTTTCTGAGTCACTCAAAATCTGTTTCTCAATAAAGCAAAGTAAGTACTTACGTTATTAGTTTATGATTACCATCCATATGCCAAAGTGATAATGGACCTTTCACTTGATATTTCCTGCGATATATTGGAACTGAGCGAAGCTGCCTCATTATAACTCCTTCAGGGTCAACTCGTCTCATAGATTCACGTACTCTGTATTCTTGAATCTTCATTTTTCTTGCAGTAAGGAAACCCCTCATTCGCTTATATCCAGTATTTGGGTGTTCTTTTAGTATCAATTCCACCACATTGTCAAGGTCATCATCAGTTATTTGTGTAAATGTTTGACGCAAACTGATATCATATTCTCTTAATCTTCTTTTAACTGTGTTATAAGAAACATTCAACAATTTAGCTATTTGAGGTCCATTAAATCCATTTTCAATGAAAAAATTTAGCTGTTCTGAAGTTATTTCATACTTTGGAGCACCCACATTACCAGTATTTAAACGACACGCCGAATATCCCATGGTGCTGGTAGTTACCATTTCCTTGAACTTTTGGAGTATAACTTCAATAATTTGTACAATATCATTTAAATCGATCTCATAACATGACTGTATGACTTTAATTTGGTTCCGCATTCTTTCCAGCCTGATTTCAAGAACATCTATGCTATCATCTAGTTCATTGTTTCTTGGGGATGTCCACCATTGCTTTATCTGGAGAGCACATCGCTGCAACTCATCCAAGATAAGGGTTAATCCTTCTTGTCTTTCACATTGAAACTGAAAATCAGATAATTGGAATTAACTAGGCTGTCGAAATTAGATGAGGAGTGTCAAAGGTTGAGCAACTTAAAATATTTGACAGAAATTTCAAGATAATTAACCCTATTAGCCCCAGAGGGTAGAATCTACCAGGTTGGTGTTCTTTTGTGTACTGTATATCTCAGAGAAAAATTTTTGAAACGATTTGAAACTTTCTGATTTTTAGTAAAATCTTATTCAAGTACAATTGTGTAAATTCTTAGGGTCATAGGTTGACTTTATAGTGAAACATGACATAAAACCCAACTAAATCACTTAAAACTCAAAAATTTTAAATACTGATAACTTCTGACCCGCTAAGGGTCGTAAAATTCCCAAAATCTTCTTTTGTTTTCTCCTTTTTAGTCCCGGCAAGGGTCAAAAGGTCAAAAGTCAGACGGTTCCCTCTGTCAGCTTGCAACTCTAGTTACCCCCAGGCAATTAAAGCATATAAGTTAAATTGTTAACCAATTCTTTATGGAAATAGCTCTTCTAGACAAAAATAATTTAGGGTGGTAGATTTTACCCCCCCCTCCTGGGCTAGCTAGCTACAACCAGATGTTACTAATCGATAAAATGAATTATCAATTAAAATCGATAGCTAATCAATAATTAATCGATTGATATTAAAAATATTGATTTAAAACAATAATCAATAGCTAATCGATGCTCACAATTTTTTAATACTCAATTAAATTATCACCATAGATATCAATTACAATAATTGATAATATCGATTAATATAGATATACGCGTTTTTTTTTCATAAGTTGGAACACGTTTATAAGGAACTGGAGGCTGAAAATGGTCCAAAAAATAAGGAATTGTTAAGGAACTGCTCAGGCTGAGAATAACAAAACAAGTTTTAAGGAATCCAATTTTTGCGAATCCAAACTTAGCAGCTATGTAAATAGGGAACTCGATAAGGAACTTTGAGGCTAATTCTCTGTAAAAATAAGGAACTCCAGGCTCAGAGCAAAGAGAAGGTTCCTTATAAAAAAAAACGTGTACAGTAATCGATACCTTGACCCTATTGATTTTTAATCAATAATATTGATGAAACTTAACTAAGGTCCTGGGAAATAAAATAGTATTCATGGAAAAAAACGTACACAATTAGACAGTCACAGAAATCCTTGCATTTGCACAGGGTTCAACATGCAGTAAATGCAACAGGTCAAAAACAAAGTGACGAAAAAACCCCGTGCAAATACACTTGATCACTGCGACCCGTTGCATTTACACAGAGTGGAAAAATGTTGATTTGATTATAAAAAAATGCACAAATCAAAATTTTAACCCCTAGACAAAAATTTTCTAAAAGGCTAAAGAATCTTCTAAAGAGAAGATGAAAATGCCATTCATCTTCGCTTTATGCCATTTCCATTTTGCCTTACACGTTTTAGCTTATTCATTTGCACAGGGTCTGAAAAATTTGTTGAAACCGTTGCAAATGCATACCCCCGTGTAAATGCAAGGATTTCCGTGACTGTTAGAGACAATTTCGTCAATTTTCCTCGACCAAAATTTCAACAGACGGTGCAAATTAAGGCAATTATTGTTTTACGATAAAATCTATTTTATCGATTAGTATAACTAACGTCTGGCTACAAAAATAAAAATAGCTTGCTTGGCTTGGGGGGTAAAGCTAGCAATAATCATTAGACCTTTTGTACAAGACGCAATGTAATGTTGGACAATTAAAAACTCCAGGAGTATTTCAATGGACATGGATGCAAGGGAAACAAATTTGGTTAATGTTGTTGTTATGTTATATAATATGTAGCTAGGTACCCCTTGCCTTATCTTATGGTTGCATTCATTATCACAATTTATTTCAGCAGGAGCAAACATTTAAATGACATTGCACCCCTAGCAAAAGGTCTATTTAAGAGACTAATAAATAATTTTTAAGAGACTAGTGAATAAATAGTTTTTAACTTACAAGATTGGTAAGTCTGCTTGATGACATCTTTCAGGACTATTCTGGATCATTTTAAAATTTTTGTTTATGTCGCATTGAGCGAGTTTATGTTAAAAGACACGAATACATGACTTAATTTACAGACCGGAATGATAGTTCGCCTGTTACTCTGACGGCCAGATGCTCGGTTCGACGGCCGAATGAACGGTTCGACGGCCGAATGAACGGTTCGACGGCCGGATGCTCGGTTCGACGGCCGGATGCTCGGTTTGACGGCCGGATGCTCGGTTTGACGGCCGGATACTCATTTCAACGTCCGGATGATCAGTTCGACGGCCGACTGCTCATTCCGGTTCAACGGCCGGATGCTTATTGCGGCGGCCGGATGGTCATCCCGGATGCTTTATCAATTCGACGATTTTGAGCCCGACCCCCCCTGATACATAATTGCCCCCGCAGGAGCGTAGCGACGAGGAGGCACTTATAGTTTCACGCATAGATATTGGACTGGAATCTCGAATTTTTGCGTTTTTTGTTTTGTTTTGTTTTGTTTTGTCGCGCAAGCCTACCCGTAGTTAGTCTCTTCCGTAAATGTTCGGTTTTTTTTCAGGGACGGCAGTTGCTAGCCTAAATACTTTTTCTTTATAATAGCAGGCGCCGCGGGCATTTTACTCAGCTTTCGACAGTAGATTCTATTCCGCTTGTAGAATTTTGCCCGATTGGTCAATATGCAGGAAATGGAATGGAGAAGTTTCTGGAAGTTTTTTTAAATTCAAGCTCTCTCTTCCTGCAGTCAAAATACTTACAGACTTATACGCATTTACTTTTGACTTTCGGATTAAACAAGATATATACATATACCAATCAGTGAATTTGCTGACAGTCAAATTACAATCTGTCTCCTGTCTTAGACATTCAGGAGATTGATTCATTTTTCGATCCAAACAGTTTGTCCCCAATAATGAATGAACAATGATTAAAATGATAATAGTAGAACAATGATTGAATATGGACAAAAGTGATTATTGTTGGTGGTTGAATTGGCAACGAAATTCCACTGTAACTAAATTTATTCGACAATCGTCATTCAACATACTCTACTCTCAACAAGAATGCTTAAAAATCCTGTGTTATGGTATACTTCTCGACAGTAAGTACAAATATTTTTTTCTTTGTGTACTTTTATAAGACTTGGTTTTATTAATCATTTATGTTTAACCTGTGTTCTTGTTGATACTCACCAGGCACTATTTGGGAAATTATCAAAGATTGAAAGAAACTTTTGTGAACTATTTTTGTTCAGTACACTCGCCATCATATAGGCAGTCATCGAAAAATTGTTCTATTCGCATCACCCGCCCGCATCAAATTTTCCGCTGATTTTCCGGTGCGGAGATGTGGAAAAAAATCTGGGAAAGGCGATTTGTTCATTTAAAGTATAGCTTTTTTCTCAATTGCTCTGACGGCCATCGAAAAATAGTGAGTTACTGGCGTGATTAAAAAAAACCCGGGAATGTTTGACCGCCAGTCCGCCCGCATGCATTTTTAACACCCGTTGCAATGCGAACAGAGCATTTTTTCGCCATATCATCTAATTTCATGTTTCTTATTTTCCCTTTAAGCTTTTTATGAATGAGGATTCGTTTACCTTGACAACGCAATATTACCTCGTTACTGCTACTATTACCACGTTACGTCATGATTTTCCATCCTTCTACACGATATTGCTGTTACAACTGCAAGATCAAAGATAACTGGCATATCTTATTAATGTAAACAATTTTGTCCATGAGATCTCTTATCATGCCGTTGGAAAAAGTCCTGAATGTACGCTATTTCCTGTTAATACCTGCTTCCTGCTCATCAATATTGCCTCGTTACTGATACTATTACCACGTTACGTCCTATCATCTTCCATCCTTTACACAACGCTGTTACAGCTTCTAGATTACTGGTAAATCCATTTAATGTAAACAATTTTGGATCACGATATCCTTTGTTAAACCGTTGGAAAAACTCCCAAGTACGTTGTTACCTGTCAATTTTTGGTTCCTGCTCGTTATGTTTCTGGCTCATAGCATTTCTTATGCTGTTTGGTTCTACTATGTTTCATTTATATTTCAAATTGGTTGAAATAAATATAGTTGCATGTCTTTTGACTGGTTTAGTATCTGTAACTGTCTGTAATTGATTCTACCTGGACACTTTTCCTAATGAATGTTTTAAGATTCGTAATTTATTCTTTGTAAAAAGTATTCACATTTTTAGAAAAAAAATAAGTTTCATTTATGTTAGCTTATTCATTGATATCTTAAAGAAAATGCTGAGAAGAATCATTCTAACTATACCAAATCATTTCCAAACTTTTGCTATAAAGCATTAAAAAGCCTTAATTAGCATTAATTAGTTTTTACAAGCATTTGTACTAGCGGGTGGCAGTTAGTGAAAGCTATGGCTAGTTTTAGATCCCATACTACTTCACACAGAGTTAAGTACGATTGGTTCCGTGGTAGCATTATGCGGCCATGTGCTTTTTGTACTCAACTCTGTGTGGTAAAAGTTCTATGCGATCGCCCATCAAAAATATTAGACTTGGCAAAAAAACTCACAATAAATTACACATACATTACACATAATATATAACCAAGACAGATTGCACTGGTCTGAAATATTCCATAATTTTAGATCCCATACTACTTCACACAGAGTTGAATACGATTCGTTCCGTGGTAGCATTATGCGGCCATGTGCCTTTTGTACTTTACTCTGTGTGGTAAAAGTTCTATGTGATCGCCCATCTAAAATATAACCAAGACAGATTGCACTGGTCTGAACTACTTCATAATTTTAGATCCCATACTACTTCACACAGAGTTGAATACGATTGGTTCCGTGGTAGCATTATGCGGCCATGTGCCTTTTGTACTCAACTCTGTGTGGTAAAAGTTCTATGTGATCGCCCATCAAAAATACTAAAACAGAATCAAGACAGATTGGACTGGTCTGAACTACTTCATAATTTTAGATCCCATACTACTTCACACAGAGTTGAATACAATTGGTTCTGTAGTAGCACTATGCGGCCATGTACCTTTTGTACTCAACTCTGTGTGGTAAAAGTTCTATGTGATCGCCGATCTAAAATATAACCAAGACAGATTGCACTGGTCTGAACTACTTCATGATTTTAGATCCCATACTACTTCACACAGAGTTGAATACGATTCGTTCCGTGGTAGCACTATGCGGCCATGTGCCTTTTGTACTCAACTCTGTGTGGTAAAAGTTCTATGTGATCGCCGATCTAAAATATAACCAAAACAGATTGCACTGGTCTGAAATACTTCATTATTTTAGATCCCATACTACTTCACACAGAGTTGAATACGATTCGTTCCGTGGTAGCATTATGCGGCCATGTGCCTTTTGTACTCAACTCTGTGTGGTAAAAGTTCTATGTGATCGCCCATCAAAAATATTAGACTTGGCAAAAAACTCACAATAAATTACACATGATATATAACCAAGACAAATTGCACTGGTCTGAAATATTCCATAATTTTAGATCCCATACTACTTCACCCAGAGTTAAGTACGATTGGTTCCGTGGTAGCATTATGCGGCCATGTGCTTTTTGTACTCAACTCTGTGTGGTAAAAGTTCTATGTGATCGCCCATCAAAAATATTAGACTTGGCAAAAAAACTCACAATAAATTACACATACATTACGCATAAAATATAACCAAGACAAATTGCACTGGTCTGAAATATTCCATAATTTTAGATCCCATACTACAAAACTTCGCTTTTAACATCCTTATAAGACAAAACTTTACTCACTATTTGGTTCCATAGCAACAGCTTAACGTAATTTAACATAACTTGATACCTGCACTTGAGGTTGTCGCTCGTGTACTTGAGCTTGATGCTAGTACGCTTGAGCTTGTCGCTCGTGCACTGCATGATTTATATATGCATTTTGAGCTTATCGCTTGTGCATTGCATGATTTATATATGCATTTTGAGCTTGTCTCTTTGTTACTTACTATTGATCGTCTAATCTTTAAGCTTTGTGAATAAATTTTTTGTAACGTGTAATTCGTCAATCGATCGTTTGCTTTTTTCTGAAAATTTTTTTAAAGTATAAACTACTTTTACGCCTTGATTTTTCACATGTTCTTGCTATACATTTGAAATTTAAAACCAGACTCTTTTTATGTTTTTATAAGGCATAACACTAAGCATATTCCAGGCTTGGATATGGAGAAAATTAAATGTAAGTTTTCACCAATTTGGGATTGATTTTCGCAAGCCAATTTCTTTCAAAAATAAGGACTTATTTTCACGAGCACAGAAAATATTTACGCGAGGATAAAATTTCCGTTTTTGAACTAATTTCTTTTATTTTCTTTCCTAAGGGTTTCCACAAAAGTTATGATTAATTTTTTTCGCAAGGATTTTATTTCGCGAATTTTGAGGAAAACTCTAATCTTCACGCAAATTAATCCACTTAAGGTACAACCAGAGCAGCAAATGGAAGCAAATTTTAAGCAGGGGGGTCTATGTTCTATGTTCTAAGCACCTTTGCAGCCTCAAAGTGTAACGCTGTTGGTTTCTGTGTGCCTTTTTCCTTCTTGGCTTTTTTTTTTATTTTACCCTTCAAGTAACCTCAAATGGATCGAAAATTCAAGACTTCACATAACCTATTTCAATGTAAGGGATGGTTTGTAATTTGTTTGATTGAATTCTTCCTGTTTTGTCTTAAAGTCCGTCCATTTTCATTCGGAATAATCGTTGACGATTTTTATCAGATACGTTAAGGTCATCACATGAAACCGAACTCATTTTTATATAATCACAAATCCTCTCATGAAGACGAAAGTGAAAAATTACTGTGTGCGCTTTGACAGTCGACAGCGCATAAGTAAAGCTCGTAAAAAGTTATTATCCAAATGAAAATGGCTGGAATCTTGTCAAACCTTCAGTACTCTTAGCGTATCACATAGTTTTCATTACCAGTAAGGATACAGTAAGAAGGATTGAAAGTTAAGTTTTATTTATTTGATATTGGTTTTACTATTTAATCTGATTTTCCAGGTAGAAAGATCAGATGTCACAGAAGATTGGATGTTTTATAAAGTCTATTGTAGTCTATTGGAGAGCCTTATTGTTGTAGCAAATGAGATATTACAGTTGTCAATTCCTTCCGAGTTACAAAAACCCGAGTTACGGCGAATGACGTCATAATTTGAGACTTGTGACGTCACATTCATCGTAACTTGGGTTTTTGTAACTCTTGTTTTTCAGGCCTCCCTTTTCCTGCTGTTCACTTTACAGTTGATGCTCTCTAATTCGACGTTCTACTATTCGATACGTTCCCTTTTTCGATAAAATTAAAAGTCACTTTCAAACGACGCTATGTATCCAATTGCTATAGGGGAAGGAACTTTCGTGAGAATTGCAATCATGTTAATCTATTTGGTGGATAGATCAAGGGAAAGTTTGCTGTAAACCACTCGGAGTTCCAATGTTGAAATTGTTATCTTTCTCGTCTAGATTTATCTCCTAATAACTAAATAAAAATGTCATCTTCCGAATCGAGCGACCAAGCGACGATCGAAGCCCAAGAAGCTGAAATTTTGAGCCTAAAAGCACAATTAGCCGGTGAGTATTTTTATTTACGGCTGTGCAAGTCAAAAGAAGATTTTTGCAAGATTTGCAATCAACTAAATTTTACAATTTCTTCTGCAAGTGAAATCTTTTTCCAATATTATTTGAATTATGTTTAAATAAATAGGTCTATTGAAAATGGCGATTTGTGTTTACTTTTCAAATATGAAAATTTTGAAAAGATGTGCACATCTTTTTTTGCACACGCCATTTACATTCACACACAAGAGAAAAAAAATTTAATGGAAAGATTTTATTTCGAATGAATGAATTTTTATCCACACAAATATTTAGACTTATTAGAAATGCTGATTGAAGTTTTCCGACGCGCCGCTTAAAATAAGCAAAAATGGTGATTCCTTTTTAGCATTAGCTAAACTTATATTTTGGTGTGACCGCGCTCTAAGGGACCATTCAAAAATCATTTTTAAAGAGGCTATTAGCTTATTATTGATTATAAATTATACAAAAATCTTTATCTGATCGTGATGGTAGTAATAACAATAATAATAATATTTACCAAACTGTCTAAAATTTGTTAATATAATTTTGATTCTTATTATGTCAAATTTATTTATCTTATTGCTGCCAAAAGGTGACTTAAATAATTTCAAGCAGATTAATACTAAAAGCCTTTTGCCATTTCAAATGAAAATTTAGAGAAAAAGAGCAAAACTATTTTATTCAGACTGCTCAAGAAAAGAGTATTTCATTAGAAAATTGATTAATGTGATGCATTAAAGTATCCAAAACTAGAATTTGTACTGAAGCTGAAATCTCTATAATCTATAGTTGGTTCATCTTGAAATTGTAGTCTAGCCCCATTCTGGTGTCTCGTCTGGAACTGTTTGCCAAATCAAGCAGGGAATCCTGTACCAGGGGTAAAAAGCCCCCAATCCGAATTGAAAACAAACCATATGTCATCAGAAACTCATTTATTCATTATGTACATAATGCAGCATGTTTTATGTGTGGTATCAAAATTCAGTTGTTGTGTTATAAATTTTATACTATATATATATACATTATGCATCCAAATTCATTTGCATTGGCAATTACATGTCAAAATCAAATCAAGATGTACTTTCCAGAGATGATTTACGTGACAAATATTGATATCCAGTTTACAGGGAAAATTTTGAATCCAAAAACTTCCAAGAAACTAAATGTTAGGTACACATCATCAATTTGATTGAATTATTCCATTCTGTTGTTTCCTTTAAGTTAAATATGGTTTCACTCATCTTATTAGCAGACTTTGTCAGTGTTTACAAAGATCTTGTACCAACCACGTGAAGGTGCAAAATAATCCATTGATCTACTGGACGGTATGATGGCAACTAACCTGATAGTATATAATGAAGAGGGAATTAGGATCTTTGCAAGCTACACCTACATATTTAACAAACACAAAATTAAGTCAAACGACAACTGGACAACCAATTAATCTTATATAATAACCGGCTGACTGTGGGTAACCGCCAACCGCAATGCTTCATGACTGAGCCAATCTACTGAACTTCTTGGATGGGTTTTTTTGGTTCTGAGAATAATTTACAATTCAGGAAAAGTTCTGCACACGTGCAAGGCATCGAAGTGTATCCATCAAAGAATTGTTGCCCACAAGATGGAGAGAAATGGAACTGTACAGGCAATTTCCATTTGGAAGAGAACTAAAACAAAATAGAGAAATCATTTTTAAGATTGTCGTGCAGTTTTTATGACCAGTACTTGACTGGCAGGTGCTGGCCCGAAAACTAAACATAGTCAAATACAATCTGTTTGTGTAGCTCAAAATAGTGTGCGAAAAACCTGCACCGCTCTTTTTCTCTCTCACCAGAAAAATTTCTTAACCGGCCAAAACATATTAAAAACATTAGGGCGTCAAGGTCAGAATCACCAAATTTTCAATGTTATTTTTTTTCTCTTATTTCAAAATAAAACCACAATAGGTTGGTTGTCCCTTTACCTCTAAATTGCCAAAAATTCATCTCCTGTCGTCAACCTTTTCTTAGCCAGAGTGATTGGCTAAACAAACAGCCAAACAGTAACTACGTACCCTGATTGATCAAATATCTTATAAATATTTCATGATTGGCCACTCACTCACCACACACAACAAGTGGTTTTGTTGATTACCAAAAATTATGACAAGTCATAGGCCATAGGCAGATAAGTAGAGAAAGAGGGGGAAGGGAAGCAGTTTTTCCTGCACTTATCAGATTATAATTGATAACATACAGGCATGAAAAATAATAGAGAAAAATACCACATACCTTACAGATTTTACTTTCCTTGTTGCAATATTTTCAGAAGATAACCATAAGAAGAAGAACAATCATTGGAGATGACCTTGATGGCAGCCCTCAGATGACGAATTTGGAGAAGATCGAAAATGTGCAGGCTTCAAATTCTTCAGAATTTGCGACAAAATAGATAAAATCAGGACTGTCTATTCTGTTTTTTCTTCTCCAAACATCTAAAGCCATTTGACGAGTCTTGACTTTTAACGTTTTGACACTAACAGCCATCAAATCCCGGGCAAACCCTGCATTTTGACCTCATCCAGGTCTTTCTGCAAAATTTTGCAGGATGCAGGCCTGCAAAACGCTTTTGTACACACAATCTAAAATACAGACTCGAATTCACGCTTCCTGTAACGCGACTTGATAAACAGTTTTCTTATATTTACCGCGGACTTTAAGTCAGTAAAATAAATCTAATGACACTAACGAATGATCCGGAAAAACAACTCCGGGTAGGCTAAAAACAAGCTGCGACAAAAAAGACTCCGGAGCATACCCTGCGAGTGCATGTTTTGCAGGGGTGTCGCACCGCCCCTGGACTTGGGTGGAAAACAGTTGTTAAGATAAGGAAAGTTGTTCCTGGCGGGAGTCTTGGTTTCATGTTCCTGGTACTAACAATCCAGCCGATGCTCCTACTAGACATGTTGAGGATTTTGTTGCTCTTTTTCAAGATAAGTGGCTTTCTGGCCATATACATGGCCCCAGTCAGTAGGGGGCATACCAAAGATTGTTTGACAAATAAAATATATATTTCATTCTTTTTCCATCAGACTGAGCAGATTCAAATGATTGAATGTTCTGGTCTACAGGTACGCTGATGCAATCAATTTCATTGTCAATTTCCTACCCATTTTCTCTATATCAACCTTGCGTTGATATGTTTGACTGTAAAGACCAAGAAAAATGTGCTAGAAACAGATCTTCAACGGTGAAGACACCCCATGGTTAGGTATCATGAAATGACTGTAGTAGGAAATAATTTATAGGTAGTATCCAACATGATATGTATTTTGATCTTGGTGTTTCTCTTCGTGTATTTTAGTGCCCAGGAAATCAATGGTACCACTTCCATTGTATTGGTATGAATCCTAAAGATGCACCAAAAGGAAGAAAGAAATGGTAACTTGATTTCTCTCTATTTAATGAAACTTCTAAAACCATTTGCCATTTTTTCGTACACTGCGTCTGTAAATATAGACGTGTTTTTCTCCAGTTCTTTGATTTATTTATTATTAAGTCAAATTCTATTCCCTACTTACTTGATACGAATGCACTAAACCAATTCTTGATATGCTCTACTACAATGACTTCACGAAATATTTGGTTTTCCCCACCCAATATAATATGTCACTTTCAAAAATCAGCTGTTGTAAAAATAACGTAATATCAGAAGACATTGCAGTGGTGCAAATCCTGAATGCTTTTTGAGCCACAAATAGATATGTTTATGTTATGCTTATGAGATGGTGCAATTTACAATTGACTCATAATGTTTTCAAAAGTACTTGGAGTTCATAATTTCGGGTGTGGAATAAATTTTGAGCGATTTTATCCATTGACCAGTGCGTAAGATTTTCGGAAGTGGAAATTCGATATTATTATTTTTCAATTTCAGTTTTTTTAAACAGGGTCGGTCGGGCGCGTAGAACAACAAGTTTAATTTCTCAGCATATGTTTAAAAGGGCAATGCATATGTTTCTTTTTGGGTCTGGATATCCTTATAAGCGTTATGCCTATACAAAGACGCGAACGGATGATATGTAAAAATTCTATTTTCTCTTAAGGTACTGTCTATCATGGAAACAATCGTCGAAATGAAACCTTACTACAATGTGTCCGTAAAAAATGTACAGAATTTTATATACAGGGTGTCCGGAAAAAAAGTCAAGTCACTTCTATAAGTAGAAAGTTCTTGTGTGTGTTTCCCTAAATATAACATCATGGGAATTGTAAAGAAAGTTAATTGTTGTCAATCTTTCTTTTTTTTATCATTTTGTTAAACACACTCAAGAAACTTTTACTCGGAAACATGTTTAACCTCGATACTTTTTTTTCGGACATGTTTTATACCTGTATAAAAAAATCCTCGATCTCACTGAGTTTGGAATAATTACAATAAGATAGAAATTCTTCGTTCATTCAAAAGATATTTAATTCCCAAGATGTTTAAAAGATTTTCGAGAAAAGAAATCAAGAAATTAGGTCATAAAAATGAGCATAAATTATGAGGATTTCTTTATATACAAAAGAAGTGTACCGGACACACTGTAATTTTGTATGACTTGGTTTATTTGATGGCTTGTGGACGGTCTGCTCAAAATAATTCATTTGTCGAGATTACGTCATTCTTCTTATCATCCTGGAAAATGCCTTTGTTTGCATCCTTTTTTCGGAACAATCTATCCATATTCATTTATTTGATATTAGTATTTTTATCGATGGTAATCTCATGCTATTTTTATTGTTGTATATAGCAAAAACAAAAAATATTAACTATTTTTTATTGTTGTATATATTGTTGTATATAGTAAAAACAAAAAGATTATCTATTTTATGCTGTGCATAGTAAAAACAAAAAGTCAGTCTATCCATGATAGAGATAATAGGTCCTTTATTTGATATTAGTGTTTTTATCGATAGCAATTTCTCACAGTAGGAGCAGGTGATAATTTACGTTACATTTGCCACACTCCGTATAGGTAATAGAAATGTTATAAGATGCTCTATGTTACACTTGTCACACTCCGTATAGGTAATAGAAATGTTATAAGTATTATATGTTACACTTGCCACACTCCGTATATGTAATAGAAATGTTATAAGATGCTCTATGTTACACTTGTCACACTCCGTATAGGCAATAGAAATGTTATGTTCTATGTTACACTTGTAACACTCCGTATAGGTAATAGAAATGTTATAAGATGCTCTATGTTACACTTGTCACACTCCGTATAGGTAATAGAAATGTTATAATATGCTCTGTGTTACACTTGTTACACTCCGTATGGGCAATATAAATGTTATAAGATGCTCTATGTTACACTTGTCACACTCCGTATAGGTGATAGAAATGTTATGTTCTATGTTACACTTGTAACACTCCGTATAGGTAATAGAAATGTTATAAGATGCTCTGTGTTACACTTGTTACACTCCGTATAGGTAATAGAAATGTTATAAGTGTTCTATGTTACACTTGTCATACTCCGTATAGGTAATAGAAATGTTATAAGATGCTCTGTGTTACACTCGTTACACTCCGTATAGGTAATAGAAATGTTATAAGTGTTCTATGTTACACTTGTCACACTCCGTATAGGTAATAGAAATGTTATAATATGCTCTGTATTACACTTGTTACATTCCGTATGGGTAATAGAAATGTTATAACAGTTCTATGTTACACTTGTCATACTCCGTATAGGTAATAGAAATGTTATAAGATGCTCTGTGTTACACTCGTTACACTCCGTATAGGTAATAGAAATGTTATAAGTGTTCTATGTTACACTTGTCACACTACGTATAGGTAATAGAAATGTTATAAGATGCTCTGTGTTACACTTGTCACACTCCGTATAGGTAATAGAAATGTTATTAGATGCTCTATGTTACACTTGTCTCACTCCGTATAGGTAATAGAAATGTTATAAGATGCTCTATGTTACACTTGTCACACTCCGTATAGGTAATAGAAATGTTATAAGATGCTCTATGTTACACTTGTCACACTCCGTATAGGCAATAGAAATGTTATAAGATGCTCTGTGTTACCTTTGTCACACTCCCTATTAGGTAATAGAAACATTTCTATAGGAAGAAAATAAGTTTTTTGCTATTATGTGATGTTGGGACGGGTTTTGGAATAGTGTGACCCACCCATAGACCATCATCAGGATATCTAGACAAATATAACACCAAGTTTCGTAACGGAGGAGAGCGGGCTGTGTGGGCGTTTGGTTCGACTTCACTCGGAATAGCCGGAGTAATACTCCGTATAGATGGCTATACGGAGTATTACTCCGAATAGATGCGGTACTCAGGTCGTCACAAGGATACAACTCTCCTATGTAGGAGAGATTGTAGGAGAGATTGCCGACAGGTATCCCAATTTGCACTTGTTCCTGACTGTTAGCTGCTGATGGCTGGCTGGCAGTTTCCTCCAAGTTTGCACTCAAAAAATGATTTGAAAAATGGAGACCCGAAAATTCTTACGACCGACCGACTGACCGACTCACTTTTTAGACCCAAGGAGGACGCGAAAAGACGATATTTGTGATTGCCGCCTAAATCAAACCAATCAAACATTCTGTCAAGAAATGAGAATTTTATGTGAAAAAGAACCAACAAACTGATAGACATAAAGTTTAAAAAGCCAAGCAGAAAAACACAAACACCAAATACCACTCAAAAAAAATCTGGAGTCCCCGATTTACGACAGGTGCAGCGGCTTTAAACAAGTTTTAAGGACGTCCAACACTCAGCCTTGCCCTGATTCCATAACCCTGAACCGACCTGCAGTTGAAACAAACTAACAATCTTAGAAAAATAAACAAAAACTCACACACAAATACAAAGAAACAAAAAAGGGTTAAACAACAGACAAGAACAAGACAAACAACAAAATACAAGTATCAAAAAACACAAATTTTCAAAAAGTAGGTCCAGAACCCGGTTCGACACCTAAAGTCCGTGAAGCCGTCTGCAGTTGAAAGAACGAAAAAGAAAATGACTGAGAAAACTAACATACAATACATAATTTAAAAAAAATGTTTCAATTTTTCAAAAATGCAGTTGCGCTAAAAAATCATTTAAAGATTCTCCGAATTTCATAAAATTCTCTGGAAATCTATCAAAACAAACACCTTACAATTTGTTTTCGCAAGAAAGATCTTTCAGCTCCCTGATTGAGCATGCGCTTAAAAAGTTCTGAAATTCTGGGCTGAACATCTTCAAAAAGAAGAGTGCATCTAGCAATGCGTAGGACCTCAGAATATATAGAACTGTAAAAGATGATTGATGGTAAATTACTATCTTTATGTGGCATTCTCACGATGAAAAAGGGAAAGGCGTCTTTCTTGTCAAACAATTTGTAGATGTTATTTTCAATACTTATACCAGGTGTTTCTGAAAAAACTTCCCCCTGTTTGATTCAAAATTGCGAAAAAGTGAAAAAATGTATTAGCCTAAGTTTTTCAAAATCGTTTAGAGGAGGGTTTAACTTAAATTTTGGTATATCAAACTTTAAAATTGCTTCATTAGATCAAAAGTTATGACAAAAAGAGTAAAATAATTGTTTTCAAAAAGAGCGCAAAAAGATGAAAAAACAGGGTATCAAAAACGTTGCATGTGTTCCATGATGTTCAACTTTCAACTGTAGCTCTTCCGGATAGATATCATTAGGCACTTTCCGCAATCACAACGAGTACGACAACGAGAACGTGAAAACATCAAATTCACACTTTTGAGCTGTCAAAACTTGTCAAAACTCTGAGTAAACCCCAATTGCTCTTTGTCTCTTCTCGTGCCCGACGGCAAATCACTCATTTTGGCGTTGTCAGACAACGTGAGATTTCTAACATAAAAATCAACATCAAGCAAAAAGTAAGACAATTTTGAAAATTATATTTCAGAATCTTTAAACTTTTTATCATTTTTTAGCTTTTTTTCTTGTGCTAGATGTGTAAGTTTCCAGTATTGAATTTTTGAAATCCTGATTTTAAATTTGTTCAGTTTGTTAATCTCGTTACTAATAACATTACAAAATAATTCTGATCATTACAGTATTTTTAGTTTGCATTGAAAAAGAAAAGCTTCGAGATTTTCTCCAGGATTTTTCGTTTTTCGTTACTTTTAAAAAATGATAGACGTTGTCGTTGTGAAAAATAATTGCGGAATCAAAAATGAGCCACAACGGCAACTTCTCTATTTTTTCACACCTATATGTTATTTCACAAGTTTTGCCGTTGTTGTTGCCGTTCTCGTTGTGACTGTGGAAAGTCTCTATTATAACATGAGAAAAAATCATCTATATCATTAATAGCTCAAAGGTCATCAATAAATCTACCAACTGAATGAAAATTGTATACTCTAGGAGAACTAGCAGATATCAAATTTTGTGCATATTTAGATTCGTAATAACATAAAGAAAAAGGTTAGCCCAAAATTGAGCTGGATCTATTCCCATCGGGATACCGATGTTTTGTCTGAGTATATGATTACCGACTTTGAAATAGCAATTCTTGATTAGAAATTCAACACACTCTGATAAAGAAATTTTGGTAAAAAATCATTTATCTTTTCCTTTTGGTGTCCAATAGACTGAATTTGCAGAAAATCCAAGTTTATTGCGACAGGCCCCATCAAAAACGAAATTAATGACATCTGTCAAAGTTTTTACAGTTAGGAACATTTGGCGAGTTCCTGTACGCGGCCACAATAAAAAAAGATCATAACAACACTCATTAAAAAATGCCGTTCGTGTCTTTTCGCACTTTTTTTAGCCTAGACGAGGTAGCAAACAAAGTAAGTATAAGCACACTGTGCTTTTGATTGGCTGAAATTTTTTTTCGCGTCGGAAAAACTTTTTGAAACTTTCAGCAATGATTGACCAAAGTGTTATAATGAAAATTATCCAGCGCATTTTTTATCTTCTTACCTTCTTCATCTTCATTGAAGCACTCAAAGTTTACTGAAGTTAAGCACATAAGATATTCTTATAACTATTGATATTCACTGAAACACCGTTCTTTGTGCGCAGAGGTGGAGTGCGTGACGTAACTAACTTGCGCGGCAACTAACTCGCCTTCTGTTGGAAGATCATATTGGGCGTTTTGGTGTTACCACCCTCGAAGCAGCGGGCGCCTCTTTCCGCAACTCTTTCCACCATTTTAGATGGCCCTAACAATAGATCCAAAAGGGCGCCATAATCTTGGAAGATAATTTGTTTTGGTCTCCGGCTTTGGGAAGTAGCAATGTTTTCGGTTGTTTTCGATGGGAAATGGTAAGAAACTTAAGTTTACAAGTGTCATTTAGTTTATACTGGATTATAGAATGGCAGGATCCTGGATGGTTTCCCTAACTGTTTTACAAGTAATTCATGAGGAAGAGTGGTATAAAGTGTAGCAAAATCAAAGGTAGAAACTCTTTGCGCTTTTTTCTTAGCATTTATCTGATTTAGATGTTCAATAACCGGTGAAGAATTTTGAACCACCCAAAATTTGCTAAACGCAGAAAAGAATCTTGATTTTGTGCGAAAACTTTCAACATGTTTGTAAAGAACTTTAAAAACATTTGAAACAACTGCGGTCAATGGTTTGGTACTACAAGTTTAAGAGGCTACAATAAATCTGAAACCAATAGGATTTTTATGCATTTTTGGCATCCAATACATGATGGGAAGAGTTTTCATTTTTTCTATCAATCCTAAACCAAAGCACTTACACATTTCCTCATTTGTATTGATGATGGTATTGAAGTCTATGTCACTAGGCAAGTATGTATTACATGTTTTTTTTTTATAAGCATACAAAAATCCGAAAACAGGCTCAGAGATGCTTAGGTCGAAAGCTTAATAAGGCTGAAAAATGCTTGAGGGGATGCTTAAATCTAAAGCATAAATTTAGGGAAATACTGAAAATCAGTTAAATTCCAGCCAAAAAAAGCCAAAATCAATGCTTGCTTTATGCCTAATTTTTCCCCATATCTGAGCCTAGATATGCTTATAAGTGCAATGCTTATAAAAAAAAAACATGTATTGCCTGAAACCTCAGCAAAGAGTTTGGCGACATAGAACTTCTTACAATTAAAGGCAAAGTTTTTGGAAGCTTTATCTATCGTCACTATGACGTACACGTTTTATTTTATAAGGAACCTTAACTTTGCTCTGAGCCTGGAGTTCCTTATTTTTACAGATAATTTAAGCCTCAAAGTTCCATCTCTTACTGTTCCTTAAAACTTGTTTTCTTATTCTCAGCCTGAGCAGTTCCTAAACAATTCCTTATTTTTTGGACCATTTTCAGCCTCGAGTTCCTTATAAACGTGTTCCTTATATAAAAAAACGTGTATTTACGATGGAAGGATTCAAGATATTGCTGTACATTTTGATCTTTAAGCACAGAACTAGTTTTGAAAACTTTACTTTTAGGTTTCCAAATGTTGATTGTATCTCTTACTTTTGACATAATTGCTTCTTTCCACTCATTCAAGGTTGACTTTTAATACCAGATTTTGCTTCAATGTTAGTTATACAATCATCCAGGCTTCGAAGAATGTCTTCTAAGGCTCTATCAAAAATTATAGTTCTAGGTTCTCTATAGTTGGGATCCTTGGCTAAAAGTTTTCTGAGTTTGTCATTCTCGACAACACGCAAATCACCAATGATAACATGTTTATAAAACTTATCAGAAAATGGAGAGTTACAACAATCACATGGGTCTGAATCAAGGGAAAAAGAAACATCATCATCAATGAAATTGGAATCAACAGTCTCTTTATAATTCAAGATTTTATTTCTTATTGTGTTACCTAGTTTATATGTCACAACTGGTCTATTTTCTTCATCGCAGATTTTGTTTGGTAAAAGAGATACGAAAGCATGGTGCTTTAGAATAGAAGGAAGATGTATAATTTCCATTGCTTTATTATGGAAAAAAACACTACAGATATGTTTAGGCGCACGCTTTGAGTTTTTCTTACTTTCAACAGGAATAAAGAGAAGAGTTTCGATAAAGTCAAGAGAATTGAGTATAACCAAAGGACTATGCGAAAGGATGCTAAAGGCAATCTTCTTCAAAGTGGTATTGGAGAAGTTCTACGAAGAATAGTAGAGAAAGTCGTCATCAACACCATTAAACCGGACATTCTCAACAGTGCAGGTTCCCTACAATTGTGTGCAGGACTACCGGCAGACAGTGAAGCAGCAGTACATAGCATGAAAGATATCTTTGAGGAGCAAGAAACTGATGCAATACTCTCCTCGTTCTTGCAGAAAACGCATTCAATTCACTGAATCGAAAAGTATTGCTTCACAACATCAAGTATATCTGCCCACCGATGTCGACGTACGTAAAGAATTGCTACCGTACTGCATCAAGATGATTCATTTCGGGCAGCAATCAAGAAATCTCGTCTGCAGAATGCACAACACAATGCGACCCATTAGCTATGCCATCCTATGCTATAGGAGTAGTTCCGATGCTCCCACTCATCGTAGACGATACTGATACCAAACAAGCAGCTTTCGCAGACAATCTTTGTGGTGCTGGTCTTCAGAAATGATGGGACAGAATTGAACAAACAGGTCCATCGTTTGGATACTTTCCGGGGCTTCCAAATCATGGTTGGTGGTGAAAGACGAAAAGCTGGAGGAAGCCAAAGTGATGTTTGCAGACACCAATTTAAAGATCACCTCATCTGGTAGAAGATATCTGGGAGGCTTCATCGGCAATCAAGAAGGGATTCATGCATACAAGAGAGAACTGGTCGAGAAATGGATCTCTGAAATAAACACCTTGTCAGAGATCGCAAAAGCTGAACCTCAAGTAGTGTATTCTTGCTTCACACATGGGTGGGTACACAAACTCAACTACTTCCTACGAGTCATGCCTGACTTCACAAACGAATTGAAGTTGCTGGACCAAATGATCGACCAAAATCTGCTGCCCATGATGTTGGGGAAAAATTTGACTGAAAATGAGCGTAAGCTACTAAGCCTTTCACCATAACGTGGAGGTTTAGGACTGCCGATATTCTCAGTCGCGTGCGTTCATGAATACGAAAATTCAAGACGATTAACATCACAAAGCATTCAAAACATCCACCACCAAAAGCACGACTTTGATGTTAACATCATCCTGCTAAAGAAGGCGAAAGAGCTAATTCACAAGGAGAACCAAAAGAGGAAAAAGTTGTTATTGGAACAACTCAAACAGTCAATGAGTAGAAGAGAGCAGCGATCCGTCGAACTGGCATCTCTCAAAGCAGCACCAAGTTGGCTCATGTTCATGCCATCAAAAACTGAGAACACGGTTTTCAATAAACGTGAGTTTCACGACGCAATCGCCTTGAGGTACAGGTGGCCACACAAGTTTCTGCCAACTATATGCGCTTGTGGTAAACCATTTGACGTCGACCATGCCCTGTCTTGCCCCAAAGGGGGATACATAATTGCAAGGCATAATTGTGTTCGAGATCTATAGTAGAGGGCATTTTGTAAAATCGCTCGACTGTTTTGTTAGAAGCACTTGTTATACATTTTTGGAAAGCTAAGGGGTAGGGGAATCGACCTTCAAAAAGCGCAAAAACTGGACAAAATAGCTGTTTCTGGCTGAAAACACGGTTTTCAAGGGTTAATATCTCGAGTTAGGTACAGAAATCACCTATACTTGCAATATATCTCTAATCTTAATTTTTTGAGAGCTTTCCAAAAATATACAACAGGTCTCCGTTTTCTCGAGCTCAAATTTTCATTAATTTTTAACCCTATGATTTTTGCCTGAGACCGTCATATTTGTCCGAAAATCACACCAAAGTGTCCGAAAAAAAATTGGAAACATAGTAATTTCGATTCCCCTACCCCCAAGCTTTCCAAAAATGTATAACAAGTGCTTCTAACAAAACAGTTAAGCGATTCCAAAAAATCGAACAAAATTCCCCCTACTACTAATAGCAGAGCTCTCTAGAGGGATTTCCAAAGATGTTGAGGTCGATCCTCACCTTCAGGAGCTCACAGGCGAGCAGTTGACGGGAATTACAAGCGATGAGGCAAGACTCAATTTGAGTGTTTGAGGTTTTTGGCAACGCGGAGAACGTGCATTCTTTGACGTAAGGATTTTCAATCCATTTGCACCGACTCGCGTTAACAGGGACCTAGACAAAGTCTTTCGAGCCAACGAAAAAGAGAAGAAAATAAGTTATGGAAGATGGGTAGTCGAAGTTGAGCACGGCTCATTCACACCCCTAGTTTTTACTCCGTATGGAGGTTTCGGGAACGAAACTTCAAAAGCCATTACAGTGCTTATAAATAAACTCTCGGAAAAAAGAGACATTGAAAGATCCATAATGGGACAATGGGTAAACGCAAAGTTGTCGTTCAATTTTATATAAAGTGAAAAGCACTAACAGCACACTACTGGGATTTTGAATTTATTAAAAAGGAGTTGTTGCAATAAACAGACTGTACCTTTACAACCATAAAGGTTGGTGAGTCCAGTCAAAACACAGATTTGATCTGCAGCGTCACGCTTCACCTTGCCTCAATAGTTAAGTCAAATTGAAACAAAGCATTGCCAAACAACCTATGGTAGTTTTTTATTATTTCAGAGAAGTAAATTCTATATTGACTATTATTGCACACAAATTGAGTGTTTTATTCCCAAACGAATTCCAATTTGAGAAAAGCTTTGTTTTGATTGGGATAAAAAAGCTGGGTGATTATTCATTCATGCAAACTGTAGGTATGTGATCTAAAATATATTTAAAAACTTACCGCTTACAAGACATCATTCCTGACAAACACCGTAAACAAGCCAAGACTGGTCGCTCTCGCTGGAAGTAAATTTTGTCTCCTATATCGCAAACACTGTAGTGTTATAGTTTGGAATGCAAAAAGCTAAAATCATCTTTCTTTGTCATAAAAAAATCCCCTTTCTTTGTCATAAAAAATCCAGCCATAAAAAACATTTACAAAACATCAGAACACAAAAGTATCTGAAATACTGGATTTGGTTTCAAATGAAAAGCTGCTTGTACTTATTATCAAAAAGAATAAATCACTTCTATTCTGTTATCAAAGCAGCGTTCTGTTTTTAACAATGTTTTAAGAGGTATTTGAAAAAAATTTATTAGTTTGATATGAACCCCTAGTACTCATTTCCACTCGTTTTCATGTGATTCCAGTTGTTTTTCATTCGTTTCCACCCGTTTCGCCACTCGTTTCCACCCGTTTCGCCACTCATTTTCACCCGTTTGCATTCGTTTCCACTAGTTTCCCATCTGTTTCGGGGTTTAGTATTTACGAGTTTTTAGTTACAAAATCTACTTAAAATCTAAATCTAAAAACTAAAAGTTTTGAACTACAAGTAAAACGCAAGGTAAAACTGCTTAATCGTGAAGTCATACATTTTATTAATATGACATATGAAAACCGGCTGGTTTGGATCATATTCATACACTTCGATTCTTTCCCAACTTTAGAACAAAAGTATATAAGAAATGGATTTCTTTGTCCATTTTCCAGGAGAAAAATAAATCAAAGGAAATTATTTGCCACGACGATTATTTGTTATTCTGGTGCCATGCTTCTTTGGATTGTGAAGCTCGCAAAAGAAATTTATCTGCTTCGCCTCTTCGCATGTCATGTCAGGGAAGCCTTTACAATGGCAGTGTATCCAATAATCACATTATCTTTTCTCTTTTTTCGTTTCGATTTCAAAGGAACATCCTATCCAAGGTGATTCAGTCTCGATGTCCTTTTTGGTTTTGTATTTTATTCCGCAAACACGACAGATATTTGCCTCACACATTGCAGCCTTTTTCTGTTTTACTGCTGGCTCAACGACATTTTTGGATGGCGATAACCTGGCCAACACCACAAAATCTGGAATGGAGCGTTTCTTGCTGGATTTCTTGATGGGCCAGGTTGATCATCGACTTCGACAGATAAAGGTGCATTAAACTACTTCAATAAAGAGCTGTCTGTTGACCAAGAACTTATCACACCTTTGTTGTTTCTTCTGACCAAAAGTGTATCATTACCTATTGTTTGAAGAAAAAAACTTTTCGTTAATAACTGTGTGAGTAAAATCGCACTAACAAGTTAGTAGTGCACCATTTAAAAAAACTTTCAACAAGTTTCATTACACCAAACTTTGTACTTTACAAAAATCTACGTCTCTTACCGGTGCAAGTTTTTAATGCAAACTGCTTACGTTGAATTCCAGACGTAAGATTACGGACCGTCTGTCTGAATCTTCAACCCATTTATTGGACTTTCTTGAATTAACATCCTTATTCGCCCATTTAAGAGGGACGGGTTTTCCCTTATCATCAAATACGCCACATGATGTAGGAGGCAAAATTTTCTCGCGTGGCATTTTTTCCAATCACAACGACACACACAGAATGAAGCTGTTCTACATATCAAAGTATTTACTTCTTTTGCTATTTGTAGCTCTTGCTAAATCTTGTGGGTGCAACCTTGCAATCACATAAAGTTATTTTACATTTACAAGGCAAATACAAATGCAAGGGAGCTGGCTTTTTTTAGTGGTTTTACGATTTTGCATTTTACGATTTGTACATTATACACATATTCCCAAGAAACCAAAAGACTTTGATTACCAGTCTAACAATCACTTTTTATAAAATGTAGCGCATGTTGTTTAATAAGAAACGTCTAAAAAAGCAACAATAAATACAACTATGGCCAAAACTAATTGGCATTTTAGTGTATTTTAACGTTTTTCAGAATTTAAATTGCCATTCTAGCACTTTCACTTTCCCTTATTGAATATTTCGATATTAGAGGGGTTTGATGGCTTCTAGGCTATATTCCGAGCCTTAATGAAGCAAATTTGAGCTTTTCAGTCCTGAGATCCTAAGGTCCTAAGTTATAAGTCTCATGTTAAAACTCAGAGTTAAAACTCTATTTTCAAACTGTAGTTTGACGCACTTAAAAATAACTTGTGGTCTCAAAATTTCACCGGGATATCCCCACCGGGTCAAATATTTTGTCCATAATTGAAATACCACTGCAAAGTTTTACTGTATTTTCCATCGACACTGAATATTAAATTTGCTGAGCTGATAAAAGCCATAGAAAACGTTGATTTTCCCCGTTGATTTTTTCCCGGTGGGACCCCCTACCCACTGGGAAAATGAGCCCAAAATTTGTCCCCGGTGAAGGAAAACTTTTCAAATTTTGTCCCATTAGGAAAAATGGAGTATTACTATATCCCCACTGTAAATTTTTGGTCTGAATGTGCCGTCCTCACTGGGTTTTCTGGATTAAAAACAATGGAAATAAGTATTCCCAGTTATAAATTCCCACCGGAATATTTATTCTTGATTTTACCCCCACTGGCATTGAAATTTCCATCGGGTCAGTGAGAAAGGGGTGTTATAGAATTTGCGAGAAGTGACTTTTGCGTATTGATGATT